>NW_027468630.1:38765202-39365202 GCF_046254945.1 Alosa pseudoharengus | reverse complement strand
ATGCTGTAGGCAAAGTCTATATTTTAACCTTGTTAGTGTAGTAAAAAAAAAATCTGAACTATTCACAAGGTTTCTGGGCAGCATATTTATGTTCTGTTTTGATACTTTTACTTGGATTTTGCCTTTCCTTCAAAAATTGGGTTCTCGACATCAAAATAATTTAAAACATCACAAGAAGAGATAATTTGCAAAAAACAAATATTTAATGTATATTCCAGGTAATATCAGTCAAACTGAATTTTGTTGGTTTAAATTAAAGGTGCTCTAAGCGATGCTGGGTAACGTCACTTCTGTTGACTTTCAAACAAAACAGAGAGCTAGCTTGCTACTTCCTCCCCCTCCCTCCCGTACTGCCCCTGTGCAATTGAAACTCTCCTAAACGCGCATCTCATCTGTCATTTGCTGGAACAGTTTGTTATGTTCTTATGGGCTAGCAGTGGTGGGTAGTAATGCGTTACAAGTAACGCAAATGAGTAAAAAAGTACTTTTTTCGGGTAACGAATACTTTCCACATTCCTTTTTTACGGCTGTAATTTTACTCTTACTCGAGTAAATATTTGAACTAGAATTGTACTCTTTACTCAATTACATTTCCCATTGGGCCTTCATTAAAATGAGTATTTCGATAGAAGTAGGCTACACATATCGTTGACTGGAATACAAGCATACACGTTAGCAACGTGCCCTCCCTAGGTTGCAACATTGTTGCGATTACACAGCAGAGAAGACGAGTCGGCCATTGGTACTGAGGACTAGAAACGCCATGGATGCAGAGATGAACGTTAGTAGCCTACTACCAAAAGCAGCCCCCACTCCCATGGTCAACGTCTGGCCACATCTGCAACACTGTTCCGTCCCATGCGAAGGAAGGGAGACAACCGTATAATGAAAGGAATGTGTCAGCCTAAGCATAACAATATCAGCCTTCAAAATGTTGAGGTAAATTGCATTGTTTTCTATCAGTGGTTCTCATAGTGCTACTTAGCGAGCTAGTCCTAGCTGTATTCGACTGAAACAAAGGCTATTTCTTGACATAACTCAGGGGTCTCCAAAATCGGTGCCCAATGAGTCGCCTGCAGATCACGCTCTAAAACATCCTCCATTGTGTATTTTTAAATAGATATTTAATTGTAGACCATACATCTGTAATATTGGCTATATTAGCTTGTTCATCTGGTGTAGCCAATGCAAGCATATCTCTGCAAAAGTTCTGTGGCTATTCCGTGTCCGTACGGTTCGTGCATGATTGTTCAAGGACTGTAAAACAATTGCTTTAGGTCACGGGCCCTTTCTCCTCCGTAGCCTACTGGTGTAGCAATAGCGTTGAAAATCTTGTGGCATGCATACCAATAGGACTGTCAGATCATGGAGAGATTTCAGATGCGCAATAAGGCGTCTTCATATGTTAGTCTGGTGTTGGTGATTGCTATTGAAATGTTACAACCGAATTGTTCACTGAAATCAGAACTTAAACAACCTCTGAATTATGAATGGTGGGCATGCTATTTGTAATCTACATTATTAATTGCATTAAAGATGGCTTTTTTCGTTTAAAAAATTAGATCGGATTCCTCATGGAAACTTTGAATTGAACTAACTGAACAAAAACGGTCAGTGTTGCATATTGATATTGATGTATTGAAGAATCAGATAAAAATACAGTTGCTTAATATATAAAGGCTCATAGGCCTACATAATATTGATAACTTCAATGTAAAAATCACATAGGTCTATTATTTAGGAGGATCACCCTCGCAAAAAAGAAGTGAGGGTCTGTTTGTCTCAAATGAGTAGCCCTATGATTTTGGATCCTTCAGGTAGCCCTCAATCCCAAAAAGGTTGGAGACCCTGCATGGTATAACTAGTAGAATGTATGCTTCAGGAAGGGTTGACAACTGATTATATGCAGCAATTATTGTATGGGATTTTGTAGATTGCTTAACCAAAATGTAATAGTTGGTAACTTGTTCCAGCTATCATCTCCCTCTACCATTCTTCTCCTCTCTCTCTCTCTCTCTCTCTCTCTCTCTCTCTCTCTCTCTCTCCCTCCTTTGGTAGTTGTGTTTCAATTTGATTCCTTCAAATGCGCCACTGACTATCAAAATACAGATGCGCTGTTTGAAGTTGCAGTGCTTGCTTCTAAAGGGAATGACAGGTGTCATTTTGATTGGTTTAAGCACCAGGTGCCTGGTTTTTGCACCAGGCGCCTGACGTTAGATAAAAAAACCACCCCGAGTGTGGACTGGACAAACCCCTAAATGTATTTAAGCTATCCGCAAGTGACCATGTGTTTTAGAACACCAAAATAGGGCCTGTTATGTCATTTTCACTGATCCAAGCACATCAATACAAAAATGAAAAGTAACTTGTAATTTGAGTAGTTTCATAAAGAAGTACTTTTTTACTTTTACTCGAGTAGGTTTGTCCAATTGGAATATTTACTTTTACTCAAGTAGATTTTGAAGGAAGTAAATATACTTGTACTTGAGTATAGATTTTCAGTACTCTACCCACCACTGTGGGCTAGGTTTGCCCAGATTGTTTTTGTTGCCGTTTTTGGAGTCTGGGCTGTCCACAGAGATCGCGTTTTTTTACAGTGTATTCAGGACACAGACAGCTAGCGGTTGGTTAGGTGATGTTTGCAGTAAGTGACATAAAATGTTTTAGCCTAAAAAACGTGTGGCATCGCTTAGAGCACCTTTAAGTACAAATAAATCTAATAAAAAAACTTCAGTTTGATTGATATTACTTAAAATTCATAATTAAACAATTATTTATGAAATTACATTTAAATGGCACATATTTTGCAAATATCAGGTATCATTGGCCCTTTCTTTTTTATTTAAATAAGCTGTGTACATCACCTGCAACATTTTCAAGTTTCTCCAATGGTCTACTCTCTCTGCTGAAGTAACAATAGTTCCATGATATCAGTAAAGCAAAATAATAATGCATAATGAAAAAAATATGCATTTGGTTATATAAAATGCAATTCAGTTTATTTGGTACATAAACGTTGATTTTTGAAATAAATGTATGACACCCTCAGCAAAACAAAAGACATTTAAAAATTTGTTTAAAACTTTCTAAAGAGTAAATATATATATCATGTCAATTCATATCACCAGACTCATAAGATTTATAAGGGTCTACACAAAGCACCCATTAATACAAATGCCCCAATGTCACACAAATAACTCAAACTGTTTTGTATCAGACTATTGGGTTGTGGGTTCTGTTATCTGACATGCATATCCATTATCCAGATTCAGATTTTGCACTGGCACCTCTACCCTGAGTAGCTCCACAAAGCTAATTGATAGGGACCAGTTGAAATAACTTCAGAATGCCAATCTCAATGAATAGTATGTTATATCACAAAGTAAGATGTAAATGAGGGTGCTGCTGAAGCGTGGCCATCAGCTGGTTCTCTGTGGGTTCCTGGACATGCTCTCTGTGGGATTGAGGAGAGACAAAATACTTCACATTTAATCCACAACACATATTTATTTAAATACACAACCATGCAAAATGCATACTACACATTCAGCACCCTGTACAATTATTGGCATGGTAAAGTTGAGTAAAAAGAGGTATAAAAATCAGGCTTTGGTGATTTATCTTAGGACGCACTCACACTATGCCATCCATACCATGCCCAATTACGTTTGACCCCTAAAGTCCAGTTCATTTGACTAGTGTGTTCGCTCCTTACTGTACTCGTCCCGCTTGAAGAGGTGGACTCGGTTCATTTGGGCTCGGTACGCATCTAGTAAGTGAATTATGACGTAATAAACATAACTGCTTTGTTAACTGCTCACATGCAAGGTTGCATGGTAATAAAAGACTCTAAAGTGCTTCGTCTCAACTGTGCTCTGGCACAGATTGATAAGTGCAGTGTGAGTGCAGGTCAGTGGGGGAGAGGAGAAGAAGGACAATCGTGCTCTGGCACAGTACAAGTGAACCATATGTAAGATTTCCTCCTTTGAATTCCTTCCTGAAATTCCTTTGAGTGATATGATGCACAATCGTGTACCAAATGGTGTGTTCTTATTGTTCCTGCTCTGGAATTCAGACAACCTGGGGGCAGGAAGAAATCGAGGTGTGAGAAACACTAAAATCGGTATGGGGGAAAGCCTCTGATAACTATCTCATTCAATGTGTTATCTAATTATCATACAGAACCTTCAGGATGGACTTTCCAGGTGACTTTACAGGTCCACTCTACAAGATCGGTGCCTGGAAGTACATCCCACATGCTTTTTATTGGAATAAGGATTGAAGCTGCATTTATACCTAAAGACTGCAACGATTATGGCAGAAGTTTGATTTTGTGTTCAGTAAAACATTGTTTGTGTTGATTTTGACATTTGTTTTGGATCACTGACCACTGCCCACCTTGCCAAAAACCTCAATTTTCATTTTATCTATCCGTGGAGCATGATTCCAGGCAAAGTCTTAATAGTATTTAGCACAGTGTTTCTTAACTGGTGTGTCGGGACCGTGCTGGGTGTGTTTATCCAACAATGGACAGAAACCCCAGTTTGGTGTGCAGTGAATTGCTGGCACATGAGAGCATGAAACCATCAAAACTAAAACACCACATGGAAACAAAGCACCCTACTGTCAAAGACAAACCTGCTGAGTACTTTGAAAGGCGACACAGGAGTTTATAACATGTTGATGAAATGTACCTAACATCAACATGTTCCAAACAAGCACAGGCACTTTGTATGTTTTACCACATTGCTAAAATGCGCGGTAACACTTTATTTTAAGTGGTCCTTGTTCCGGTCTTTCTACATAATGTACAGTGTAACAACCTATGTAACAATATGTTATATCACATATTTACTTATACTTATACATACTTATACATACTTATACATACTTATGTTGTCCATACATAATGTATTTGTGTGTACGTATAGATCATCAGTACACATGTTATAAGAAGTGCTTGATACAATGCTTTGCCAAAGTTTCCTCGGTAACACTTTATTTTAATGTGTCGCTGTTACAGTGTACCAACCTAATTAGGTACAGTGGTACAACCTGTGTAACAACATGTACTATTGGTACTATCATTGTACTTGCATGTTGTATTTGTGGGTACCTACATATAGTTGTTACATTGTGATACTGAGTGCTTTTACAAAACTTTGCCAATTTGCCTAAATTTTCAGAGGCAAAGAGCTGACCTGAGACCTGCTGGATAGGGTAAATCTGGTCATGATAGATTTGATATACAAACCATTCTTAGCTCCAGTCAAGGCCTTATTGTCTTCAATGTACATGTAACAGCTGTGCTGCTACAACCTTGTTACTCTTTGATACAGTGGAATAAACCAATTAAGTGTACCAGTTAATTACTTACATGTACATATGACATGTATGTTGTGTATTCGATGTCTTAGAACAGGTCTACTAATTCACTACATAGTACATATATCAACTGTGTTGGTACACACTTATTGCTCGTTGATACAGTGGCATAAACCCATTAAAATGAAGTGTTCTGTTAAGTACTTACAATTACATATTACATGCATCATGTATGTTGTGTCATTGGTGTCTTGGAACATGTCTGCCATTACCCTACGTAGCACATGTATCAACTGTGTTGGTACACACTTATTACATGACTTATTATTTCATGAAGTAACACAGTTGGTCTGTTTATGCCTACCTGTAGTAGCACATTTCAAGACTTGAGAATGAGGACATACATGTAATATGGATGTATACTTATCTGGTACACTTTATTTTAATGGATTTGTTCCACTGTATCAAAGAGTAATAAATGTGTACCAACACAGTTGATACATGTACTACAGTATGTAGGGTAATGGCAGACATGTACCAAGACACCAATGACACAACACAATATGTACTGTACATGTAAGTACTTAACTGGTACACTTCATTTTAATGGGTTTGTGCCACTGTATCAAAGAGTAATACATGTGTACCAACACAGTTGATACATGTGCTACGTAGGGTAATGGCAGACATGTTCCAAGACACCAATGACACAACATACATGTAAGTAATTAACTGGTACACTTAATAGGTTTATTCCACTGTATCAAAGAGTAACAAGGTTGTAGCAGCACAGCTGTTACATGTACACTGAAGACAATGAGGCCTTGACTGGAGCTAAGAATGGTTTGTATATCAAATCTATCATGACCAGATTTACCCCATCCAGCAGGTCTCAGGTCAGCTCTCTGCCTCTGATGAAAATTTAGGCAAATTGTCAAAGTTTTGTAAAAGCACTCAGTATTACAATGTAACAACTATATGTAGGTACCCACAAATACATAATGCAAGTACAATGATAGTACCTGATAGTACATGTTGTTACACAGGTTGTACCACTGTACCTAATTAGGTAGGTACACTGTAACAGCGACACTTTAAAATAAAGTGTTACCGTTTCCTCTCTCTTTGGATAAGGAAAAGAAGTAACACTTTAAAGTTAGTGTGTCAAAAGTCCCAAACTTCATCCCATAGCCACTTTTTTCCTTCCCAAAAGAGAGAGGCCACAGGCCACTGACTCTATTATTGTGTTACATGCTCCAAATGTAAAGCACTGCATGAAAGGTGCTATACAAATAAAGCTTATTATTATAATAATAATAATAATTGGGGGCCTAGCAGCGAAGCTGCGAAGGCACCCATTGTTTTACTAGTTTTTCCTATTATTGGGGGCCAAGCAGCGAAGCTGCGAAGGCACCCATTGAGTTACTAGCTTTTCCTATTATTATTATTACACATCTGCCATTGGAGTCTATGGCAGCCCATAGAACGCGTGGCTAAAAAGTGCAGATTTTTTGGCAGAAAGTTTCGGGACACTCCACTGACCATTCACACTCATTTACAGACCTCTAAACCCAGCCATCTAGCGCCACCAAGAGGTCAAAATCTGGCCGAAAATTGAACCGCTGGGTCTAAAGTTATGAAATTTGGCACACTGATTCAGCACTGTCCCATGATCACTCTTACCAATTTACAGAACTCTATGCCCAACACTGTAGCGCCACCAATGGGTCGAACCTGGATTGCATGGGGTCATCCCTATGTTCCCCGGGTCCTATGTTCCCCGCTGCTTCCAAGTAGACTGCAGCCGCACGGCAAGGCGCGGGTTGTTGTTGCTGCTCCGTGCCCACACTTTGTTTGTGATGAGGGAAGGAGAGGGGGCGCCGCGAACTGAAGTTCTTTGCACAGAGGCGCAGTGCGGAGCCCAGTGCGATATAGTCACGTTTAATTGATTTAATTGAGACACTTAAGTGTTGTATGTAACAGTAGCTGGTGTCAGTGGCAATCAGCCTAATAACACAGCCCCACCTGTTTTCCTATGATATTAGGATTGGCTCACTGTCTTGCTGCAACGGCCTGCTGTGTTTAAATCAGCGTTTCTCAAACTGTGGGTCACGGAGACATGCCAGGTGGGGCGCGAACTGACGTGAAAAACAGGAGTTTTTTTTATTTCTTTTTTTATCTGTAGCCTGGGCCCAGGTAGCACCCGATGCGCAATGGACGCACTGTGTTATTCACAGGGAAGCGCTCGTGTCAAGGCAGCTTAGTTAGTCCCGACCTACATGAGATTTTGAACGTTGTTGTGAGAGTGGTGAATTCCATCAAAACCCGGCCCTTAAAAGTGCGTCTATTCTCCACACTTTGCGAAGAGATGATAGCTGACCAAAAGGCTGTACTGTTTCACAGCGAGGCAAGGTGGCTTTCCCGAGGTAAAGTGCTGTCGCGCGTGTGGGGCTCAAGAATGCCCCCTCAAAGTGGGGAATGAAAGAAAGTTTGAGAACCACTGATCTAGTTTGTTAACTACCACAGTCATGAGTTGGGTCGCGATAGTCTGTCATTTTTAAAAAGTGGGTCCCCAGAAAAAAAGTTTGAGAAACACTGGTTTAAATCTAGCCGAGTCTGCATGGCTTCAGTCCCAAGCTTGTCATTGTCTTTGCACTTGGCATGTCATTGTTGATTCTTACTGTATACAAGAGGTGAAGGAGGTGATCTAAAATAGCCTTTGGTTGAGCTGTCGGAAGAATGGGATTAATTTTAATGGAACAAAGAAATATCAAACTATACTGGGCTGTAGACCCAAAGGGACATTTTTGGATTATTGACGAGTCAGACCAAAGGGGCTTCGGAGCAACGCGCAGTCCCCCCTGCAGCGTGCCAGCGAACGGAAAAATGAACAAAACAAACCAATTAAATATCAACTTAAAAAGGCATGTAGTTGTAGCGCGTTTCTTCTGTGAGAGGTGCAGCTCGTGTGTGTTGCTGTCCTCAATTTAGTGCTGAAGCGGACAATGCGAAGTTACCTAGAATGTTAACTTTGAACTCGTTATATTCAGTTAAGAAGCACTACACAAGTAAAACCATTGTAGGCCTATGTTATAAAAAATGTTCTTCATCTATTCTTTTACTCCGCTATACTCAATGTGGAAGTTAGGAAAATCGCCCTTCTGGCTTGTGTCAATATTGCACCGTGCGCGTATGTGTAGGTCTACCTGGTGTGCTACGGCAAGCAACATTGACAGAAAAATACACTTTGCTACCGTTTGTGCAGGAAATGTGCACTCGCAAGCATATCCCATGCAATTTCCGTGGTCAGATACAAGGCGGGGAACATAGGACCCTTTTCTACAAAAAGGGTCCTATGTTCCCCGGTCCCATACAAATAGCGGGGAACATAGGACCCGGGGAACATAGGTACGCTCCCAATTGCATTCACGCATGTGACCATTGAATGGTGCGTCCGATTTTCACAAATCAGGCACTGTTGGAATCCCTGGACTGACCTAAGTTCAATGACTCCTATTACGTCACTTTCCGCCATATTGGACCTCCGCCATATTGAATTTAGTCCAAATTCTACGAAAAGTTTCAGCGATTACAAATTTCATCCGATTTTCACAGAACTTGGCGGAGATGATCTTCTGCCCGAGCCGCACAAAGGATACTTGTCAGATTTTTCAATTTCATTTTTGTTTGCCCGTGACAGCCAATCACATATGGTGATGAAGCCGCCAAACAGGAAGTGGACTAACATCTCTGTGACGCTTTGAGTTAACATAACAAAACTCGATACCATTAGTCAGGACACTGTCCCAATCACTCACAGCATTTTTTAATGCATATACATTGAACACTCTAGCGCCACCACCAGTTCAATGCTGGACATGCGTTCATGCGCGTGATCCTTGACTCTATTGTCTGATTTCACAATTGAGGTAGCGTCTATGTCCTTGGACCGAGTTCATCGACTACGAAAAGTTTCAGCGGTTACAAATTTCATCCGAATTTCACAGAACTTGGCGGAGATGATCTTCAGACCGAGCCGCACAAACGATACTTGTCAGATTTTTTTATTTCAAGTTTATTTGCCCGTGACAGCCAATCACACATGGCGACGATGCCGCCTAACAGGAAGTGGGCTGACATCTCGGCTACGCTTTAATGTATGAAGTCCAAACTTGGTACAGGGACTTGGTATCTGATTGTGAGGACGCACTACGAAATTGGCATCATGTGGCCTCTATAGGGGGTGCTGTAATACAGGAAGTGAGCTTGTATCTCAGCAACGCTTCGGTGTAAAAAGTCCAAACTTGGTATAAGGACCTGTTACCTGATTATGATGACGCACTAGGAAATTGGAATCATTTGGCCTCTATAGGGGGCGCTGCAATACAGGAAGTGAGCTCCTATCTTAGCAACGCTTTTATTTATGAAGTCCAAACTTGGTACAGGGACTTGGTACCTCATTGTGAGGACACAGTAGGAAATTGGCATCATTTGGCCTCTATAGGGGGCGCTGTAATACAAGAAGTGGGTTCATATCTCAGCAACGCTTCGTTGTATGAAGTCCAAACTTGGTACAGGGACATATTAGATGATTGTGAGGACATGCAAGGAAAGTGATCTCATTTGACCTCTAGGGGTGCAGTAATAAAGAAAGTGAGCTCACATCGCAGCAACACTTTGGTATATGAAGTCCAAACTTGGTAGAGGGACATGGTAGCTGATTGTGAGAATACACAAGGACATTGGTGTAATTTGGCCTCTTGCTGTGAGTGCTTGCGCATGCCATGGCAACGCCATTGCTGCTCTAGCGCACTGCTAGGCCCCCGCATTGCTGCTTGCAGCTATATTTATAAGAGTGCATGAAAATGCAATCTACTGTTATCCGATTTCTTATTACAGTGCATGAAAATGCACTGTACTGTTCTTCCTAGGCATTTTATTCTTATTATAGTGCATGAAAATGCACTATACTGTTCTTCCTAGGATTCTTATTACAGTGCATGAAAATGCACTGTACTGTTCTTCCTAGGCTTCTTCTTCTTCTTATTACAGTGCATGAAAATGCACTGCACTGTTCTTCCTAGGCTTCTTCTTCTTCTTCTTCTTCTAACGCATTTAATGCAGCTTCAACCGTTTAACGTAGAAACTTTATTCAAACTATGTTACGTAGGTCTTACTTAGGACACCCGGGCAATGTATTTTTCAACTTTGTAACTTTTATACTTTTTAAACTATTAATTAAAAACTATCAAAATTTCCCCATTGACTTAACATGGGCTGATGACATCACAATAGAGCCGTTAAGCAATTAGAATCCTATGGCAGGTGTTCGGGCCACCTGCATCAACTGCCAGTCTCAGGCTTTAAGCATACAAACTGGCCCTATTAAGACTACACATCCTGTTCAACTGCTTCCTCTGTTTCAAAATAAAAGTCCTCACTACAATATTTCACTGTTAAACAATTTAAGCCTTTAAACCAGCGGTCCCCAACCACCGGGCCGCAGGACATTCCTAACCGGGCCGTAGCCTACGACACGAGTTTTAAAAAAAAATGCATGCAAACTAAACTAAATTTAATTCGCAATAATGTCACGTTTTTACATGGCATAGGCCTATATGCAGTTGTTTGATTGCACGCATGTTTGCATTTTGCAAGGTCTATTTTCTTACGTCTGTCTGTCCCGCCTTCAACACTTTTACATACAGTATTGCCTTCAGCGCTGCGCAGCCTCAGGTCAGCTCACTTCACTTGATCAGTTCTTGGCGAACGGTATTGTCACACGAAGTTAGCTAAACTGCTAGAATGAGCAACAAAAAACAAGCATCTTGTCGCCGTTAGCTGCACATTTTAGTGATGAGGACTGGGTGTCAAAACTCGTTACCTGTGTGACATATTCGGGTTGCTTAATGACCTCAACCTGTCACTCCAGGGGAGAATGACGACTGTCTTTAAACTGGCAGATAAAGTCGCTGCATTTAAAGCCAAGCTTGATTTGTGGGGACGACGAGTGGACCGGGGTGTACTTGATATGTTCCAAACAGTAGTGGGGGTTTTGGGAGAGAGGCAGGGCCCTTTCTCTCGCAGCTGGTGCGCGATCACCTTGTTGCGCTTTCAAATGAGTTTGAGCGTTAATTCCCATCCTCCAAAGATCCACAGCAAACCAATGAGTGGGTCCGCAACCCATTTGTCAATATCCCGAATAGTCCTAACTTGTCAGCGCAGGAGGAAGAGCAGTTGATCGAAATTGCAAATGACGGTGGTCTTAAGAGTGTGTATAAAGAAACCTCTCTGGCGGGTTTTTGGATCAAAACCAAAGCAGAATATCCCGAGATAGCCGTAAAAGCGCTGAAAACGTTTCCCACCACGTATCTATGCGAGGCCGGGTTTTCGGCAATGACTGCAACTAAGACCAAATTCGACTGGACATTTTAAACACACTGAGGGTGTCAATGTCTTCCATCACCCCCAGATGGAAGCTTTTTGTTGCAGGGAAACAAGCAGGGCTCCCACTGATTATATTCGTAATGCACGTTTAGTTCCCATGTTTTGTTCCCATATTTTGTTAAGCATGTTCACACTTATAGATGTAGCTTAAACCAGCGGTCCCCAACCACCGGGCCGCGGCCTGGTACCGGGCCGCAGGACATTCCTAACCGGGCCGTAGCCTACGACACGAGTTTTTAAAAAAAATGCATGCAAACTAAACATGCATGCACGTGTTCAGGCCACCTGCCTCAACTGCCAGTCTCAGGCTTTAAAGGAACACGCCACCCAATGTCAGTAGTAATATATGTTCTTACCTTAACTTTCACGAGTTGAGTCATACCTCTCCCGTGTCCGTACGTGCACTCAAACGCTCTGGTGCGCGGCTGGACTGTGTTAGCATGTTGCTATGCTAGCGGGCTTTGACGGCAACTAAGCGTAGAAGTAATCAAAAACATCCACGTTTTACCGACTTAAATACAGTTGCACGAGTAGTTGATAGAAATGCTACGGCCACGCAACGTGAAACATGGCGATTTTCCAAGCGAATAAACCGGAGAACTACAATGTGTGGCGCAATAGCACTTGGGAGTACTTCGACCTAGCGTAGTAGTATTGTTAACACCTAATTGTAGATCCTATCCACCACAGAGTTTAGAATCCATGCTGGATCGACCCTCAGCCTCTCCCTCCCCTCTGAGCGAGAGAGAGGCACACACACTAGAGATGCGCTGATGGGCTATTATTTCAAACATAACTGCATAGCAAAACTTATCATCCATCAGCCATCCATCAACACCAAAGTTTTTTGACCAATTTTCGAAACGGAACCCGCCGACCATCCGCTGGTTGTTTTAATGTAGGCTATATGGGTGATACAGCGCTGCTGACGTGAGGCTAGAAAGCCCTTGCCTGTTCTAGGAAGACTGATCCAATGCAGCAAATATATTAAAAGGCTAAAGTCGTACATTGGCTATGTTGTAGCCTATCCCCAGAATATCAGCAGCAAACTCAGTCTCTGTCTCGCAAAACAGTCTCCAAATAAAACGCACATCGGCCTGTTGCCTATACTGCCAGCTTGTGAAAATATATCGTCCAAAATGCTTGATTGCATTGCATTCTCCACATTTTTAGCTACATTTTCATGTATCACATCAGCATTTTTGTTCAGTGAATCTTTTGTAAATAGTTTATACTTTTTAAACTATTAATTAAAAACTGTTCAAAATTTCCCCATAGACTTAACATGGGCTGATGACATCACAATAGAGCCGTTAAGCAATTAGAATCCTATGGCAGGTGTTCGGGCCACCTGCATCAACTGCCGGTCTCAGGCTTTAAGCATACAAACTGGCCCTATTAAGACTACACATCCTGTTCAACTGCTTCCTCTGCCAAAAACTGTTTCAAAATAAAAGTCCTCACAACAATATTTTACTGTTAAACAATTTAACCCTTTAAACTACTGAACTTTTTAACTGTTCAGCCATTGTAACTGTTACTTGTCATCAACTATGACTCCTACCTACTGTAGCTAGTTAGCATGGTTAACATAGTTAGCATGCTAGCATGTTAGCATGCTAGCATGTTAGCATGCTAGTTAGCATTTTTAGCAAAACTCTTAAAAATGATTAGCTAAGTTAGCTAAGTCACATGGTTAGCATAATTAGCATGTTAGTTAGCATTTTTAGCAAAACTACTAAAAATTATTAGCTAAGTTAGCTAAGTCACATGGTTAGCATAGTTAGCATGTTAGCATGCTAGTTAACATTTTTAGCAAAACTGCTAAAAAAGATTAGCTAAGTTAGCTAAGTCACATTTTTAGCATAGTTAGCATGCTAACATGTTAGTTAGCATTTTTAGCAAAACTGCTAAAAATGATTAGCTAAGTCACATAGTTAGCATAGTTAGCATGCTAGCATGTTAGCATGCTAGTTAGCATAGTTAGCATAACTGCTAAAAATGATTAGCTAAGTTAGCTAAGTAACATGGTTAATATAGTTAGCATGTTAGCATGTTAGTTAACATAGTTAGCATAACTGTTATAAATTATTAGTGAAGTTAGCTAAGTCACATGGTTAACACAATTAGCATATTAGCATGCTAATTAGCCTAGTTATCATAACTAATAAAAATGATTATCTAGGTTAGCTAAGTCATATGGTTAGTATAGTTAACATACTAACATTGTTAGCATGCTAGTTAGCATAGTAACTTGGTTAACATTATTATCTTTGTTAACATAGTTAGCATAACTACTAGCAAACATTGGAGCCATTCCAACTGTTAGTTATCGTCAACTATCTGCCTAAATAATTTAATCATTTCAATTATCAACCTATTTAACTGTTCAGTCATTCCAACTATATTAAACCTTATCTACCAAGCAAATAATTTAACCATATGAACTCATCATATTTTTGCATTTTCATGCACTGTACTGCTACTCTATTTACTTTATATTTCCTTTGATGTAACATGCAACATGCATACGCTACATCTCCTACACCCAACACACGTCCGCACCACACTACTGAAAACTGATTACTTCCTGCTTATACATTAGTCTAGTGTTTGTTATCGTCTATTTTCGTTGTGGTTTATAAAATAAACCGGTAACACTCCATAATTAGGTGCCATAATAAATAGCAAACTAGTAATTACCTAACCCTTTGTTAATATTTGTTAATTGTTACTAAAATATCTATTTGCCACAAGTTAATCATTTTAAAATCTGGATGTTAATGTTTTAACAAATCTATTAAATCATATTGTATTAATATTTGTTGATAGTTAACTAAATGTATTTTTGGCACTAATTAACAGTTATTTCTTACATCATTTAAATGTTAAATGTTTATTTACAAACTAAATGTTAACCCTTAGAACCCTAAGCTGTTTTTAGGGCATTTTCACTACCTTTATTCATAAGGATTTATTCTGGTCATTGTAAGTGCCACACACACATATATTATATATTGTTTTTTTCAGCAGAGTCTAGGCTATCCAGGGGGTCGTTTCTAGAAAAGTTAGCAACGATGTTGCTCAACCACCATGGTACGACGCAACTTGCGACCAAACAACGACACTGTTACACCTGTTTCCAGAAAGCATCGTACCTGTGTCGCAATTCGCTACCTCCGACGTTCGAACACCGTAGTTCCAACAACGTTGTTGATGATGCAGCGATACATATCATTGGTGGAAACAGTGGCAACGTGTAATACCCCACCCCCTAGAAATGTTCTGTCACGGCCTATGTCGACATTTTTCTAATCTAAACCGAGTGATTAATGCTGGCATTGTCATTGCCATTAGCCAAAACCTAAACCTATTGCAAGCATATAAAACAGTTAACTTAAGCAGACCAATATGAGTCATTATTTGTGTTAAATATCTATGTTGGAAAAAATATATAGCCTGGACAAATGTCTGGGTATCCCATAGCTTGTCAACTGTCTCGTGGCTTAACGGGAGCGCGTCGGTGGACTGCGCACTTGGCCGGAGTTCGCATCCTCTCTGAGTAACAGTAGGTCTACGAGACACAACAATAGGTTTTGACCATACATATTTATGTATATAGTTACTCCACATCGAGAGACCATAGGTAGAATACATCAGTCAAAAACAATTGAATCTACGTGTCACACTAGTTCACCTGCAGGTAGCGAGAAGCAAGAGGACAATCTCACATCATAAGAAAATCGAAACTACAACGTTGGGATAATAAGTCTTCTGCTTTAGCCACTACACCATTTAGCACTGCTGATGTAAGGGTTTGTGAAGATTATAATACTAAAAGCAAGGCAATTAATGTTTATTAATGTTTTCATTATGACCACGAGTCCATGCATTCAGTTCAGGGTAGTTTCCATGCATTCAGTGTAGGCTAGTTTAGTTTAGTGTGCATGGAAAGTGCAATTCAGTCTAGCAGGTAATGAATGTACATTTAGTTTAGCATTATGTTTATGCATTACCTCCGTATGGTCTACGTCTGTGAATGTTTAGTGAGTCAGAATATTGATTAACTGTCGTTTTGTGCACCTGAACATTCCATGTCGCATGTCTCCCTTGCTAGTAGGGCTGACAGTGATGGTATAGGAATAATGCATGTAATATAGCCCATTCAACTACTTCTTTTTATCTTGCTTGTGCAGATGCTGTATGCCAGTGCCTGAAGGCATGTTTTGTTTTAATGTTTCCTAAAGGAATAAATGTGATAAGCCAGTTTTGGTCTTAGTCCCTTCACCGTCTGACTAATAGTTATATATTACTAATATATTAATAAAGCTTAACCAACTTTATTATAAGGGTCTGAAGGAGAAATTTTGGATTACTAACATTTTATGAAATAGAAGTGATTAACATTTCGGTTTCTTATATTCTGTGTATGCTTTCTATACAGTCAATAGTGTGCATCAACTTTGCTTTGTCTGTCATTTGCTCTCTCCATGTCACGACTTTCTAATTAAAGGTCATGGGACCCCCTTTGTCACGAGTTAAGGGTATTCTGCCTGAGGCAGTAATATTAGGAATATCCCGACAGGAACTAGACTATGGCAAGAAAATGCTGAAGGATGTATATGTATTGTATTGACCAATTATCTGACTTACTTGGAGTAGCCACATGACTGCGTATGGCGCATGGGTCACATGCTATGTCCAAGAAGTGTCCATGTATTGTTGTGTTTCTGCATGTATGGGGATTTTTGTGAAAGAACCTTGTGCTCATGTGATTTGTATTACTACGATGTAACTAACGTGTATAAGATGGGGGCCTTACCCTAGAGAACTTCGAGTAGGGTTACTGGAACATGCTGTTGCCAGTGACGTTGCTCCTGGTATCGTGAATAAACCTGCAGTGGTTCCTCACACCTGAGTGTTGCCTGGATATTTTTGACCACAGGTCCCCCATACTGATAGTTATATATTACTACCGTATTTTCCGGACTATAAGTCGCTCCTGAGTATAAGTCGCATTAGTCAAAAAATGCGTCATGAACAGGAAAAAAACATATATAAGTCGCACCGGACTATAAGTCGCATTTATTTAGAAATGTATTTCACAAAATCCAAAACCAAAAACAGAGACTATGTAACTGGATTATTGAGGCCAAAAAAATTAATGTTAATGAAGATGAAGGAGTGAAGGCAGCCAAGAGGAGGGCAGGAAGGTCATTGCAAAGCAAAAGATTCACTGAAAGAAAATACCATGTGGTACACCAAAATGTATCTAAAATGTGGAGAATACAACAAAGCATTTTGGGCGATGTGGAGTCACAGGCTGGCAGCAGATTAAATGCTCACAAGAGAGAAAAAGATGCAGTTTTAGACGAGACTAAAAAAGCAAGCCAGGCGATAGGCCTATAGGCCCGACGGTAATTGTAAAGCAATTTACAAAAGATTCACTGAACAAAAATGCTGATATGATACATGAAAATTTTGCTAAAAATGTGGAGAATGCAATGCAATCAAGCATTTTGGGCGATGTGGAGTCACAAGCTGGCAGCAGATTAAATGCTCACGATAGAGAAAAAAACGGTTTTAAAAGGATGTGACCGAAGCTGAGGCAAGCCAGGCAATAGGCATATAGGCCCGACGGTAATTGTAAAGCAGTTTACAAAAGATTCACTGAACAAAAATGCTTATATGGTACATGAAAATTTAGCTAAAAATGTGGAAAATGCAAGGCAATCAAGCATTTTGGGCGATGTGGAGTCACAAGCTGGCAGCAGATTAAATGCTCACGATAGAGAAAAAGACAGTTTTAAAAGGACGTGACCGAAGCTGAGGCAAGCCAGGCAATAGGCATATAGGCCCGACGGTAATTGTAAAGCAATTTACAAAAGATTCACTGAACAAAAATGTTTATATGGTACATGAAAATTTAGCTAAAATTGTGGAGAATGCAATGCAATCAAACATTTTGGACGATGTGGCGAGACAAGCCGGCAGCAGATTAAATGCTCGAGAGCAGGGTAGGAATTTCACGGCGGCCACGACAGGCCATGGCCGTCGTAGCCCCTTGCGTTGGCCGTGACGCCCCTTTGAAAATCAAAGGTTTACAGGCCACGGTGGCCTTGGTGCCCCCTTCTTTAAATATTCTGCTTTGCGTCCTACTAATAGCGATATATATTTAGCCTATGGCCTGTCAAAATAATCTTAGCATTCACAGCGCAAATTACGCAGTGGAGAAAGTGACAGTGCAAGAAAGAAAGTGCGTCCAAATTAACCCATTCTTCTCAGTTGAACTACTCGCGAAGTAGCCTACCCAGATAGCAATTTCCTTTGGGCCGGATCCGCATAAAAGCCTTTAGATCCGCCTGTAGCGGACATACGGTATCTGACTGTGGGCCAGGTCTGCTCCTGATACAGGTTTCAGCTCTGCTAGCAATGCTGTTTTATCACCGGTTTACAGATTTGTCCCAGGTCCGATTTCCGCAACTCAACTGGAAGTCAGGAGATGCTTTTAAAATACAAAACACTGATTTGGCCCAAACCTGTGATACGGATATGAACCGAAGGACCATTTTTTCACAGCAGACCCAGGTGGTAATGATATTAATTAAGGTGCTGATTCTGCTAAATTGACTGTCCTTTCCCTACTTCATTGTCAACTGGCTGCTAAAGAAAAAAAAAGGTATTTTGGAATGGCACAAATTTAGAAACCATGGGGGTGCACATGTTCCCATGGCCACTTCATTTCTACAGTAAGGCTGGAAAAGAAGATATAGTTGGCTCAATATTGATCATATGTTCGTTTCATTATTTTTATTATTACCTAGCAGTGGTAAAAGTAGTCAATTGTTGTTTGTGTCAGATCTAACAGTGCTATGAGACAACCCCATATTCTTTCCACGCATGCAGAAGTCCAAGCAGTAACGTTAATCAAGGATCATTGGTTTGCTCACTATCAATCTTTTGACATGATTTGCCAGCCTGGGGTTGGACTAGGACAGCCCAACTTTTCAAGGTAGGTTATCTGCTTTTTATCTCTGTTTTATTCAGAGACAACAACAAGCAACCGAGCGATTGATAACTTTAAGGTTATACTTTCCAGCAATATGGGCTAGCCTACTACCTTAGCCATCACAATAACTATTTTGGAAAAAACATTGATAACGCTAACAGGATCACTGATGATAAAAAACGAGTGTAATTGTGACTACCTATTTTCAAAAAGGAATAAATGGCTAATGTTTATTTTGTGTTGTTTCAGATTGACCATGGAGATGACTGAGGAAGACAGCCTGAATATCGATGGGAACAGGGGAATTAACACGACTTAAACTTTGTCTGGGATTGCACTTCTACAGCCAGGTTGTTGAATAAAAAAATAATTAGACACTTATGTGTAAAGTGTGTTTTTACCCCCCTCTTGTTTGTAGCCTAGCTTATGTTTATCAGTTGAGCTGTTGGGAAAACGTTACGAACTTTAGCCTGGGTGAACCTATAACGAACCTGTTAGCAAATGTGTAGCAAACAGATTTTTCAGGATAATTAGGCCTAATTACCAATCACATTTCACATGTCAAATAAAGCCAGCTGATGTCTGATAAACGGGTCCGTACCACACACAATAAGCGGACCCGTATTGCATATGATAAGCAGATCTGGAACACGTCAGTAACACAGACTACCATAGGAACTGGGCCAGTCTTAGCCCTTATTGGTACCAGATCCGTCAAACGGATCCAGACCAATTTTGGACCGATGTGCGTTTGGACGCCGGATCAGGTCCATTATGCAGATCCGTGCCGGACGTTGAGGTAGGTGTGGCCCAGTTCCGTCCCAGTGTATGTTTGCTATCTGGGTACTCATCACACAGACATCACAAGTATCACATTAAAGAGCTTTTTCTCAGTTTTTAAACGATGTTAGGCGGTAATTGCTGTGGTGAACGGTTCGCGAGAAAAGTAAATAATATCATTCAATTTAATCATACATTCTACTGAAGGTTTTGCGTCCATCTCCCTACCCATTCATCTCGGTGGAATACTTCACGAACCCTTCGTTTAACATATGACAAACCATATATCAGAATAAACAGCAGACCTTACCGAACAGAAAGGTGTAAAGCAGTCCACTGTACAGTTAGCCGTTCCAGACTAATCCCGTTTTGAATTTGCAGTAAATTTCAACATACATGGATGTCTCCAAATGTGGGATTTAAGTTTTACACTGTGTTTAAATTGTTCCACATTATTTCATAATGGGCCAAATACAAAATAAATATTACAAATGTCGCCTAGATATCGGTAAATCAGAGGCTGACTATAAGAGTTTGTGAAAGTAGCCTTAATGATCACAAAATGCTAACCATGCATCTAGGCTATTTGAGTTTCTTAAAGCTGAGCTGTGCTTAAATTGTTCAATACATGATTTTATAACAGGCCAAATATAAAATAAATGTTAAATATAGCCTAGATATCTGAAAATATTAGATGATCAGATGATTTACAGTTATATATAATATGTCATGTTTTATGTTTTTGTAATGTTTCATACAGTGATGCAGGTCTACTGCAGTGAATACAACTTTGATCATTTTTAAAGCATACTACTGTATAGTTAACTTTGGCCTTGGTGCCCTGACATGTGGCCTTTGTGCCCCCCACCAAATATGCCCAACTGAAGGCCAAGTGGCCTTGCCCCTAAAATGGTGAAATTCTAAGCCTGCTCGAGAGAGAAAAATATGCGGTTTTAAAAGGACGTGCAGACCGAAGCTGCATCAAGCAGGTGATATTTAGACATTTATTTCACAAAATCCAAGACTAAGAACAGACAGACTATGTAACTGAACACATTGAGTCCAAAAATATTGAGAATTCTACAGGGAATCTTGAAGACGAAGGAGTGAATAGTGGCCAAGAGGCAAGCCGAAGGCTGCTGACAAGTGCCCGACGCTATTGTAAAGCAATTTATAAAAGATTCACTGAACAAAAATGCTGATGTGGTACATGACATTTTAGCTAAAAATGTGGAGAATGCAATGCAATCAAGCATTTTGGACGATATAGCGTATTGGCACAAGCTGGCAGCAGAAAAAATGCTCGCCGAGAGAGCGAGAGAAAAAAAGATTTATTTAAAACCAGGGCCTAAATTTCAGCGCGGGATTGCGCATAAATTATTACTAAGTATTGAGCATATTAATAAAAGTCCCGCAACGCTAGCCATCATAATGCAAGAAATTCCCACACATTTTACAGCGCTGTCTGACGTTAATCTAATAATGGAGCGGCCTGAAAGCGGACCAACTCTGACTTCAATTGAACCCCATGCAGAGACACACACACGCGCGCGCAGGACCACTTTGGGGGTGCCTCTCTCTCTTTGCTCTCTCTCTCTCTCAGCAGGATTTGTCACCGCTAAAGTCAAATTATTATAGCCTATTACATGCTTCTATCAACCGCTATCCACAGGAAAGGAAAACAAACGTTTAGCGATCAGGAACCGCAAACACAGAAGCATGACAGCCTATAATATAACGCGAGAGAACATGGATGTGTTCTCCATTTGAGGAACGTTATAATCGATTGCGGACGTGAACAGACAGCTACAGACACGGAGCGCATAGTAGGCCTACTTTCACTTTCTGTGCGTATTCACGTGAAAGATAGCCTAATTAGTAGCAAAACAGCGATCAAATATTACATGGCAGTGAGTTTTGTTTTCAAATGTTTTCATGCATGTCTAGATAACGGGTGAGGAATGTTTAGGGGACAGACTATCGTGAATCCTGAATTTATGGCTGGGCAAAGCACAGCACCTTTATTTGGACCATGGCTTGTAGCCTATCCGAGTCAGCTATAGGCCTTCATTTCTTGCGTTTTACTGTAAGACATAGGCCTATACTTTTCGTTTGGAGCAGCATACCAGTAGGCTATCAATGGCATTGGGTTACTATTAAGTTTCATGTATGAAAGAGTGTCGGGATGTCCATCCGCTTATTGCGAGATAAGGCATCAGCTTTTATTCATTCATTCATTCATGGAACGTGTGCTGTGCTGCAAGGGAAACATGCCTGGCAGCAACAATTGTGTTTAAATGTAGGTTAACCTGGGGCTGCGTGCTACTGGTAGCTTGAGAGCAATGTGTTGGAGACTCATGGTGTAGGACAATGACTTCGTTGGCAACAATATTAAACCAACCAACAATATAAATTATTAAGAGCTATTTTATGAGTTAAATTGAAACAAAATTATACTGGCTTTTATTTGTCCGAATCTGAGGCCCAGCTATAAATAGAATCCCGGCAGTAATTTGAGGATTTAAGTATGCACGTGTGTTTCATGACTTGTACATTTGAGAGCGCTCTCTCAAGGCTGTAGACGATAATGTTTCATGTAGGGTTCATGTCAGTTAATATAAATTAACATTTAAAAACATGTTCAATTATATAATTTTTTTCATATATAAGTCGCACCTGACTATAAGTTGCAGGACCAGCCAAACTATGAAAAAAAGTGCGACTTATAGTCCGGAAAATAAAGTAATATATTAATTAAGCTTAACCAACTTTATTATAAGGGGCCCCACGCTGATAGCTATATACTACTAATATATTAATTAAGCTTAACCAACTTTATTTCAAGGGTCCTATGGGGAGTGGTTCAAATTGAGATAGGCAGAAGCACAGTTTAACCCTTAAGAACGTACCGTCACAGGCCGTTAACTATCCTTATCACCCGGAGAGAAGAAATACTCTTTTCTGATTGGCTGGCGGGTGGCCTTTAATTCTGAATAACAGGACACCGTTCCATATCAATGCTCATGAATGATAACTATAACAACCATAGTAGGACGACGGTTGCAGCGCTCTAGAATCTTTGGTTGCAGGCTTCCCAACAATGGAATCAACTGTAAACAAGCTAACTGTCCATGCTAAAGTTGTACAACAAGCTGAACTAGTGAGCTTCTTTTTAAACAGAACCGCGTGTTTCCAGTGTTTACAGTGGCAACTGGGTGATAAGCGGGATAACGGCCTTCGAGGTGTGTCCAGTTATACGGAATTAATGGACTCCGCTGCGCGTCGGGGAGTTTTTTGCCCCTCGCCCTCGTCCATTAATTCCGTATAACAGGACACCTCGGCGGCCGTTATCCCTTACGTAAAAGCGTACCGTCACACTTTTGTGTTTGGAATGTTGCTACATAAGTATTCTAATTGCTGCTTAACAATGGGCTACCACCATGTCCAGATAGGGACATCACTGTTTGTGTTGTTTCCTTTTGGCTACCACTTGTTGGCTAACATGGGCTGACATTGTACATTCTCAAAGTCAAAGATCTCTCGCAAATCACTTTACCACTACCATTTTGTTATGTCCACATTTTGCAGATCTAGTTTATATTATGATTGTGTGGTCGGGCTATACATGACAAAATCCACGGAAGTGGCAAGTATTGGGAAGACGTTTACTTACAGGAGGCTGCAAATGTTGCTAGCTTCACTGCCATGTATTGCCATATTTCTGAATGTCAGTCATTACACCAAGCACAATAAAACAAGCAAAATTAGTGCTTTTTAAAAAAATAAATGATGATGTTATTCAGTGTTTAGTCAAATCTCACGGCCACTGATAAGATGAAAATCAAAATGACCGCGAAATGTACGGAATGCTGGAAACAAACATCGTTCATTCACGAGCTATGTAGCTTTGAGTAACGCACGCGGCTCAGGAAACATAGTTTGCTACATTCATGACATTAAAACTCGCACAAGAAATGCGCATACATCTTTATCTTGTCCCATTATAATCACAGCTTTATTTGCGCAATAGCAGTGCATCCATCAAGTCCGACAATGCAAAACATTACAGCGACCGGCATCTCGAAGTTCATTCATTCAGAAAACAATCGTAGTATTTACAGACGCTATACAATTTCATCGATAATATTAGTCATGGCACATTTGAAAAGGCGTCAGCTTACTGATGAAGAGACCAGGGTTATTTTTACATCTAATGACGACTCTGATGTGGACATTGAACATCCGTCTGAGGTAAGAGCAGAGATATTCGCGTGTCCTGTTATCCTCGTGACAATTGTAACACGTTGTCAGCGCGACTTCATTTGCGTAATCAGGTGCATGCATGCAACACGTGATCCATAGCTGTCAACATTGAGCTTTGAAAATAAGGGAGATTTCCCGGGTTTCTCACGCAGAATACGGGAAAATGTCAACATTTGTCCCCCAACGTTGGAAGGGTACAGTATTAGTCCGTTTCATAATTGCAAGCTCGTGCATTGGTCAGCTAAACAATACAACAAAGTAGCCTACTTTATTTACGCCTAACAACAGCCTGTATTAATTTGGTCAACTTTATACAGCCCTAGCAAGGCTAAACGATGCTTTGAATACATCTGTTTCGTTGGAAGGGCAAGGGTGTAGCAACAGGACAACAGTACAGAGACTGACAAGTCCGATGGTAGAGCAAATGTTATGAGATTGTTAAAATACGGGATATTTACGGGAAAATGGGAAAATATTAAAACGGGAAGACAGCGGGAAAAAAGTTAAAATACGTGAGAAACCCGGAAAAAACGGGAGGGTTGACAGATCACATGATGAAAGCATGTGTGTGTGGTACTTTGCAATATTCACGTGAAATAAAACAGATCAGGCCATGCTGCACTGCATAGATTGTAGGCCACCTAATAATGACTATAGAATGTCAGTGTAGAACGCTAGTGACGCAGCCCAAAAAACTCACCCAGTGGAGTACGTTGGTTTAAATAAAACCTACGTTCTTAAGGGTTAATAACAATTAGTTAAATAATAATAATTCATTAGCTTTTCTATTAACATATAGTTTGTAAATAAACATTTAACATTTAAATGATGTAGGAAATAACTGTTAATTAGTGCCAAAAAGACATTTAGTTAACTATTAACACATATTAATACAATATTAGTTAATAGATTTGTTAAAACATTAACATCCAGATTTTATGCAACCAACTAATATTTAATTAATGATGAAAAAACTATTAACTTCTGCCAAATATATATGTTAGTAACAATTAACAAATATTAACAAAGGGTTAGGTAAATACTAGTTTGCTATTTATCATGGCACCTTATTATAAACCTTCGTTATTGTTAAAGCATTTCACGCCTCCGTCCTCCATCACTGTCTGGTTGCCCTAGGCCATGATGGTGTGGGGGCTCGTCAAACTAGCCATAAATCCGTGTTTTTCGTTGATTCGTTTGTTTTCCGCCACTCCATTTTATGAATGAATGGATGCATCACGTGAGTAACTCCGGTGATTGTTTACGTTGCTCACGTTGTTACTGAGCCGATATCATTCATCTTTTTGGGGAGGGCGAAAGGTGTTCGATATAAGTTTGTGTGTGATTAGTTAGTAAACTGTGGGGGTGAGCAAAAATGGTAAACTATAATTATCGGACGCAATAAGGCTAATGTGATCATTAGTGGTCTCAGATAGCTGTTCAGTAGCTTACTTGACGTGTGGGTGTGTTTGTAGATGCATCGTTTGCTTTGTTTCGTGGGCTGGTGAGGTTTTGGTGTTCTTGGGTGACAAGATAATTTAATAGCAACGTTATTCCCTGTAAGGCCCGTCTTTTGCTCAAACCTTTTGCATTTCTAAAGAATGCCTTTTGCATTCAATTTACATGTGTGGATACCTGTGTTTGATCTGTATTGTCTTAGGTGGCCATGGCCAAAGATTCCCAACACCCGCTCATGCATAAAGTGACCATTTGCTCCTTGTTCTGGCCCCTCTACTGAGAGGGTAACTCAGTCCTTGGCCTACTTGATGTCTTATAGTGAGATAGGCCAACCTCATTATCATACAGTATTGCTCTGTAAATATGTGTTGTGAATAATACATTCATGTTTGGTCTTGAATTAATACTTGTAATGTGGATCATGGTTTCATTACAACTTAATGTATCTGTGCATAGTTTTAGACTAAGAATTACACTGTAGCATAAAGTTATGATATCCACCTGGGCCACACCCATCCACCTCAGACAACAAAGACTCTGATGAGTCGGGGGTGGCCCAAGTGAATGATAAAAGTGGAGGCTTTTGTCCTCCTCAGGCTCTTCTTTTCCATCTTCACTCTCCTCTTGAGCTGGGCCCTTGTGGCTTGGTCTTCTCTCTCTCTCTCTTCCTCTCTCCCTTTGTCTTTCTCTCTCTCCCTTTTCTCTATTTTTGGGTTTGTATTGTTTTATCTGGTGTATCTGTTCATTCATAACATGTTAACTGGTTAAGTTTATCTGTGTTTTGATAAGCTTACTTTGTTCCTTTGGTTGTTACTTTGTTACTCTACTTTGTTACAGTAGACCATGTGAGTTACAACTGGAATGATATTGGTTACATTTACCTTTAAGGCTTAATGCCTAATAAATTGTTAAACTGCTCACCAATCGTATACTTCAATTCTCGTAGCGTGCCATCCCATTCTCCTCCATAGCTGATAGACTAGCTACTTGGTAATTGAATGGTAATACAAATTATTAACCCTTAAGAACGTAGGTTTTATTTAAACCAACGTACTCCACTGGGTGAGTTTTTTTGGGCTGCGTCACTAGCGTTCTACACTGACATTCTATAGTCATTATTAGGTGGCCTACAATCTATGCAGTGCAGCATGGCCTGATCTGTTTTATTTCACGTGAATATTGCAAAGTACCACACACACACATGCTTTCATCATGTGATCACATCATAGCTGTCAACCCTCCCGTTTTTTCCGGGTTTCTCACGTATTTTAACTTTTTTCCCGCTGTCTTCCCGTTTTAATATTTTCCCGTAAATATCCCGTATTTTAACAATCTCATAACATTAGCTCTACCATCGGACTTGTCAGTCTCTGTACTGTTGTCCTGTTGCTACACCCTTGCCCTTCCAACGAAACAGATGTTTTCAAAGCATCGTTTTGCTTGCTTGAAGGCGACAGTGAGACTATTTAAGATGCACGAGAGCACGATTCAGTGGCATCTGCATAGTGTAGGCTACGGCCGAACGCTGTGTGTATCGGCCTACCACTCAGCTACGAGTAGGGAAAGAATTCCCCTGTTTGTATATTCACTCCAAGTTGGCCTACCATAACTTCCCAACTCTGCACTAAAGCCCATAAACTGCATGACAGGCTATTTATATTTTCTCTCTAAAATATCTAAAATAACCAAATGCATTTGTTCAACTTTATGAAGAAGAATTACGCACTATAGGCTACTTGGAACGCACACATTTTGTTTGCGCAGGAGAGAGAATGACAGTGCACAGGGCCATCGATTAGGCTACAGAACTTTAGCCTTGCTAGGGCTGTATAAAGTTGACCAAATTAATATAGGGGGACGAATGTTGACATTTTCCCGTATTCTGCGTGAGAAACCCGGGAAATCTCCCTTATTTTCAAAGCTCAATGTTGACAGCTATGGATCACATGTGTTGCATGCATGCACCTGATTACGCAAATGAAGTCGCGCTGACAACGTGTTACAATTGTCACGAGGATAACAGGACACGCGAATATCTCTGCTCTTACCTCAGACGGATGTTCAATGTCCACACCAGAGTCGTCATTAGATGTAAAAATAACCCTGATCTCTTCATCAGTAAACTGACGCCTTTTCAAATGTGCCATGACTAATATTATCGATGAAATTGTATAGCGTCTGTAAATACTACGATTGTTTTCTGAATGAATGAACTTCGAGATGCCGGTCGCTGTAATGTTTTGCATTGACGGACTTGATGGATGCACTGCTATTGCGCAAATAAAGCTGTGATTATAATGGGACAAGATAAAGATGTATGCGCATTTCTTGTGCGAGTTTTAATGTCATGAATGTAGCAAACTATGTTTCCTGAGCCGCGTGCGTTACTCAAAGCTACATAGCTCGTGAATGAACGATGTTTGTTTCCAGCATTCCGTACATTTCGCGGTCATTTTGATTTTCTTCTTATCAGTGGCCATGAGATTTGACTAAACACTGAATAACATCATCATTTATTTTTTAAAAAAGCACTAATTTTGCTTGTTTTATTGTGCTTGGTGTAATGACTGACATTCAGAAATATGGCAATAAATGGCAGTGAAGCTAGCAACATTTGTAGCCTCCTGTAAATAAACGTCTTCCCAATACTTGCCACTTCCGTGGATTTTGTCATGTATAGCCCGACCACACAATCATAATATAAACTAGATCTGCAAAATGTGGACATAACCAAATGGTAGTGGCAAAGTGATTTGCGAGAGATCTTTGACTTTGAGAATGTACAATGTCAGCCCATGTTAGCCAACAAGTGGTAGCCCATTGTTAAGCAGCAATTAGAATACTTATGTAGCAACATTCCAAACACAAAAGTGTGACGGTACGCTTTTACGGATAGTTAACGGCCGTCACACCAGTGTGACGGTACGTTCTTAAGGGTTAATCAAATGGAGTCAGATTAACGAGTATGTAATAATATCATTGGCATTTAACTCTTCACCCTATTTGTGTCACGTTTCTTAATGGAGGACCCAAATGCTGGACGCCAAAATCGTGGATCTCTCCGAGAAGAACTTTATTGAAATAAAAACTATAAACTGAGTCGTATGTCAGCAAAACACAGGATTCCGGGGTCAAACAAACATCACAAAGCAAACCAATAACCTCAGCAAAACTTCCTGGTTACCAGGCACTAACAACAGACAGAAAAGACGACGATCCGACAGAGAACAAAGGCAGGCACAAGACTTAATTACAAGACAAGTTACAGACAATGAGGACATAACAGGGCACAGGTGACAACCATCAAACAGGAGGGCAGGAAGTCCAAATATGGCAAGGGGTGGGGACAGGCAGACAGGACAGGAAAATGGAAACACTAAGCACATGGCAAACCGACAAAGAACAGGAAGTGAATCTCATGACTAACATAGCACAGGCACCACATGACAAACCAGGAAATATACAAGGGGCAAGAATAGAACACATGACCAGAGGGGTATTTCACAAAGGCAGAATTAAGACATCCAAGATAAGTGATAAAGCGAGGTTTGACATAGCGTTGTCTGGTCATCCTAAGAAGCCAGGGCGACCACTCGGTCATCAGTACTCATTCTGCTTGACTTATCGGCTGCCTTTGACACGGTTAATCACCGCATCCTTCTCTCTATACTCGCCAACATGGGAATCTCTGGTTCTGCTCTCTCCTGGTTTGAATCCTACCTCACAGGACGCTCGTTTAACGTATCATGGCTATCTGCACCTCACCATCTCACCACAGGGGTCCCCCAGGGCTCAGTACTGGGCCCCCTTCTCTTTGCTATCTACACCACCTCCTTGGGACAGATTATCCGTACGCATGGCTTCTCATACCACTGCTATGCAGACGACACACAGCTCTATCTGTCCTTTCCACCTGATGACCCCTTGGTTTCAGCACGGATCTCGGATTGCCTCTCAGACATAGCTACATGGATGAAGGCACACCACCTCCAGCTGAACCTCTCAAAGACTGAACTGCTGGTCCTCCCAGCTAAACCTACCATACACCATGACATCAACATCAAATTTGACTCCCTGTCTGTTTCACCTACCAGGACTGCAAGAAATCTAGGAGTTGTTCTCGACAACCAACTAAACTTCTCAGATCATGTCGCCTCAGTCGCCCGGTCATGCCGTTTCGCACTCTACAACATATGAAAAATCAGGACTTACTTAACTCAAGATGCCACCCAACTTCTGGTTCAGGCAATAGTCATCTCACGACTCGACTACTGCAACACCCTCCTGACAGGTCTCCCAGCCTGCGCAGTGAAACCACTTCAGATGATCCAGAACGCGGCGGCGCGCCTGGTCTACAACCAACCCAAGAGGGCACATGTTACCCCGCTTACCCCGTTACATCCAGCTACATTGGCTACCTATGGCGGCCGCGTAAAATTCAAGGCTCTAACGCTTGCCTACAAAGTAGTCTCCGGTTCTGCTCCCACCTACTTAAATGCCCTCATACAGAAATACGCTACCTCCAGACCGCTGCGCTCTACCTCCGGTACGCTCAGGCCAATCCAAACTGTTCTCATCTGTTGTTCCTCGTTGGTGGAACACACTGCCAGTTCCTACAAGGGCAGGGACATCCCTCTCCATTTTCAAAAAACTCCTGAAGACCCAGCTCTTTAGAGAACATCTCCTCTCATAGCAACACTTACAACAAGTCTTGCTGATCCTAGCACTCACCAGCCGTCTTAAACTGACACGTAAATGTTAAAAACAGCACTCACCGATGCACTTATTCTTACTGTACTCTAATGTTTTTAAATTGTCCTAATATTGTTGAGAATTGCTCTAAAACGTAACCCTTAGAACCCGATTGACGCAAAGTGCGTCAAAAAACACACCCTTTCTTCTCTGTTACATTGCTCCGGAATGGTTCATCGCAGCGAGATGAAACCTTTATTGCACGACAGAGCAGAAGTGGGGCTTTCCAACGAGACTACACACTTGTCTGTACGATCAAGTATGACATTTAAAAAAAATCATGAAATTAAATCATTTAAGTCTATACTTCTCTGCATTCACCTGCACACACATTACTCTAGTTTGAATTACTCGCGAACCCGTGATCACATCGATATGGCAAGCATATCAGATGAAAGAGGGGGCACAGGGCTATCCATTGGTACCATGTTTATCGATCCTTCTGGCTTATAAAATCAGACGAAGTGACTGCAAAATAATAACGTCATGTACACAAACCAACGCTGCACACTCATTACTCTCGTTTGAATTACTCGCGGACCCGTGATCGCATAGATATGCCACGCATGTCAGATGAAAGAGGAGACACAGAGCTATCATTTGATACCAAGTACATCCTTCTGGGTTATAAAACAGACGAAGTGACAGCAAAATAATAACTTCATATAGCTGGACTTACCCCACGTTTTTGTCTGTTTGTGTGGCAAAGCATGTTTATAATCCAATGCTATCATGTGTTTCTCTATGGCAAAGCATGTTCATATTCCGGTTTTGAGATCCTAGCAAATTCCTGCATGGCATCCAATTCAAGGCTCACATTGCATCCCAATTTGTTCAACAAATAAACACCTTTTTTGCCTTTACTTTGTTCATGGCAATGCAGTAAAGAGTTGAGAATTATTATGACTGCATACACACAGGCACGCAGGCTAACACGCAACCTCGGGTCAAGTCAGGTCAGATCAGTTCGTGTCACAGATATGGAGCGCAGAAAGGTCATTTTTCATCTCTAAATAAAAAATGGCATTTATTTCCGTAAATCACACAGCAAATATTTCTGTAAATTGCTCAGCCACAGAGTATCCCTCCAACATGGCAATTATATTGCCCGATTCAGGACAGTCTGCCCTACACACACATGAAATGCATGTAGAGCTGTGAGCTTGCAGTGGTGAGATACATGTCAAAATATAAGAATTTTTATAATACACTTTTTATATTTTAATTCTTTAAAAATCAAAATAAAATCAATGCTAGTATTAATACATGGAATGATGGCAGATCTGAATAGCCTAAACTCTCCTGAAAAAAACAATATATAATATATGTGTGTGGCACTTACAATGACCAGAATAAATCCTTATGAATAAAGGTAGTGAAAATGCCCTAAAAACAGCTTAGGGTTCTAAGGGTTAAACTGTTTACCATGTTGTTAGTCGCTTTGGCTAAAAATGCGTCAGCCAAATGTAATGTAATGTAATGTAATGTAATCCTAGCTCAACTCGTTTCACTAATGCCAATCCAGGATGAGTAGGAGCGACTATCTCAAGCCAGGTGTAAGTAAATCAGGATGTGTGCGCATTCTCGTTTCTGCTCCAAAGTGCCCACGGTTGGAATAAAAAAGACGCGGAAAATAGCGTCATTCACACAAAGTGAACAAATGCTTTTGATATAGACTAACAATGAATTAAATTGGCCTTTGTGGAATGGGGAATCACGGCTATTTCTGTAAAACAGCAGGAGTAGGCGTGGTAGACCAACTGAATGCAAATTTACGTATGCACCCACGTGTGAGTGCTTCCTTGTCTCGGCACACAACGTCATTAAGAAAGCGCTTGCCACTGCAAATATGCACATATACCTTAATATTATAGTTGAAAATACCTTCGAAAACTTGCCCCTCCACTTCCAATCAACTACAGTAGGCTATTCATCAAACGTCTATCAATAAAATAAGCAAACAATGAGTACCTAGGCCTATGTTAGTAATTATAAGGCTATCACAATTAAAATAATAACCATATGGTAGTAGGCAGACTATCTGTTTTGTTTTGTGAGCAAATACATTTAGCAAATAGTTTATAAATGGAATAAAGCTCCTTAAAAATTAGCACAGAGGTCTGATGTGAATGACAGCTAGCTGAACCAATAAGACGACATAATTATCATTAGAATTAACTTAGCTTGGCTGTTAGCCTGGTCAGGACCAGGCTAGGTGCAGAGAATAAATCCCCATGGTAACTTATGTACCATCTCTTTTGTGAAACCAAGTCAAGGCTAAATTCATCCAGGATAACCTAAAAATCCCAGCTTAATCCCTTATCTAGGTTTTGTGAAATACCCCTCTGGTAAACATGGCACAAGGGAAACACAAGGGAAACAAGACAAACACAAGGTAATATACAGAATGACCACCAGTATGGCCAAAGTCCAGGCAGGTTCCTGACAATTTGTCCACACAAGCTCTTTCAAGTGAGGATATAGCTCGACGTCTCTATGTTTCCGAGGCTATATAATTTCTTGCGTCTTACATATTCCCCAATTAGAACGCTCCGGTGTCTGGGCTTAGGTTCCAGCGACTGCGTCTGGGCTGGTGGTCACCGCCGTGGAAAGAAAGCTGAATTGACTTTAGTCGGGATGGCTGGAACTCCAGCGGTATTGGTGGGCAGATTTTTGCTAATCCCCGGCTCTCGGATGCAGTCAGAAAATAGGTTAGATTAGTCGGGGGGCAAATGTTTAGGGGGGCTTTGGGTTGTCTACGCGAGTTGCATCACACATTGCCTGTTTTTGTTTGTTTATATATGAACAGCTAATGGTTTGATAGTAGCCATGTCGGAAGTCGATAATTTTATTTCCACTCCTACAGTGGAGGCTTTCGAAGCATTTACTAAGGAGCAGCTTCTGTTAGTTGCGGAACATTATAAATTGACATTGTCTAGTTCTGCTAAGAGAAATAAAAGCATAATTAAAACGATTATTCGTGATGCTCTAGGAGCAGGAGTTTTTGCCTGCAGAATCTGGATCTTCTCCCGAATCACCTCCAGAGGGTTTAATGTTTGACCATCAGAAAGAGCTTTTAAAATTGCAGATAGATAAAGGCAAGCAGCAACTTTTGGAGCATCAAGCACAGATTGAAAGGTGCAAATTGGAATGCGAGATCGCGTTTACGAAACAAGAGCTCGAACGCGAAAAATTGGTGCTTGAGCACAAGCGCTTGGCATTAATTGAGGAAGGGAAATTGGCACCTCCTACCCCAGTTAATGCAAGCAATGTGGATATGTTCTTTACTCTATTTGAACGGGTGGCTGATCTGCATAATTGGCCTGTGGGGTATTCCAGAAAACAGGTTTACTGGCTTAACTGGGTATGTTAACTCAGAGTTAGCGGTGAACCTGGGATTTCAGTTCCAGAAAGCTCAAATATGATCAGGCTATGTAAGTAACTATGGTAACATAGGCCCTGAACTTAACTGGGTATTTAAAACCAGAGTAAACGGTAAACCTGGGATTTCAGTTCCAGAAAGCTAAAAAATGATCAGGCTATGTAAGTAACTATGGTAACATAGGCTCTGAACTTAACCTGGTAGGGGGTAGGTTTTGTTCAGGTTATGTTCAATTATGTTGGGTTATTTCAGTGCATGTTCAACCAGGCTGCTATTTTTACACTTGTCACACAATGGCGTTTCATTTTGACGAAGGTCCGATTGACAAAGAAGCACAAAATCATGTAATATTCATCCGTGCAATTCACCGTGAGAGGGCGATAACACCACAACATCACTTGATAGCCTATCCATTCTTTTCCACACGAGTTTTTCAAGAGCGCTCAAGTTTTTCAGCTGAATCCTAAATATACAGTAGGCTACTTGAAAATCATTCTCCATCCCTACATTACGCATGGTGGATTAGAATAGAATAAAATAAATATTTAATGTAGGCTAGCTAGCCTACGTCTTTGGCTCACCAGACAGATGGACAAACAACATCTCAGACACATTGAAGATATAAGACAGAAGATGCATGTTGTCACTAAGTTTGGTATGCTGATGGCATTTGGGATAAAACAATTTTTTAATAGGCTACACTCGCTCTCCGACTGGGAGTTTTTGTAGTGTTGGAGACGCAGAGCATATCGGCAAGCTGTCGGTCGGTCCGTAAAGTTTGCCTTGCGCTAAAGCAGTTCCTGCGCAACTTCATTCGTTTTCCTGGACACAAACCCATGAGGATCATTAAAGTTTAGTTTCACCAACTGGCAGGTCAGCATCACTTATTAAATTTTCCAAATGTGCACCGAAATGTGTCCAATAGGCTACCCATGCCTTCCGACATTCACCCTTCCGATGATGGAGCGCAAAAGTTTAACTTGGCCCATTAAATTTGGGATTCTCAAAGAATTCTATGGCCCACTCAATCTGTGACAAGATAGGCTAGTTTAAGAAAGCATCATTCAAAGCAGTCAATACAATACGTGATGTCCAGTGAATTATTTAATTGTGCTTTTGACATTAAATAGGCTATCCTAAACGTACGCATTTACACAGTCAGTTAGGCTATTCTCTGCCAAGCAAGGTCTCGGACGCAGGCGCTTAAGTATTGCTTTTTTTATTATTACAGTTCTCTCCTCCTCGTAAGCCTCGACTACTCCGCCTCTGAAAAATACGGTGCTCTTCGTTTCGCCGGTTTCACTCATGGTTTCGACTCTCAATAGATGATGCCTTTATAAGTTCACCGTGAACGCGCACAACTCTAGGTTCTCTCACACAGGGTTGATTGAACTAACTGGTAACCGGTGCTTTGGAACCGACAGCTCGGGTTTAGTCGCCACAGGTTCAGACAACCCAGAGGTTTTACCTCAGTGTTTGTTAAACCTCCTTTCTGGAATACCCCTCAGATTCTACGCGTTGTTTATTGCTCCAGTGCACTTTGAGTGGCCGTGCGGCCCAAGCTTATGCAGCACTGGGTGTGCCCGAGTGTCGAACCTATTTGTGTGTGAAAAAAGCTGTGTTAAAAGCTTATGAATTGGTGCCTGAAGCATACCACCAAAATTTCTGTAGAATGCGCAAACGTTTTTGTCAAACGTATGTGGTGTTTGCAGATGAATTGGCTATCCAGTTCAATCGCTGGTGTTCTGCATTGGAAGTCGAGTTGTTTGAGGAATTGCGTAGTCTCGTTTTGATTGAGCAATTAAAAGGAGGAAGGAAAAGGAGGAAATTGCAACTTATATCACAGAACATCACGTTGCCATGCTGGCTGAAGCAGCAGTTTTGGCGGATGACTATGCATTGATTCACAAAACAACGTTTTTTGGTACACCACCAGGTCGAGACCATGCACAGTGGAGTCGCCAAGCTCCTCGTAAAAACACGTCTGATGCACCTACTGCTTCTGGTCAGTCAGAATTTCATACTGAGCGCACTCCAAATAAATCCGATTCTAACATAACTTGTCACTTTTGCCTAGGCGTAGGGCACACAAAATGGCAATGGAGTTAAAAAAGAAGAAAGAAAAAGAACAAAAGTATAAGGCAAGATCCTGTACTACTACTCAGACTAAGGATGCAGCGCTAGGCTCTGGCTTGGTCAAAACTCTCCCTAGTCAGCTGATTAATGTGAGCGAGTCCGACCTCGAAGAGTGTTTTGCTCCCTTTATTTCAAATGGCTTTGTGTCACTAAGCGCTGATGGAGAAAAAGTTCAGATTAAAATACTCCGAGATACTGGTTCGGTCGAATCATTTATCTTACAGTCAGCTTTGCCGTTCTCGTCTGCATCAGATCCTGGTCAGTCTGTTTTAGCGCTTGGAATTAACCTTAATGTTTTATCTGTGCCACTGCATAGAGTGTATATAGGCTCTGACTTGGTCCAAGGTGAAGTGCTTGTTGGCATATGTCCTGCGCTCCCGTTACATGGCACCGCCATGATTCTTGGTAATGGTCCGGCCAAGTCCCGAGTATGGGCCAATGCGTTGCCTAGTGTTGATGATTCTAACCTAGAACCTCTATTCGAAATGTGTGAGATTCCCCGCGTGTGTCCAGTGTCTGCTGTGACGCGCTCTGCTACGCGCGCGGTTACCAAAGCAGGTGATGGCGACAGTCCTGTGCTGCCGCCGTTCCCTGGTTTGCCTGAATCGATCCCACGTAAACAGCTGATTGATGAGCTGATCTGATACTTCGTTACAGCCTCTATATGCTAGAGTGAATGACATTCAAGACGGCGATATCAAGCATGGTTATGTGGTTAGAGACGATGTTCTAATGCGTAAATGCCCGTCGCGCAGCTGACTCCCAGATGAGCATGACTGGCAGGTCGTAGTGCCCTCCTCACTGCGCAATACAGCACATACACGCAAGACGGCGGAAATATGGGACCAATGGTAATAGGGGGAGTTCCAATATATTAGTAGCATACTAGCCATTTAGATAGATAGATAGATACTTTATTGATCCCCAGGGGGAAAGCCAATATAAGTCACTAATTCTGCAAGGCCTTATTCTACCCTTACTAGACCCTTTATTAAGAATTTCCCCTATGTAAGCTCCTAATTACCCCCATAGTTATTAAATAAGTTGTTGCATATGAATTGTGACCTAAATATGCATGGCTCAGTATGGGGCTTGTAAGGTGGTAGTACCACAAGAACAGTTATTCACCCCTAATAATACTTGGTCTATTAAAATGGAACTAGACACTAAACCACAAGTGCTAATAGTGTACAAATAACTCATATTTGTTGTTGAATTCAACTCAACTTTTGCTTTTGCATGACTCCTTATTTTTAGTACTTTTTAGTAATACAAAGGCAGAGTACAGTATCTGACAAATAAGGGTTAAAGGTCAACTTTGAGCACAATATTTTTTATATACACACATTTCTTCATCAGGACAACAAGTCACCAGATTTTCATTGCTCTACCTATAATACAGTAGCCTGGGTGCCATTCCGAACTTAGTCCCACCCACAACGTTTGAGGTCGGGAAGTTCGGTCTGGCATTGATCAATAGTGGCGCGAGTATGCTCGCCCAAAAGCTGGCGGGCCAATCAAATTGTCAGGGCGGGCTTTATACGATGATGGACAGATGCTCAACAGTAACGTAATCAACCACGTCACCAAAGAGTGCTTGGGTTGAATTCGTTTACAACAACGATGGCTGCCGCTGGAGAATTGAGATGTGTAGATTCTGCTATCAGGTCTGTTCTAGAAGATATCGACAGTGAACTAGAAAAGCATTTCCTGAAGGAAATACAGTGCATGAAAATGCAAAAAATATGATGTAAAATATCATATAGAGTAAAAACAAACTATATTGGTTGCTAGGTAGATGAGGTTTAATATAGTTGGAATGACTGAACAGTTAAATAGGTGGATAGCTTATATAGTTAAATGATTTGCTTGGTAGATAAGGTTTAATATAGTTGGAATGATTGAACGGTTAAATAGGTGGATAATTTAAATGGTTAAATTATTTAGGTAGATAATTGACGATAACTGACAGTTGGAATGGCTCTAATGTTTGCTAGCAGTTATGCTAACTATGTTATCAAAGATAATAATGTTAACCAAGTTACTTAACTTAGTTAACTTAGCTAATGTTTTCATTTTTAGTAGTTATGCTAACTAGCATGTGACTTAGCTAACCTAGCTAATCATTTTTAGTAGGTATGCTAACTTGTTAAGTATGCTAACCATGTGACTTAGCTAACTTAGCTAATCATTTTTAGTAGGTATGCTAACTATTCTAACTAGCATGCTAACATGCTAACTATATTAACCATGTTACTTAGCTAACCTAGCTAATCATTTTTAGTAGTTATGTTAACTATGCTAACTAGTATGCTAACATGCTAGCATGCTAACTATGTTAACCATGCTACTTAGCTATCTTAGCTAATCATTTTAGCAGTTTTGCTAAAAATGCTAATTAGCATGCTAACATGCTAGCATGCTTAACTATGCTAACCATGTTACTTAGCTAACTTAGCTAATCATTTTTAGCAGTTTTGCTAAAAATGCTAACTAACATGTTAGCATGCTAACTATGCTAACCATGTTACTTAGCTAACTTAGCTAACTAGCTACAGTGGGTAGGAGTCATAGTTGATGACAAGTAACAGTTACAATGGCTGAACAGTTAAAAAGTTCAGTAGTTTAAGGCGAGACACTACAGGTAAATAGGGTAAAATTTTTAACAAGCAGATATCACTATGAAACTTCCCCAGTTGATTACTTACATTAATATGAGAAAAAAATGTATTACAAGTTTGCTGTAATTTAATGTTTACATATGCAAATTAAGCATTATCTAATTAAATATGCGCTAATTTGCATACGTTTTAAGGCACCAAACCTGAGCATTGGATACAGCCAGGTTCAAAATTATGTTTTCATTGTGTTCAGATATTAGATGGGAAAACATTTACAGAGGGATTTATGAATGTCTACTTTTGTTATCCTGTAAATCAGAAAATTATGTCCTTAGCCTTAAAAAATCGCTTTTTTCCATGTTTTTAGGCATAAAATGTCATGTAAGTCAGGCTAGGAATAATATATCAACAAACCCCTCTGTAGAAATCTTCGACATATAGTTAGGCATAAGTCTAGAAAGTTTGGTGTATGTACATGCTTCTGAAGTGGAGTTTTTGAGCTCAGAGTGTGAGCGGAAACTCATTTTGAGAAAACAGCCTTGAAAGACAGCCAATGAGATTCCGTTCTCAGCCTAGACTCGCCTTTGAACTTTCGCGATTGGTTGCTGATACAAAGGAAGTGTCCATATATGGATCACATAGCGTGATACAGGAAAAACAGAGCTTTCCAACGGTAGTACACATGTTATGTTTTGGACCACGGTCGCGGGAGTGCATGCAAGGTTAGAATGCTAACTTTTGCTGAATTTAGGAGAAATATACCGGCGCGAGTAGACACAATATAATGAAATAAACACCTAAATGTCTAAATCGGACTTTTTTGTTGTAGTAGTGTGATAGAATACATGCTAAGGTAACATACTAGCTCAAAATCTCGAAATTGACCAGTGCATGAAAAAACGATGTTTTCACCTGCCGTGTCTCGCCTTAAAGGCTTAAATTGTTTAGCAGTGAAATATTGTACTGAGGACTTTTATTTTGAAACAGTTTTTGGCAGAGGAAGCAGTTGAACAGGATTTGTAGTCTTAATAGGGCCAGTTTGTATGCTTAAAGCCTGAGAATGGCAGTTGAGATCCAGGTGGCCCGAACACCTGCCATAGGATTCTAATTGCTTAACGGCTCTATTGTGATCAGCCCATGTTAAGTCTATGAGGACATTTTGAACAGTTTTTAATTAATAGTTTAAAAAGTATAAAAGTTGAAAAGTTGAAAAATACAAAGCCCACATGTCATAAGTAAGACCTACGCAACGCAGTTTGAATGAAGTTTCTACGTTAAACGGTTGAAGCTGCATTAACTGCATTAGAAGAAGAAGAAGAATATTACTAGAAAAGCATTTCCTGAAGGAAATACAGTGCATGAAAATTTACAGAGGGATTTATGAATATCTACTTTTGTTATCCTGTAAATCAGAAAATTATGTCCTTAGCCCTAAAAAATCGCTTTTTTCCATGTTTTTAGGCATAAAATGTCATGTAAGTCAGGCTAGGAATAATATATCAACAAACCCCTCTGTAGAAATCTTCGACATATAGTTAGGCATAAGTCTAGAAAGTTTGGTGTATGTACATGCTTCTGAAGTGGAGTTTTTGAGCTCAGAGTGTGAGCGGAAACTCATTTTGAGAAAACAGCCTTGAAAGACAGCCAATGAGATTCCGTTCTCAGCCTAGACTCGCCTTTGAACTTTCGCGATTGGTTGCTGATACAAAGGAAGTGTCCATATATGGATCACATAGCGTGATACAGGAAAAACAGAGCTTTCCAACGGTAGTACACATGTTATGTTTTGGACCACGGTCGCGGGAGTGCATGCAAGGTTAGAATGCTAACTTTTGCTGAATTTAGGAGAAATATACCGGCGCGAGTAGACACAATATAATGAAATAAACACCTAAATGTGTAAATCGGACTTTTTTGTTGTAGTAGTGTGATAGAATACATGCTAAGGTAACATACTAGCTCAAAATCTCGAAATTGACCAGTGCATGAAAAAACGATGTTTTCACCTGCCGTGTCTTGCCTTAAAGGCTTAAATTGTTTAGCAGTGAAATATTGTACTGAGGACTTTTATTTTGAAACAGTTTTTGGCAGAGGAAGCAGTTGAACAGGATGTGTAGTCTTAATAGGGCCAGTTTGTATGCTTAAAGCCTGAGAATGGCAGTTGAGATCCAGGTGGCCCGAACACCTGCCATAGGATTCTAATTGCTTAACGGCTCTATTGTGATCAGCCCATGTTAAGTCTATGAGGACATTTTGAACAGTTTTTAATTAATAGTTTAAAAAGTATAAAAGTATAAAAGTTGAAAAATACAAAGCCCACATGTCATAAGTAAGACCTACGCAACGCAGTTTGAATGAAGTTTCTACGTTAAACGGTTGAAGCTGCATTAACTGCATTAGAAGAAGAAGAAGAATATTACTAGAAAAGCATTTCCTGAAGGAAATACAGTGCATGAAAATGCAAAAAATATGATGTAAAATATCATACAGAGTAAAAACAAACTATATTGGTTGCTAGGTAGATGAGGTTTAATATAGTTGGAATGACTGAACAGTTAAATAGGTGGATAGTTTATATAGTTAAATGATTTGCTTGGTAGATAAGGTTTAATATAGTTGGAATGATTGAACGGTTAAATAGGTGGATAATTTAAATGGTTAAATTATTTAGGTAGATAATTGACAATAACTGACAGTTGGAATGGCTCTAAATGTTTGCTAGCAGTTATGCTAACTATGTTATCAAAGATAATAATGTTAACCAAGTTACTTAAGTTACTTAACTTAGCTAATGTTTTCATTTTTAGCAGTTATGCTAACTAGCATGTTAGCATGCTAACTATATTAACCATGTTACTTAGCTAACTTAGCTAATCATTTTTAGCAGTTTTGCTAAAAATGCTAACTAACATGCTAACATGGTAGCATGTTAACTATGTTAACCATGTTACTTACCTAACTTAGCTAATCATTTTTAGCAGTTATGCTAACTATGCTAACCATGTGACTTAGCTAACTTAGCTAATCATTTTTAGCAGTTTTGCTAAAAATGTTAACTAGCATGCTAACATGCTAGCATGCTAACTATGTTAACCATGTGACTTAGCTAACTTAGCTAATAATTTTTAACAGTTTTGTTAAAAATGTTAACTAGCATGGTAACATGCTAGCATGCTAACTATGCTAACCATGTGACTTAGCTAACTTAGCTAATCATTTTTAGCAGTTTTGCTAAAAATGCTAACTAGCATGCTAACTATGCTAACCATGTTACTTAGTTAGTCAAGTCAAGTCAAATTTATTTATATAGCACATTTCAAAGCAATAACATTGCACCAAAGTGCTTTACATAAAATAATAATAATAATAAAAATAATAATAATAAAAAAAATAATAATAACAATGATACATATACATACATATAAACAAATAAAAAAAAGGGAGAGGTGAGGGAGTCAGGGAGTGTTAAAAGCTAGGGAGAAGAGGTAGGTCTTTAGGTTGGATTTAAAAATACTAATAGTGGGGCAGGATTTCACAACATCAGGAAGGCTATTCCAAAGCTGGGGAGCATAGACAGAGAAAGCTCTGTCACCTTTGGATTTAAGAGAGGCAGAAGGAACACAAAGAAGACACTGGGACACTGGCAACACCCAGGCGTTTTAAAAGGATCTTGTGGTCAATGGTGTCAAAAGCAGCACTAAGATCTAACAGGACCAATAGGGCACACGAGCCAGAGTCAACAGAGAGCAATAGATCATTATGGACCTTAAGTAAGGTAGACTCTGTACTATGAAGTGGTCTAAAACCAGATTGAAACTTGTCAAGGATATTAGAGGTGTTTAAATAGGAAGAGACTTGTGACAGAACAACTTTTTCTAAGATCTTAGAGAGAAAGGGCAGTTTAGAAATGGGCCTATAATTTTTCAAATCAATGGGATCAAGGGAAGGTTTTTTCAGGAGAGGTTGCACAATAGCGTGTTTAAAGCCAGAGGGTACTACTCCATTAGCCAGGGAGCTATTAATGATGCTTAAGATAAAAGGGCAAATAGCCGCAAAAGCTTCTTTGAAAAGGTGAGATGGAAGAATATCAGAGTGGCAAGAAGAGGGCTTCATATGAGAGACCACGTCTGACAACTGTGAGGAAGAGACTGGTTGGAATTGTTGGAGGCGGAAAACTACAGACTGATACAAAGCAGGATCAGAAATTGAGGGTGTGATATGAGACTTTATGTTGTCAATTTTGTCAATAAAGAAATTGAGAAACATCTCACAGGTTTCTGTTGTAGCAGGAAGAGAGGACATTGTAGTAGGAGGATTTATGATTTTATTAATTGTGTTAAACAACACTTTTGGTCTGTGAGCATTTTTGTTAATAAGCTCAGCATAGAAAGCTGCCTTTGCTGCTTTGACAGTGATTTGATAAGCCTTAAGAGAATCTCTAAATATATCATAGGAGACCTGTAGTTGATCTTTTTTCCATTTTCGCTCTGCTTTCCTACAAGCCTTTCTGAGCGAACAGGTAGTGGAATTTAGCCAAGGAGTAGTTGACCTATTGGATTTACATCGCTTTTGTTTTAAAGGAGCTACAGAATCAAGAGTGGCAAGGCAAGATGTATTAAAAAGAGTAAATAGATCCTCAGTGTCGGTGCAGGTGGAAAGAGAATCTAAGACAGCAGGTGAAAGAGAGAGCATAAAAGTATTAGTGAACTGTGAGGCTGTGGTGGAATTAATAGCACTGACAAGGGAGTAGGATGAGGGGGGTGGAGGGGGGGACAAAACAGTGAAGATTCAAATAAAATCATAAAATGGTCAGACACACCAATATCAACTATTTTAACATTGGAAACTGAGAAACCAGAGGACAACACTAGGTCTAGTGTGTGACCCTTCTGATGTGTTGGGGCCATAACTGACTGCACAAGGTTAAAAGCGTCCACAAGGCCTAAAAACTCATTGACCAAAGGTTTAGATGGGCAGCATATGTGGATGTTAACTTAGCTAATCATTTTTAGCAGTTTTGCTAAAAATGCTAACTAGCATGTTAACATGCTAGCATGCTAACTATGCTAACTATGTTACTTAGCTAACTTAGCTAATTATTTTTAGCAGTTTTGTTAAAAATGCTAACTAGCATGCTAACATGTTAACTATGCTAACCATGTTACTTAGCTAACTTAGCTAATCATTTTTAGCAGTTTTGCTAAAAATGCTAATTAGCATGTTAGCATGCTAACTATGCTAACCATGTTACTTAGCTAATCATTTTTAGCAGTTTTGCTAACATGCTAACTATGGTAACCATGCTAACTAGCTACAGTGGGTAGGAGTCATAGTTGATGACAAGTAACAGTTACAATGGCTGAACAGTTAAAAAGTTCAGTAGTTTAAAGGGTTAAATTGTTTAACAGTGAAATATTGTAGTGAGGACTTTTATTTTGAAACAGTTTTTGGCAGAGGAAGCAGTTGAACAGGATGTGTAGTCTTAATAGGGCCAGTTTATATGCTTAAAGCCTGAGAATGGCAGTTGGGACAGGTGGCCTGAACACCTGCCATAGTATTCTAATTGCTGTGATGTCATAAAGGGTAATGTTAAGTCAATGGGGAAATTTTGATAGTTTTTAATTAATAGTTTAAAACGTATAAAAGTTACAAAGTTGAAAAATACATTGCCCGGGTGTCCTAAGTAAGATCTACGTGACAAAGTTTGAATGAAGTTTCTACGTTAAACCGTTGAAGCTGCATTAAATGCGTTAGAAGAAGAAGAAGAAGAAGAAAACGCAATTCCAGGGAATTACCAGTGCATGAAAATGCAAAACATATGGTGTGAAATATATTGTTAAAACAGATGATGTGCTAATTGGCAACCAACATGATGAGGTTTAATATAGTTCAAATGACTGAACTAGGTAGATGAGGTTTAATATAGTTGGAATGACTGAACTAGGTAGATGATGTTTAATATAGTTGGAATGACTGAACAGTTAAATAGGTGGATAGTTTATATAGTTAAATGATTTGCTTGGTAGATAAGGTTTAATATAGTTGGAATGATTGAACGGTTAAATAGGTGGATCATTTAAATAGATAAATTATTTAGGTAGATAATTGATGATAACTGACAGTTGGAATGGCTCTAATGTTTGCTAGCAGTTATGCTAACTATGTTATCAAAGATAATAATGTTAACCAAGTTACTTAACTTAGTTAACTTAGCTAATGTTTTCATTTTTAGTAGTTATGCTAACTATGATAACTAGCATGCTAACTATGCTAACCATGTTACTTAGCTAATCATTTTTAGCAGTTTTGCTAACATGCTAACTATGGTAACCATGCTAACTAGCTACAGTGGGTAGGAGTCATAGTTGATGACAAGTAACAGTTACAATGGCTGAACAGTTAAAAAGTTCAGTAGTTTAAAGGGTTAAATTGTTTAACAGTGAAATATTGTAGTGAGGACTTTTATTTTGAAACAGTTTTTGGCAGAGGAAGCAGTTGAACAGGATGTGTAGTCTTAATAGGGCCAGTTTATATGCTTAAAGCCTGAGAATGGCAGTTGGGACAGGTGGCCTGAACACCTGCCATAGTATTCTAATTGCTGTGATGTCATAAAGGGTAATGTTAAGTCAATGGGGAAATTTTGATAGTTTTTAATTAATAGTTTAAAACGTATAAAAGTTACAAAGTTGAAAAATACATTGCCCGGGTGTCCTAAGTAAGATCTACGTGACAAAGTTTGAATGAAGTTTCTACGTTAAACCGTTGAAGCTGCATTAAATGCGTTAGAAGAAGAAGAAGAAGAAGAAAACGCAATTCCAGGGAATTACCAGTGCATGAAAATGCAAAACATATGGTGTGAAATATATTGTTAAAACAGATGATGTGCTAATTGGCAACCAACATGATGAGGTTTAATATAGTTCAAATGACTGAACTAGGTAGATGAGGTTTAATATAGTTGGAATGACTGAACTAGGTAGATGATGTTTAATATAGTTGGAATGACTGAACAGTTAAATAGGTGGATAGTTTATATAGTTAAATGATTTGCTTGGTAGATAAGGTTTAATATAGTTGGAATGATTGAACGGTTAAATAGGTGGATCATTTAAATAGATAAATTATTTAGGTAGATAATTGATGATAACTGACAGTTGGAATGGCTCTAATGTTTGCTAGCAGTTATGCTAACTATGTTATCAAAGATAATAATGTTAACCAAGTTACTTAACTTAGTTAACTTAGCTAATGTTTTCATTTTTAGTAGTTATGCTAACTATGATAACTAGCATGCTAACTATGCTAACCATGTTACATAGCTAACTTAGCATGTTAGTTAGCATTTTTAATAAAACTGCTAAAAATGATTAGCTAATCATTTTTAGCAGTTTTGCTAAAAATGCTAATTAGCATGCTAACACGCTAGTATGCCGACTATGTTAACCACGTTACTTAGCTAACTTAGCTAATCATTTTTAGTAGTTTTGCTAAAAATGCTAATTAGCATGCTAACACGCTAGCATGATAACCACGTTACTTAGCTAATCATTTTTAGCAGTTTTAAAAAAAATGCTAACTAGCATGCTAACACGCTAGCATGCTAACTATGCTAACCACGTTACTTAGCTAACTTAGCTAATCATTTTTAGCAGTTTTGCTAAAAATGCTAATTAGCATGTTAACACGCTAGCATGCTAACTATGATAACCACATTACTTAGCTAATCATTTTTAGCAGTTTTTAAAAAAATGCTAACTAGCATGCTAACACGCTAGCATGCTAACTATGCTAACCACGTTACTTAGCTAACTTAGCTAATCATTTTTAGCAGTTTTGCTAAAAATGCTAACTAGCATGCTAACATGCTAGCATGCTAACTATGCTAACCATATTACTTAGCTAACTTAGCTAATCATTTATAATAGTTTTGCTAAAAATGCTAACTAACATGTTAACATGCTAGCATGCTAACAATGTTAACCATGCTAACTAGCTACAGTGGGTAAGAGTCATAGTTGATGACAAGTAACAGTTACAATGGCTGAACAGTTAAAAAGTTCAGTAGTTTAAAGGGTTAAATTGTTTAACAGTGAAATATTGTAGTGAGGACTTTTATTGTGAAACAGTTTTTGGCAGAGGAAGCAGTTGAATAGGGTGTGTAGTCTTAATAGGGCCAGTTTGTATGCTTAAAGCCTGAGAATGGCAGTTAATCCAGGTGGCCGGAATACCTGCCACAGGATTCTAATTGCTGTGATGTCATAAAGGGCAATGTTAAGTCAATGGGGAAATTTTGATAGTTTTTAATTAATAGTTTAAAAAGTATAAAAGTTACAAAGATGAAAAATACATAGCGCACATGTCGTACCTACGTAACATAGTTTGAATGAAGTTTCTACGTTAAACGGTTGAAGCTGCATTAACTGCATTAGAAGAAGAATAATAAGAAGAAGACTTTTGGAATAACAATACAGTGCATTTTCATGCACTGTAATAAGAATAATAATAAGAAGAAGCCTAGGAAGAACAGTACAGTGCATTTTCATGCACTGTAATAAGAAGCCTAGGAAGAACAGTACAGTGCATTTTCATGCACTGTAATTCATTTTAAAAGAGGAACAGAGTAACGGGATCAAGGCATTTGTTGATAAGAAAGATGTTTTTTGCCGAAGCAACTGAAATGGGCATCACGGCGATGCAACTCGGCGTGCACGACGAGGTGGATATAGCCAGCGGTCGTTGCCAGATCCTTTTTTGAAGCCCGGAATCGTGGCTGCTGAACAACAAGTGGAGGGACATGCTAGGCTCCGATGTTTTTCAAGCCAACGTAATGGGTATCGTCGTGGACGAAGTTCATCTAACTTACAAATGGTAAGACAATCTAACTGTCTGACTTAGTAAATAACTCCCAATGTCGTGATATGAATCCCATGTTGTAAACATAGTAGCCTAGGTATCGTTGTAGGTTCGCTAACTCAGACTTGGTACAATCATAACGTTAGTGTGATTGTAGCGAATTAGCTGTTAAAACATTCTAATGTAGGTTACTGTTTTATTTCTATTGCTTTATGTACTCAAGCACCATACCCATATTGGTAGTCATTGTACCCCTTATAAGTGATGTATTCTTTTTAGATGTCTGTTTACTTCAGGACCATACAAACATACCACTTTACACAGTCGACACAGCCTGCACTGGTTTTGGAGATGAACTCATTGATCAGTTTTAGAACAGTGCACACAGATATTTGACCTGGACTTCATTATCCATAATCTCCCTACATACAAGCTGGAACATGCAAAAGAGATACTATGAATTATGCACGAGGTTTTTGATGACATCAAACAGAGTCAAACTAATTTGTTTGATGACGGTGTTGTTCAGGATGACCGTGTTCAGGTTGACATGGATTACACTGGTTACTTTGATGACGAGGATGAGGATGATAAGATACAATCATCACCAAGTAACTTGGAATCAGGCTTGTCAATGTTGAAGATCTCAGACTAGCTTCAAATTCAGGCTCAAATTTGTAGCTTCAGGGTCCTGTTGTGCAAATGCCTTTTTTTTACCTCTGTTACATTAATATTTTTGAATAAAATTAAAATGGTTTATACTTCTCTACTGGTTGGTGATGTTTCTGCATTTAAAAGACAAACAATAAGACATGTCAATAAAGATTTTTAATATCTACACATAATAGGTAATGTTTGAAGATATACGCTGAACATACAACCAATAAGAAAACACACAAAAATGGTTTCAAGAATGTGGATACTACTAAAAACACAATTATTTACATTGTCATTTATGAAAACAATATTTACAAATTACCATCACCATTTACATTTCACATTTACTTAATTATTTAAATAGGCACATTTTGCCAGTCCATTATTTTCTCCTGGTAATTCAGCTTTGCCAATAAGTTTCTCTTGAAATTCGGGAATGCATGATACTGCCTGCCTGGGTGATTTTTGTTGGGAAAGTTGTGTCTCCCTGAAAACGTTTACCAGTGTTAAAACGTCCTGTTCTCGGGCCACATGATGAATGCCAGCCGGCCTTGTCAGCTCCAGCTCTGTGTCCGTTTTGTCCATTAGCTCTTTGACGATGCCAATGGACCTACTGATTCTGGCTGCTGACATTTCTGACATGTTTGGTCCCAATCCTCTCATAAATGATTTGAGAAAATTGTTTAGGTGTTCCAGGTGGAGGTCAAGTGGATGGAAAATGGGTGACAACCTGAAATATAAGTGAACACATCAGTGTGAAGAATTAGAGTATAGCCTAATAAGTATAACGTGCATTGACAATACATTGGAAAATACAGACTGTTAAATATGGTGACACCAGATGCAATTGCTGAGCAGGTCAGAGAAACACTGCCCACCCCCCACAGAGGTGCAGAGCACAGAAGTGGGGGTTGGATAACATGCTAGTCCATTACAAAATGAAGTTTCTACATATTGACAAAGTGACAGAGGCCAACTTACACATCAGGTACAAGTTTATCCTTGTAACATTTGCTCACACTACACTGAAATTTGGGCTGGCTTCCAGAATACAAGGCATGTCAAAATATGACTAGATGATTTAATCATAGATAGATTTCACGGAAATGAGGAGTGTGGGAATGCACAGTGTTTATCACATTGGACAATAATCACAACTCACTATTAACTCATGTGAAACGTGGCAATCGAGGTTATTCTCATAGTCATATCATAAGAGCTTACCTCTGTAATGCTTCTTCGCGTTTTTGTACCGGTTGGAGTTGACGGATTGGGGCAGAACTTCTTCAGAGTCCGGGGCGTCTTGGAAGGAGTAGGCTAACGGTCTCTTTTCTCTGATGCCTCAGATGACACGGTTCTTCAGGCTGGTCTCCTTCGTCTTCTGTCCATTTTTTAAACACGGGCATGTCGCGTTCCAACCAACCGTGTTATAAAGTTCTGACAGGACCGACAAATGCGATGCGATTTGTTTGCAGTGTTGTGGAGTTGTAATCCTAAACGGATAACTTGATCGTATATGCATTCACCTTTACTGTTTCTCTCAAAAATGAGGTTCGTGTGTTGAAGAACTCCGTGTATCCTTACATTATTTTTACAACACCTGCGAAAATCGCTCACATCTCCTTCTTCTACTTCTTCCAGCGTGGTTGAGTTCTGTTGACATCAACTATGCGTCACTTAACATACGTCACACACTCCGTTGCTCTGATTGGTTGTAGGTCTATCCAATTGAGTGCAGAGGCATTTTTTTTCCTGGTTCGTTTGAAACACGCCCCATAATCACAGCTCAATGGAGCAGTATCAGACTCAAATTCTGACTAGAATTGAGTATGACTACGTCAGGCTAATAATACAGTACATTTGTGTAGACAAAACAAAAAACTTTGAGGTCATTTTTCTCAGTTTGACACTCTGGTCAGTTACTGCCTTTTGCCTTTGTAGGGCAGTATTGTTTTGGGAGTTACTGTGAACACAACCCTCTATTTTTTCGAAAAAAAAACAGTCAAATTGAGTATAGATCCACATGATAAAGGAAGTCTTTAATATCCCAAAAATGACAATAACTCATTTTCGACCAAAAATGCAGTTACTGCCTTTTGCCTTTGTAGGGCAGAGTTTCTGAAGGAAGTGTGGAATATAGATAGTTCATCCTGTCAACCGTTATCAAAAACAATGGTTATGCAACTAAATATAAGTTCAGTCATTTAAAGTGAAGTTAAATCTAAATTTAAAGTTAAGTCTAAATTTAAATCTGAATTAATTTAATTAGTTAATTAGTTTAAAAACATTAACGAGGCCTCTGGTTGAAGTAACTGTGGCCGAATCTGACACTTAATTAGAAACACATGTGCTCACACAGGGCTGTTCACTTCCTACTTCGGCTGCCGTGATAAAGGCCTACTGTATGTCTATTTTTGGAACAGATTAATATTCCTTTTATTTGCTTTCTGTAAAAAATAACACTTGTTATTTGATAAAAATATGTTAATAATTTGATTTGGAATCAAATGTGTAATTACTTTAAAATCCATTAAAGATATCTGCACTTTATTCACTTTTTTAACACACTGCTATTCATTTGAACACAACTGTAGCTAGAAAACACATATGGCATGGCTAACCTGAACATGAGTTGGACTGAGGTCTGGTAGGCTGTTCGCTCCACATCCACAACAGTGAAGGCATGGCTGTGGTCCCAGCGGTAGGTGAAATTCTGTGTAACACAATGAAAGCAGTCAGTATTCATACATAATGACACATTTGATGGATCATCAGATTTGGCTGAACTTACAAGGCACTCAGGCCCTCAGCAAAAGTATGTGAAATATGTCAGTCTATGTTGATTACTTCAATTACTAAATCTCAAAATGTATATATTACTTTAAAATGTATATATTACTTATGTCTCAAGAACCACTGGTGCTACAGTTTTGAGGGATAGGGGGTGATTACCAGGAGCTGGGGGGGGGGATGGGGTTGGCACCCATATAGATAAAATTACAGGGAAACCTACCACATCTGAAGTAAGTGTATCCTTTTAGGCACTGCTGCCTGACCATGCACATTCTATCGTAGCCTAGCCTATTGAAGATCCAAACCGACCTTGCCTCACAAGTCTCAGAAGTCTCCCTCTATACTAGGTCATCATTAAGAGTTTCCAGATAAAATCTAAAATCTTTTTATCTCTGATCTTGTCTTTTCTATTGGGTACAGGGCTGTAACAACGCATTATGTAATAACACCGCAATATGTAATAATCTGCCGCATTATGTATTAAAGTGCTTGAACGCAATATGTAATAAATTTTGCTGCATTATGTAATAAGTTATTACATATTGCGGTTGTTATTACAAAATACGGGTGCTGCAAAAAAAATGTACGAAAATGTAATAGTATGGTGCATTATGTAATAACCAACCAAAATTGACGTCTTCATTGATAAGAACAGCATAACAATGTGTATTTTAATCAAAATTCATTGTAATCATAGGCAAGGAGTTGAAAGTGTTGAAATGTAGGCTATAGCCTATTTCTTTACGCAAAGGCCGACTGACTGTCATTAGCTCTGAAGGAAGAAATAAAGCAATAGTGCTATTGAGAAAGAAACATGAAAGACACGTGAAAGAAAGCACAGTGAACATTATCTTAAACCTCTTTTCAGCATTTGGCATTTCTCATTTTTCCGACAACATTTAAGTCCATTGCTCCAAAGCCTAATTAATCCGACCATTGCATTTTTGACAAGTGTCGGGAATAGGCTTGGGTAGACTTAAAAGCCTAGCCAAAGTTCCGTCTGTGCACATAAGGCTTAAAGCAACACCAAAAAGTTTTTTGCACCTTAAAATAATGTTTCCAAAATCGTTTCAGTGGTTCATCAACTCGTAACAGGGTGAACGGCACTTCTGCATTCGCTTCACGGCCCTCTATAGGCTATAACCGCATATAGCACTGTCATGATGCCAACTTACAATTGTTTATTTGGTAACGCTTTAGAATAACATGTGCTTATTAGGTATTAACAGTGCATAATAAGCAGTTAACAATTCATTACTAACAGTTAGTTAACTGTTGTTATCCTTTAATAACATTAACTAACTGTTAACATGCAGCTTGTAAGTGATAATAAGCAGCCTTTTAAGTTACTTACAAGCATATTTGTTAACAGTTGTAAGTGTTAACAAGCAGCTTGTTAATGCTTGTTAATGGTGTATAAGACAAAGAGGTGGATAACTAATACGCTTATAAGACCTTTCTTACCTATTTGTAGTAAATTTTGCAGCCCCCCAATCTAAAGCGAGGACCATGTAGCCTAAAGTTCCACTAGCCCAACCTTCTATCTCTCTATCTATCTTGGTTTAGCTGTGAGAAATACACCTTCAAAATTGTTGCAGTGAGCAGGAATCGAACCCCGGTCTCCCGCGTCAAAGAGTGCATCGCTACTTGTTGAGCTACACTACTGTTCCTAATTGGCTAATGGAAAATATTCTGATGTTCTATATCATACTAGCTATGCTTTTTACAAATATGTTTCTGATGGAAAAGTGGTTTCAGTTTGCCTTGAACAGAGGCGAACATTCGTGGTCTGTTTCTGCATTAATTAAACACCACTTTTCCATCAGAAACATATTTGTAAAAAGCATAGCTAGTGTGATATAGCACTTCGGAATATAGAATCAAAATAAACAATTTCATCAGTAGCACAAGAAAAGTAGTGTAGCTCAATAGGTAGCAATGCACTCTCTGATGCAGGAGACCAGGGTTCAATTCCTGCTCACTGCAACAATTTTGAAGGTGTATTTCTCACAGCTAAACCAAGCTAGATAGAGAGATACAGTATAGAGAGATAGAAGGTTGGGCTTGTGGAACTTTAGGCTACATGGTCCTCGCTTTAGATTGGGGGGCTGCAAAATTTACTACAAATAGGTAAGAAAGGTCTTATAAGTGTATTAGTTATCCACCTATTTGTCTTATACACCATTAACAAGCATTAACAAGCTGCTTGTTAACACTTACAACTGTTAACAAATATGCTTGTAAGTAACTTAAAAGGCTGCTTATTATCACTTACAAGCTGCATGTTAACAGTTAGTTAATGTTATTAAAGGATAACAACAGTTAACTAACTGTTAGTAATGAATTGTTAACTGCTTATTATGCACTGTTAATACCTAATAAGCACATGTTATTCTAAAGCGTTACCGTTTATTTTTATGACTGCGTCAGCAAGCTCACTCTTAACTTAAGTTGCTAATAGGCCTAAACTGCTCGCTGGTTTGTTGAGAGACCACACCTTTCCATTAATATTATTTGCATAGTTACTTAAAGGGCAATCCACGTGAAAAGAAAATGCGCATCTGCGTGCGTTCCACTGTTGCGTTCGTCGTCAGGGCATCATTACTGCGAATTTGGGAACAGACTATTTCTATTTCTATTCCATATCCGAACCCACAACATAGCGTACCCAAACTTCAACCTCAACTGCTGCCTATATGGACGGGAATCCCAATGTCACGTAGCCTACACAGTAGTCCTAGCCTACATGCATGTACAGAAAAATAACATATCCACATATAAGCAGCGTGAAAAATTCCAGTACAAGCACACCTATGTTAAATAAATATATTTCCATGTAAGAAGGGTGTCACTTGCGCTCAAGCCTTTTCGGTGCTCACAGTCCAGGACCAAGGGTCAGAAAAACTGGCTGGGCTACTTCGAAGAGACTAAACCCAGGGATGACCGGAGCACTCAGAGAACTTGTTTTATTATGACTATTAATATTTATCGACTGATGTTTCGACGCACTGCGTCTTCCTCAGAGTCCACTAGGCCTACTGTCGGCATAGAACAACATGCTGTTTCACCTTGTAGTGGCGCTCGAACTTGATACAGTCCCCAGAAGTGCTTAGTTGGAAAAGTGCTTAAGTCAGTGGCAGACTGCATGCAAGAGTTATTAACATAAGAAACGCCAGATTTTGGAGTAGCTCCTCCCAAACACATAGCTGCTATATGGTGCGTAAAAGACAGTCAAGTCAAGCGCTTAGTTGCACATTTTTACGCACATGGGAGAATTTGCACCTTAGAGCGGAGCAAAATAATGGCAGTTATTTGGTGAAAATGGGCAATGGGCATGGTTCGTTGTCAGTTTGTAGCCTTAGAAAGTAACGAATGTTTGGCTTAAGTAAACCTATATGACGGGATTATGGTTTTCAATTAGGCCTTAATTGCCAGCTGAGTTTGCCAAATAATTGGTTTGGCAAACAAAAATTGAACTGGCTTTGTTATATTGTAACTTAAAGAAGAATTTTATTTTAACGAAACACAAAAGACTGAGTAGATCACATTACACCGAAGTAGTTTAAAGTAAGTTGCCATATGCCCTTTGGGGCGTAATAGGCTACAGGAAAATCCCCGACACTCGTGAAATGATGCAAAAACTTCTTAACAAACAAACATTTTTCCTTCAGGGCTCAATCCATCAGTCAGCATCCACAAAGTTAATCAAGCCGTTCAAACGTAACTTTAGTACCAAATGAAAACAAGATCTTCCTCAAAAAACTGTGTGAGTGAGAAACCGATGGTGCTGATTGCGGGAAAAGTTGAGGACAGAAGATTTAAAAATAACATTCACTATGCTTTCTGTAGAAGCATAGGCCTACAGAAAGACTAATAAACACGTTTCTTATTCAATAGCACTATTGTTTTATTTCTTCATTCAGAGCTCATGACAGCCATAAATAGTCTATAGCCTAAAATACGCATTGATATGCTGTTCTTATCAATGAAGACATCGATTTTGGTTGGTTATTACATAATGCACCATATTATTACATTTTCATGCATTTTTTTGCAACACCCGCATTTTACATTATGGGGCAGCCGTGGCCTTTATGGGGCAGCCGTGGCCTACTGGTTAGCGCTTTGGATTTGTAACCGGAGGTTGCCGGTTCGAACCCCGACCAGTATGCATGGCTGAAGTGCCCTTGAGCAAGGCACCTAACCCCTCACAGCTCACCGAGCGCCGCTGTTGTTGCAGGCAGCTCACTGCGCCAGGATTAGTGTGTGCTTCACCTCACTGTGTGTTCACTGTGTGCTGAGTGTTTCACTAATTCACGGATTGGGATAAATGCAGAGACCAAATTTCCCTCACGGGATCAAAAGAGTATATATACTTATACTTTTGTAATAACAACCGCAATATGTAATAACTTTTATTTATATATATATATATTTTATGTATTTATAACAACATTTATTACATATTCCATTGAGGCAGTTTATTACATAATGCGGCAGATTATTACAAAATGCGCCAAATGGCGTGAAAATTTATTACATTTTGTCGAGTTATTACATAATGCAGTGTTATTACATAATGCGTTGTTACAAGGGCTTGGGAGGTATCTGCTTGGAACCCGATGATCACCACTTGTGGAGGTGTGCATATGTGCATTAAAGGAAAATTCCGGTTTTTAGCACTTTGAGTCCTTTTTCTGGTTTGTTTTGGATGAACTAGAGTGGTGGACACCGAAATTTTGATGATTGGTCCTGTCTCGACTTTTCTGACTCGTTTTGAATCGCCTTTGACTGCTCAGAGTCTGTGCAACTCACTCGGTGAGTTTTAAAAACGAACGTTAAGGGTTGTTTTAGGACATGTTTGAGTAGCCTACTACAGTATGCCTGTTGGCAACCACTCTGAGTAGTCAAAGGCGATTCAAAACGAGCCAGAAAGGTCAAGACAGGACCAATCGTGTCAAAGATACGGCCAGGAGGCCAGATCCACCCGTCAACAGGTTTCATACACCCCCCAAATGTTTTGGGTAGGAAGTGGAAATTAAAAAATAAACAAAATAGATATTCACATCCAGTTGTCATCGACTATGTGTAATAAGCACAGTGCTGTAGTCGAGTCACTAAACTTCAAGTCAGAGTCCAGTCTCTAGTCCCTAGTGTTCAAGTCTGAGACCAGTCCAAGTCATTTTTAAAAAATCCAAGTCAAGTCCGTGTCAAGTCCTTACTGATCCCAGGTTGAGTCCAAGTTGAGTCCAACACAAAAAAGCTTCAAGCTGATACATTATGCAAAATACATTATGCAATCACACACAACCCCACAACCCCACAACCCACTCTCCATTTCACCCATAAGCGTAGAGTGTATCACTGTAGCTGCCTGGCAGCTCTGTTGGCTGCAGCAACTTAAGCTAGGTAGAACCGATTGCTTTCATTTGTTTTCGCACCAACAGTACTTGGTCACCTGAAGTATGTAAGAATGTAACCCATTCTAAGGTAGAAGGCATGAAAAGATGATTCAATCAGTTTGGAACAGCACTTGTTGCCTCGCTCCCCTGTTAGATATCTTAAAAGGCAGCAAGGTTCCTATCTTGAACAGGGCCATTGTGTGAGAGCAGTAGCAACATCTTAAAAGCGGTGGTCACAGTCTGAGCAATGTGCACAGATGATATGGTCATCGCCTGACAGGTTGACTGTTAAGTAATTACCACTTAGTAGTCTGAAAATGTCTGCATATGGTCTCGTGGTGCTTGGCCTATATCTGTCATCATAACACTACTACAAGGTATTTATGCTTAGTGGCTGTAAAGCTTTTTGTCAACCCCCTTGGACTATGATGGTAGCCTTTTGAGACTGCAAACTTTGTGCCATTGTTTGATTTGGGCTGATAAAGAATTAATAAGCAGGGCGGAAATCTAATTTTCTCCTTTTTTATCTCTTACCTCCAGTATTAGGGCGATAAACAGGTTAACCCACATTACAGAGGAGATCAACCACCAAGAGACAAAATAAACCTTTGACCATCTGAAAAGAAGAGATAAGACACATGCAGCCATTATATACAAAGTGGATGTTTGGACTTAATATGTTGGGAAAGTACAGTAACTGTTGGCTTACTCTGTGGTATATCGAGTGTAGGCATCTGTGAACACATGCCAGTTATTCACTACCATGATATTGTACAGCAGGACCAGAGACGACTGACAAAAATTAAAACAAAACCTTTTGGTCAGATACATTTTGTGTTATAATAGCAGTAGGTCATATCTGACAGTTGACAGATGTCTGGATTTTAGGGAAATGCACTTAAGTAATTGTAGTAGCTGAGCAAAACTCAAAGAACTTACTGCAAAGTCATCAAAGTTGTTGGGCCAGTATTCCAGTTGTTCATATGTACCACATTCCATGCTGTAGTTTGCTGACACGATTTCCATGGTTGAATTGAAGATGCTAGAATGAAAGCATAATATCATCCCTTGCTGAAAACAAATGTTGACAGGTTTGTAAACAGTTTTAATCCCTAAGGTCATGAGGTAAATGATAATGGGGTATTTGGTGATGACTTAATGGGACGGTAACACTTTATTTTAATGTGTCGCTGTTACAGTGTACCTACCTAATTAGGTACAGTGGTACAACCTGTGTAACAACATGTACTATCAGGTACTATCATTGTACTTGCATTATGTATTTGTGGGTACCTACATATAGTTGTTACATTGTAATACTGAGTGCTTTTACAAAACTTTGCCAATTTGCCTAAATTTTCATCAGAGGCAAAGAGCTGACCTGAGACCTGCTGGATGGGGTAAATCTGGTCATGATAGATTTGATATACAAACCATTCTTAGCTCCTGTCAAGGCCTCATTGTCTTCAGTGTACATGTAACAGCTGTGTTGCTACAACCTTGTTACTCTTTGATACAGTGGAATAAACCTATTAAGTGTACCAGTTAATTACTTACATGTACATATGACATGTATGTTGTGTCTTCGATGTCTTGGAACAGGTCTACTAATTCACATGTACTGTGTGGTGTAATAGCAGACACGTTTCAACACATCAATTACAGGATGCATGACATCATTGACAGGATGTATATAATATGTACATGTAAGTACTTAACTGGTACACTTTATTTTAATGAGTTTATTCCACTGCATCAAAAGACATGTATGTTGTGTCTTCGATGTGTCTACTAATGTAACTATACATAGTACATATATCAACTGTGTTGGTACACACTTATTGCTCTTTGATATAGTGGCATAAACCCATTAAAATGAAGTGTACCAGTTAAGTACTTACATGTACATATTATACACATCTTGTCAATGATGTCATGCATCCTGTAATTGATGTGTTGAAACGTGTCTGCTGTTACACCACACAGTACATGTGAATTAGTAGACCTGTTCCAAGACATCGAAGACACAACATACATGTCATATGTACATGTAAGTAATTAACTGGTACACTTTACAGTAATAGGTTTATTCCACTGTATCAAAGAGTAACAAGGTTGTAGCAGCACAGCTGTTACATGTACACTGAAGACAATGAGGCCTTGACTGGAGCTTAGAATGGTTTGTATATCAAATCTATCATGACCAGATTTATCCCATCCAGCAGGTCTCAGGTCAGCTCTTTGCCTCTGATGAAAATGTAGACAAATTGGCAAAGTTTTGTAAAAGCACTCAGTATTACAATGTAACAACTATATGTAGGTACCCACAAATACATAATGCAAGTACAATGATAGTACCTGATAGTACATGTTGTTACACAGGTTGTACCACTGTACATAATTAGGTAGGTACACTGTAACAGCGACACATTAAAATAAAGTGTTACCCTTCAAATAATAGCCGAGTCCCAAATAGACACCTGTCTTTTTTAAACGCCTGGTGTGGCTACAGGTTTGGGTTAAAGGCCGGTCTCAAATAGAGGCCTGGTCAGTTTTTTAGTTTCGGGTTGTATTTAATCTCCTAAAACCCGTCAGATCGTCTGTTTAAAGCCCAATTCACACCAGTATAAGTATATATACTCTTTTGATCCCGTGAGGGAAATTTAGTCTCTGCATTTATCCCAATCCGTGAATTAGTGAAACACACTCAGCACACAGTGAACACACAGTGAGGTGAAGCACACACTAATCCCGGCACAGTGAGCTGCCTGCTACAGCAGCGCTCGGGGAGCAGTGAGGGGTTAGGTGCCTTGCTGTCTAGTCACAGTTGCAAGGTTTTAGAATGTTGCATGAAGTTGCTGGTTTATAGAATGTTGCAGCTCATCTCGTTGCGAATCTTTGGTGTGAATTGGGCTTAAGCTAATGTTATGATTAGATGGCATTAAAAGACTTTATTCAATATGAACTATGCCTATATGTCCAACTTCGTCATTGTTCAATTCATCCCTTTTGTTTAAAATTTGGGGATAGGCCGATGGTAAGCTTGCTGGCAACAAAACAAAGGTTCGCAAAGTAGGCTATGATTGGAAATGTAAGCTGACTGTTGTCAAATTTGGCAAATAAAATACGGGAGAAATTATATGGTTCATGCTCTCTCATGCTGTTTCATTCGTGCCGAAAAGGACGGAGAATGAAACATTACGGACGTTCCACTTGTGCATAAATAATTTCTGAACAGTTTTGGTCAGGGCTGATAATGCAACCGTATTTGACAAAGGACCGATATAGGCTAGGCTGCTAGTGACAAATTATGAGCTTTCAGTGTGATACGATCTCGAACACTAAATGAATGATGATCCGTAATTGGCATCAGATAGCCTAGTCATATGGGTAGACATTCAGTGTGTTTGAAATAATTGATTTGATAATATTTTCCATCTTTGCAGAGGAAAAGTTGTGTAAAGGGAATTAAAGGCCTGTCTCATATAGACGCCTGTCTCTTATATTAGCCAGGGCTATTATTTTGAGTTTTACGGTACTCTCATAACATTAGTCCTACCACTGAACCGGTCAGTCTCTGTACTGTTGTCTTGTTGCTACCTCCTTGCGCCTCCAGCAAAACAGATGTTTTCAAATTGTTTTGCTTGCTTGAAGGCAACCTTAGAGTTATATTAGCCTATTTAATTAGCCTATTTAAGATAACGCTGTGGTTGTTGTGAGAGCATGGTTTTAATAGCAGTCTGTAAGAAAAGTCATGTTAGACCTAGCTCATCACACCACTGTGTGTGGCTGTGCAGTCATGAGTCCCTGGGGGGCACTAGTATTGAGTGTTAGTGTGGAGGAGGTGACATTACCAATCTGTGGTCTACCTGTGAAAAAGTCCTTATCCTGGACAGGGAGGAACTGATTTTTAGGTCACAAATTCTCATGACAAGGCTGGATAATATCAATGGTGTTAATGATTAGTTGATTAACAGCATGCACACATAGACATTTTTCTGGTCCAGATTGGAAAGCACAGTGTGCAGTTGGAATGCTATTACATCATCTGTGGACCTATTTAACCTGCAAGCACTAGAGTGGGTCAAATGAGTTGAGTAGCCCCGGGAATGTGGACCCGCGAGCTACTGGGCAGGCATGGTACAGTATGTGATGGGGATGCACGATTCTGGATAAAATGATAATCAGAATTTTTTGCTTAGAATTGAGATCACAATTCTTGCAAAATTCTGGGGAAATAACGATGTTTGATCAATAACTGATATCAATATCTTCTATTTTGGGGCAGTCGTGGCCCACTGGTTAGCACTCCAGACCTGTAACCGGAGGGTTGCCGGTTCAAGCCCCGACCAGTGGGAACGGCTGAAGTGCCCTTGAGCAAGGCACCTAACCCCTCACTGCTCCCCGAGTGTAACTGTTGTAGCAGGCAGCTCACTGCGCCGGGATTAGTGTGTGCTTCACCTCACTGTGTGTTCACTGTGTGCTGAGTGTGTTTCACTAATTCACGGATTGGGATAAATGCAGAGACCAAATTTCCCTCACGGGGTCAAAAGAGTATATATACTTATATTTATATTTGTTTGTTTACTTGGTTTTTATAGTTAATTATTACGGAGCCCTCCGGGTGACATGGGGAAAAAAAACATGGGTTAGAAAAAAAAAAAAAAAAGTAGTGGGGAAAAAAAACATGAAGAAGAAAAAAAAAACGATGCACTTTTGCGGGATCTCAAGTTTTATAGACATATACAACATTTTACATAACAAATACAGAAAGGATGGAGGCAGCAAAGGTAGAGGAGTCATTTCAGATGGGTCAAGAACAAGGTGAATTTGTATGTTTCTCAAAACGTAGTCCAACCCTGCATTAGAGGAGCTGAGCACACTCGCTGTTTAAAGTCATACACAACGGTAAACTAAAACTAAGCTAAAGGTAAATGTTACAAAGTTGGCAAAATTAATATAGGCTATTATTAGCTATGAAATTATTCGTTCGTTCATTTTTTTTTTGGGGGGGGGGGGGTTACAAACATATTCAAAATCCCCCCCCCCCAAAAAAAAAATGAACGAACGAATAATTTCATAGCTAATAATAGCCTTTATTTACCTATTAAATAAATGTAAAGGACACAGAACTGTAAGCTCAAATTCAAAAACGTTTGAAGTCTACCCAAACATATGCAAAGGGAATATATATAAATTGTGTTGCATATAGCCAGCTTAATTAATGTCAATTTAAAGATTATGATTAGCAGTTTCTATGCATTTTTCCATTGATAGTTACAGGAAGCCACGTTTTGTTTAAACTATTGTTGCTTCTAGCCCACGTTACCTCCAGTTTCACTTGCTGCAGGGACGCACACATTGCATGATCGATCATAAGCGTTCTATCTCCGATAGAACTCAAATGTGTCTTGACGCCGCCGTTTGTAAGATCAGATCAAATAAAACGTTCTAAATGGAACGCGATGTAATTAAGCTGTTCCTTTCCAAGCGTCTTGGAGACGTACTGTATGTGTGCTGACTGGGCTATGTCTATATAGTTGATGACACCAAATGAATAAGTATTGTAATTATGTTATTGGTAGTCGGAGGAGGAGTTACACACACACACACACACACACAACTCGGGATTTACTTTTCACAGTTTATTCACAAGAATTAATTAATACACCACTACCTCCCACACACAACCACCCCGCATTCATACAACCCGCTTAAACTAGCCCTCTCTATGGCCGAGTTAAACTAGGGGAAGGGACTGGCCATTAACCCCGGCCGGGGGCTAAACTCAAAGCGCGCACACACACACGCGCGCGCGCACACACACACACACACACAGTAGGCCACACTAGACTGCAATAACAAGGCAATCAATAGACTGAGCTAGATCACAGGGTCCTATGACCGGCTTTGAGAAAGTACTGGTTTAGTCCGTACAGCAGCTCCAGCCTGGAGCGTTATGAGACTGACCATAAGTGTCCAGAGATAATTCAGAGTCCGCAAGTAGCCTAATCCACAGAGTTCGCAAGTATCCACAGTGTTCGCAAGTAATCCACAATGTTCGCAAGTAATCCACAACGTTCGCAAGTAGCCATTCACTACAGTATGCTGCAAATGAGCAGATGTGTGAAGCACCGGGCATAACTTAATTTCGCGGCTACGTGGAGCAGTAGTAGGTTCATTGTTGAGGAGGCCCATAGTTTGAGAAAAGCTGCAGATCATAGGCAGAGAAAGCATAATGCTCTAATGAGAACAGTAGCCAAAGGTTTTCCTGCAGAAACAGGTGCCTTGGTGCACGCACCCCGCTTTCACTTTGACTCCCTGCATTGTGGCAAAAACTGTCAGTCAGACAGTGAATTTTGGTTTACTAAATTAGCATAATGCGGTAACAATTATCATTTCAATTCTATCTGAAATCTGCTCACTGCAGACGTTACAATGCAGACCCAAGCAGCAGCCTTGAAAGACGTACACTTTGAATTTGATCAGAGCGGCTCTGGTTCTTCACCTAACTTGGTGTGATTGGCTGGATGACCGTTCAATCAAATCAACAGACCTATTTGTGTCTCTGTGTGTTCGTTATAGATATGGTTCCAACTCTTTACGGGATCGTTTATTTCCATATTTTACTTTCAATTTAATCTGACAAAAAGTGTGAGGGATATAATCGTGTTCCAGCAAAACTGTGTACATTATAACACCCACATCCCCCACATTATAACACCCACATCCCCCAACTTTGCGAGATCCCGCAATGAGATCCCGCAAAAGTGCATCGTTTTTTTTTTCTTCCTCATGTTTTTTTTCCCCCACTACTTTTTTTTTTTTTTTTCTAACCCATGTTTTTTTCCCCCATGTCACCCGGAGGGCTCCGTAAATTATACCAGTGGCAGGTAAACAAAAATATGAATTAAAAAAAATTCATAACCATTTGTCTACCCATAACATTTATTGATGTGACATAACGCATAATGATTAGTAAATGTCAATACCAGTATAAGTCCTATTTTTGTGCCTGTTTGGGTCCCATCCCTCATTTTACCTGATAGCATACAGAAGGAAATACAAGATGATGCCACTGGATAACTATTAGTACATAAACTTGGTGAAAAGAATGGGAATGCTCTTGCTTATGCAACAGCTTCACGAATCTGATACTGATCATAAAACAATATTTTTTCTCTGCATTTTCTATGCAAGATCACGACAGCGGTAGGTATACCTCTGTATGAGCCAAATCTGACATTTGAATTGATAGCAACTAGTGCTATGTTGACATGAGCAACATGAGCAAAAGGGGAAGCTTTTGGGAGAAGCCTGGGAGTTTTTTGTCTCAATTTTCTCTAAATCCTGAAATGAATTATCAGGGGAGCTACATGTAGGCTAGGGAGCATCCTGCTGCAACAACACGTTAGAAATTGAGTGCATCAGACCAGCAGCTTTTCAATAACAATGCCGCTTGTTAAACCATGCGTTGCCATGCAGAGCTAGTGAGTGGAGCGGGGCGCGAGCAAGGAGCAGATGGAATTTTGTTGGAGCGCAGAGCGCTTTTTAATTCAGAGGCCAGAGCAACCGCTCTCTCACGTTATTGTATTATGTTTGGTAATGGCTCAACTGTCTCTGAAAAGGCATTTTTGGCATTCTGAAAAGTGCAGCTTGCAGCAGAGAAAGCTTGAGTAGCCGAGAGAGACGCCGAGATTGATTGGTTGAAAGCGGAGGTCAACAACCTCAAACGAGAGCTTCAACAACTCCGAGAGACCAGCCACTTGGAGAGCCACAGAGACATTTTACAGGAGATGAGAGCTGGAATCAGAGAACTTCAAGTCATTCGACAGCCTGAGAGACCAATCCCCAGGTGCACCTCGACACCAGCTTCAGAATCGCCCTCCTTGCAGATGTCTCCATTGGCCCTCTCCGTCACACTCATCGACAGCATCCAAGTTCCTAGTCAACACGCAGACGTGACCTTGCGTGAGACCACGTAAGATTCACCAACAGAGCTTTGGCCAAGTGGGCAGATACTTGGACTTGGTAGAAAACTGGATTTAACTAAACAAATGTAACTAAGTAAACTGATTGATACTACAGTAGGCTATGTTGTCCCTCTCAGGCTGTACAGTAGGCTAATTATAAGTAGGCTAATGAGCTCAGACACATTAGGGCTTCCTTAATGACTTTCACAACTGATTGTTTAGCCTAGGCCTACTCTATAGTAGCCTAGGCTATAGGTTATGTTCCCCCTCTCAGGCTGTACAGTAGGCCTATTGAAAGTAGACTAATGAGCTTAGACACATTAGTGCTTCCAGCCTAATGACTTTCACACATGACTTGAATGATTTACAGTAGACACATTAGCGGTCCACGTGTAGAGACTGTGCAGAATAGGCTACAATGTGTGAATGGTGTTCAATGATTTGCCAATATAATAGTCTTCTACAGGGTTGCATGTAGCTACATGCTTTCAGCCTTAATTGGTTAAATGACCATTTTTATTATGAAAATATTTCTAAAACATCAAAAACTCAGTGTCGTTCAGACTCAACCCTCTTGTTGCTTGCAGTTTGTTAAATAAAGCGCTGCAGATTACATTATTTATTTCTGATTAATTGCGCCTTTCAATGTATTTTGCAACATGCTTGTTATGCTGGGCTACTGTCAATGTACTTGTACAGGTAAATGTTCAACAATTGCTGGTGTACAGGCTATAATCAATTAGCTAAATAATTTGCCCAGCTGTTTAAAATTTTTTTATGCTACATTCAAACGCAAAAGGTGCTTTGATATCTTTTTCGTTTGAACGTCAAACGAAACGCAAGCAGGCATGCTGCGGTTGCAATGAATGATTGGTTTTATCTGCGGATTTATTTTTTACATTATTTTGAATATCACTCGCTCCAGTCTCAACAGCACGTCTACTTTTTCCACACGCAAGTTCTAACACACATATCCCCTCTCGCTTTCTCTCTCTCCATCCCTGCACACGGTGCTCTCTTAAAGGAGCTGCACCATTTTACAACAATTGCATCTACATTTTCATATTAGAATGTTTTGTCAAGTGTAAGCTTAAACTACCGTGATCAATTTAAGTTCCTGTGCCCCCGCTGAAAGTCTCATGCGCTTATCGTTACACTATCAAATCTATAAGTAACCGTGACAAATAGGGTAAAAGATATATCAACTCATGCTATTGTTTGGTAATGGCTCAACTGTCTCTGATTGTTGGACTGACTTGGAAACTGCGTCATGGAAGCAGTTAGTCAAGTCGCATCAAAAATAGTAGTGGCAGAACTCCCAAGTGACACCTTGTGGTTGTTTGTGTCAACTGCAGTTTGTGCCATTTCTTCCGAGAAAATGGGGTGAGTGATTCATGCAGGAACCCATCCAAACTTAACTGATACCCACTGTACTTCTCTGCATTCACCTGCGCATTAGCCTACTCTCGTTTGAATTACTCACGAATCCGTGCTCGCATGGATATGACAAGCATCAGATGAAAGAGACACAGGGCTATCTATCCATTGGTACCATGTATATCGATCTTTCTGGGTTATAAAAAAAGACGAAGTGACTGCAAAATAATGTCATGTACAAAAAAGCAAATTCCTACATTGCATCACAATTTGTTCAACAAAGAAACACTTTTTTGCCTTTACTTTGTTCATGGCAATGCAGTAAAAAGTTGTCCAATATGGTCAATCTATAATCTCAATGTTTCATGTGACGCGCCGAAGCTACATTCATGCATTGTTTTGCTCCGGTCGAAAATGTTTCTGTGTAATTTGTCAGCTGTGATCAAATGCGTTCAATAACTTCCAACTGTCATAAATATAACATGCTTATGATTAATGTTTGTATGGTGTATCTAATCTAGGCCTCTCTTATGTTCAATCAAATGAGCTTTGCCCACCCGTTTTTTTCTGTGCCCACCCATTTGAACATTTCTGGCTACGCCACTGATGCCAACAATGCGAAATTGTTTCCTTGCGAATGGAAGCTCCTGTAGCCGCATAGGATTTCAAAACATCGCGACGTGAAATGCCACAAAAAGCGGTTTGTGAATAGGTCTTAGTGAGTTAGGAGTCCTCTCAACTTCTTTTAAGCTGTCCCATACTTAGGTGCTACTTTTAGGTCTAAAATGCTTCGTGAATTACTTTTAGTGAAACAAATTAGGAGTCCTAAAGTTAGGAGTGACACGCCCATTATTTTTAGGAGTTGCTCCTAAATTCGTCAGGTACTTTTAGCTTTTTTTTTTCTTTGTGAATACGGCATCAGAGGTGGAAAGATGCTATTTGTTGGGGACAGGGCCGGATTAACAATTCATAGACCCCTGGGCACAAATGTCTGATGGGCCCCCCTGCCCCCCAGCTAACGTGAATCGGGCGTTCAGTTAGTTAGTTGACGGGCGGTCAGTTAATAGGCCTATAAAGTGAAGATTTTCCTTGCCATCTAAGGCACGAGCGCATCTGTGAGGCCAAGCCTCAACAAGTAGCCCGTTTGTTTACAATGAAAATTACATTTAATTAAACTGCGAAAGCAAGAGAAAGCATGCTCTGGGAACAGAGTTGCCTGTCTAGTATAACCATGGGTATGTCTACAAGGAAAATGTGCGCTAGTTAGTGCACTTCGGGGGTGGCCGCACCCCCACTTCCAATGTCACTGGCTGCCTGATAGGTGAAGAGAACAAGAAATGGAGAAACATCAACGCAATGCCTTGGTAGGCCTAATGTTATTAGATTGGATTTTGTAGTTAGGCTACTGCAAATGTAACACCCTTGTTTCTATGAAACTGGAAACAATTGAACCAGGAGACTTTGTCACAAGACAAAACAGATGTCTCAAAGCCCATTAAATTAACATGAACCTACTGTGGTTTAGATTTGTATGGCAGTAGCCTAAGACAAATATTTGGTTAGACTAGGCTAGCTAACTTTAAACTGACACAACGTAACTTAATGCTCATCTGGATATCAACATGAAATCCAAAACTTCTCACCCCTGTTACCCATTGGCCTTCTTGTCTTTTCTCTGATTGTCTAACACTCTGTAAAGCGCCATGAGACATATGTAATGTTTTGGCGCTCTATAAATAAAATAAAATTGAAATTGAAAATTAAATTTGTTGATGGAGATGGAGTTTGTTAACCCTTAGAACCCGATTGACGCAAAGTGCGTCAAAAAACACACCCTTTCTTCTCTGTTACATTGCTCCGGAACGGTTCATCGCAGCGAGATGAAACCTTTATTGCACGACAGAGCAGAAGTGGGGCTTTCCAACGAGACTACACACTTGTCTGTACGATCAAGTATGACATTTAAAAAAAATCATGAAATTAAATCATTTAAGTCTATACTTCTCTGCATTCACCTGCACACACATTACTCTAGTTTGAATTACTCGCGAACCCGTGATCGCATCGATATGGCAAGCATATCAGATGAAAGAGGGGGCACAGGGCTATCCATTGGTACCATGTTTATCGATCCTTCTGGCTTATAAAACCAGACGAAGTGACTGCAAAATAATAACGTCATGTACACAAACCAACGCTGCACACTCATTACTCTCGTTTGAATTACTCGTGGACCCGTGATCGCATAGATATGCCACGCATGTCAGATGAAAGAGGAGACTCAGAGCTATCATTTGATACCAAGTACATCCTTCTGGGTTATAAAACAGACGAAGTGACAGCAAAATAATAACTTCATATAGCTGGACTTACCCCACATTTTTGTCTGTTCTTGTGGCAAAGCATGTTTATAATCCAATGCTATCATGTGTTTCTCTATGGCAAAGCATGTTCATATTCCGGTTTTGAGATCCTAGCAAATTCCTGCATGGCATCCAATTCAAGGCTCACATTGCATCCCAATTTCAACAAATAAACACCTTTTTTGCCTTTACTTTGTTCATGGCAATGCAGTAAAGAGTTGAGAATTATTATGACTGCATACACACAGGCACGCAGGCTAACACGCAACCTCGGGTCAAGTCAGGTCAGATCAGTTCGTGTCACAGATATGGAGCGCAGAAAGGTCATTTTTCATCACTAAATAAAAAATGGCATTTATTTCCGTAAATCACACAGCAAATATTTCTGTAAATTGCTCAGCCCCAGAGTATCCCTCCAACATGGCAATTATATTGCCCGATTCAGGACAGTCTGCCCTACACACACATGAAATGCATGTAGAGCTGTGAGCTTGCTGTGGTGAGATACATGTCGAAATATAAGAATTTTTATAATACACTTTTTATATTTTAATTCTTTAAAAATCAAAATAAAATCAATGCTAGTATTAATACATGAAATGATGGCAGATCTGAATAGCCTAAACTCTCCTGAAAAAAACAATATATAATATATGTGTGTGGCACTTACAATGACCAGAATAAATCCTTATGAATAAAGGTAGTGAAAATGCCCTAAAAACAGCTTAGGGTTCTAAGGGTTAAATATTTTAGAAAGGAAACTGATAAGTCATACAAGTGTATACCTACTATTCCTTCAGAACTACTAGATACTAAAAATTTAGAGCAAGAACAACCCTGTGGTGACACTGTTTCAGTGAGTAATCTAAGACACATTTCGCGGAAACATAAGAAGAAAAACGTGATCAATTTGAATATGCTTCATATTAAGTAGAAGGCTAAAGTAAAATGCTAAGCCTGTATTCTTTAGGCAATTAATCCCACTGATCCCTTTAGTTTTAGGCTTATGTGTATTGACGTTGCCAAGCTTGTTCGTTGTTGCACTATCGGTGTCTCACCATATTTAAAAAAAAAGTTCTATGAATCAGTATCAGAATCAGTTCCAATGAGTGAAATATATTGCCGTTGCTCTGTTTTTTGTTTAAGGTGACAATTCTACGGAGCCCTCCGGGTGACATGGGGAAAAAAAACATGGGTTAAAAAAAAAAAAAGTAATGGGGAAAAAAAACATGAAGAAGAAAAAAAAACGATGCACTTTTGCGGGATCTCATTGCGGGATCTCGCAAAGTTTTGCGAGATCTCGCAAAAAGTTTTGCGAGATCCCGCAAAACTTTTGCGAGATCTCGCAAAACTTTTTTTCTACTTTTGGAACTTGCTGGGCTTCCTACTTGACCCCAATAGGCCCACAAACCACTAGCGCCAGATGGCAATCGTATCATGATATGATTGCTCCATCACTGTTGCGTGTTGCGGGTTTTCTGGACACATTACATAGGCCTATGACACGGGAGGGAGAGGGAGACACCTGCGTGCAGACACGCACACACAGCAGGCTACAATAAATTGCCTAACAGACAGCAGCCTAATTTCGAGGTATCACTAATACCTATTAAATAAATGTAAAGGACACAGAACTGTAAGCTCAAATTCAAAAACGTTTGAAGTCTACCCAAACATATGCAAAGGGAATATATATAAATTGTGTTGCATATAGCCAGCTTAATTAATGTCAATTTAAAGATTATGATTAGCAGTTTCTATGCATTTTAACATTGATAGTTACAGGAAGCCACGCTGTGTTTAAACTATTGTTGCTTCTAGCCCACGTTACCTCCAGTTTCACTTGCTGCAGGGACGCACACATTGCATGAGCGATCATAAGCGTTCTATCTCCGATGTAGAACTCAAATGTGTCTTGACGCCGCCGTTTGTAAGATCAGATCAAATAAGACGTTCTAATTGGAACGGAAAGCATTATGCTTTCTCTGCCTATGATCTGCAGCTTTTCTCAAACTATGGGCCTCAACAATTAACCTACTACTGCTCCACGTAGCCGCGAAATTAAGTTATGCCGGTGCTTCACACGTCTGCTCATTTGCAGCATACTTATTCATTTGGTGTCATCAACTATATAGACATAGCCCAGTCAGCACACATACAGTACGTCTCCAAGACGCTTGGAAAGGAACAGCTTAATTACATCGCGTTCCATTTAGAACGTCTTATTTGATCTGATCTTACAAACGGCGGCGTCAAGACACATTTGAGTTCTACATCGGAGATAGAACGCTTATGATCGCTCATGCAATGTGTGCGTCCCTGCAGCAAGTGAAACTGGAGGTAACGTGGGCTAGAAGCAACAATAGTTTAAACAACAACGTGGCTTCCTGTAACTATCAATGGAAAAATGCATAGAAACTGCTAATCATAATCTTTAAATTGACATTAATTAAGCTGGCTATATGCAACACAATTTATATATATTCCCTTTGCATATGTTTGGGTAGACTTCAAACGTTTTTGAATTTGAGCTTACAGTTCTGTGTCCTTTACATTTATTTAATAGGTATTAGTGATACCTCGAAATTAGGCTGCTGTCTGTTAGGTAATTTATTGTAGCCTGCTGTGTGTGCGTGTCTGCACGCAGGTGTCTCCCTCTCCCTCCCGTGTCATAGGCCTATGTAATGTGTCCAGAAAACCCACAACACGCAACAGTGATAGAGCAATCATAGTATCATGATACGATTGCCATCTGGCGGTAGTGGTTTGTGGGCCTATTGGGGTCAAGTAGGAAGCCCAGCAAGTTCCAAAAGTAGAAAAAAAAGTTTTGCAAGATCTCGCAAAAGTGCATCGTTTTTTTTTCTTCTTCATGTTTTTTTTCCCATGACTTTATTTTTATTTTTTTAACCCATGTTTTTTTTTCCCCATGTCACCCGGAGGGCTCCGTACAATTCGGCTTGTAGATTATTTCTCCATCTTTTAAATTGGACCGAGCATGGAGCGATTTCACTGGAGCAGAAAGATTTTTAAGTAGAGTGGGGAGTGAAATTAAGTGGTACGACCTGACGCAAATTTGAGCGGAGGAGCGGCCAAAAAGCCACCTGAGCGAAGAGCGGGATATTTACACCACTCAGCTCCACTGACTAGCTCTGTTGCCTTGTTAGTTCGCTAGTTTGCAAACAAAGTAAAAAAGAAATTGCGAGCAACTGCGGCAATGGAAGTGCATTTGTTTTTGTGACTTTACGGTACATGAGAAATGAGATAAACAAAAAAGACACATAAGGAAAGTGAGAAGGTGCAGAAGGTGATGATTTGTTTTCAAAATTATCCACTCAATATTTTCCGTCATAATGACCCGCAAGTAACTGAGGCTCCTGAGTCCGCGAGTATAAGTACGTATATATACTTTTTTGATCCCGTGAGGGAAATTTGGTCTCTGCATATAACCCAATCGGTGAATTAGTGAAACACAAACAGCACACAGTGAACACACAGTGAGGTGAAGCACACACTAATCCCGGCGCAGTGAGCTGCCTGCTACAACGGCGGCGCTCGGGGAGCAGTGAGGGGTTAGGTGCCTTGCTCAAGGGCACTTCAGCCGTGGGCCACTGGTCGGGGCTCGAACTGGCAACCCTCCGGTTACAAGTCCAGAGTGCTAACCAGTGGGCCACGGCTGCCCCCGGTATGTATGGGGTTCCACTGTACTTTACACTTGAATTAACATAACTTTGACTAAATTCAATCAAAGCCATGTCTCCATATACTCATCAGACATTAAAGTACCTGTCATTGGCGGGTGGAGATATAGCCCCTTGGAACAGCCAAATCCCAAGAACAGCATAAACATAGTAAACCACCTACAAGAGAAAGGAGAAGCAACCAGTTAACACTTTTTGATTACAGATGAAATTGGACTCATTTAAGGCCAATTTTTAGTCCTGGTGAAAAGTGTCGCTCAATAAATTATGCCGTAAAAGTGACACAATTTCTGTCGGTTGGTGTTTTGCGATAGCCTAGAAATCTAGACGCACCCTAGCAGCGGCAAATTAATTTGCTCAGCCTGTACGTCTAGTAGCAAACCATAGGAATTTCTATTGGCTAACACCGTGGATGTTATCCAATCACAGCGCTCTATTTTGTTAGAGAGTCTTAAGGCGGGCTTAACAGGATAACGACAGTCCTGCGACGGTGAACAACAAGGAAGGTGGCTATGTGGAACGAAGAGCGGTTGTTTGAATCGGCGTTGGCGTCAACTTTGGAGGAGTTGGACTTAGGCTTTTCTTTGAAAGTTGAGCAACACAATGCACTTAAGTCATTCCTTTCGAAGAAGGATGTATTTGCCATTTTGCCGACCGGATACGGATATGGTCGTAGCGCTGGCCTATTGCATGCCTAGGCAGTTTGAAAGACAATTCTCTGCCCGCCCCTTGGATTAAGGTGAACGAGGTGAATGGCTCGAGTCCAGACTATACATTTCAATGATATAGGATGGCTCGCCAGGCTAGTTTTGCGAAGCTTGTCGTGTACATCATAAAATTTGAAACAGCGCAGATGTTGTCGCATACTCTGATTGGGTATCAACTCAGTTCTACTGGAGTTTCAGTTCTATTGTGTGTTGCCTTTGTCACGGTGTTTGTCTGTTTACTTTTGTTTTGCAGTGACATGTAACATTAAAGCCCAAGTTGTTACACTGCAAAACTCTTATCTAACAAAACGTTTTATTAATCTTATATCAAGATCAAAAAACTTACCTAGTGCTTTCTCGTAAATCATTTGAGTTAATTTAAGAAGAGTTTGACTTATTTTAAGACGTCTCATCCTGAAAACAAGCACATTTGTCCTAAAAACAAGCAGATTTGGCCGCCAGTGTGTTTTTGTGCAAATTTGTCTCAATAAAGTCTTCTTAAATTAAGTCAAAATAATATTTCAAGAGAGCGCTAGGTAAGTCTCTTCATCCTAAAAACAATACCTAATCAGGGCTCTCAAGTTTTGAAGTTTGCAAGGAGTGAGACTTTGTTTCTCAGGGGGGAGGGGGCGTGGCATTGGCACAGTGCCAAGCCCCCTCCCCCCTGATCGAAGTACATGAAAGTCCTACGTCTGCTTGAACTACTCGTGGCGCCACGCCCCCTCCCCCCGATCAACAGACCCACCCTCCCCATGTCCATGTCCCATCGACCCAGCTTCATGAGAGAGCACAAATTCCATTATTTCAAACACACTATCTTATTTATTCTAGAACCCTATAGTTAATAATAATAAATAATAATAACATAAATTATAATAATAATTTCACCCAAATGGGCCCTTTGAACAGCAGTGGCTCATTCTGCTCTAAACAAACAGAAAACAACCAAATGAGAAAAAGCACATTTAGCCCCAAAATGGTCTCTTGAACAGTAGTGGTTCTGTCCGTGTGTGTGTGTGTGTTTGAGTGATGTTGTGTGTTAAGTATTTAAGTATTAAGTATATATATTTTGATCCCGTGAGGGAAATTTGGTCTCTGCATTTAACCCAATCGGTGAATTAGTGAAACACAAACAGCACACAGTGAGGTGAAGCACACACTAATCCCGGCGCAGTGAGCTGCCTGCTACAACGGCGGCGCTCGGGGAGCAGTGAGGGGTTAGGTGCCTTGCTCAAAGGCACTTCAGCCGCGGCCCACCAGTCGGGGCTCGAACCAGAGTGCTAACCAGTGGGCCACGGCTGCCCAAAGTGCCCACTTTTGTAAGTGTTTGTGGCAGATTTTGATGCCTTGATGACTGATACTGGGGTCTCCCATTTAAAGCACTGTGGTTCAATGTCAGCCATTTTCACAGTCATGAGGCCATCCTTAAAAATATTCTTGTTTGCAGTAACAGCCAAAAAAATAAGAAAAGGGGTCGGTAGATAGGTCAATATTTTTTTTTTTCAAGATTCAAAGTAAAAAAAAAAGTACAATTTTGGTCATGGTGATTACGTAGGTATGAATTTAAACAAATGTGCATATTGTGACGTAACTGACTGGGTCCTCAAGCCATGCCTTCAGGCGCATCACTGCAAACCTCAATCTGATGCAGGTTATGTAGACCAGCCTTTCTCAAACTTCTTTGACCTGAGGCCCAGTCATGGCAGACTTTGGGGTCATAGGGCTCATCTACACGTACCCAACCCCACTCCCTCCAAATCAAATGTCATTATCATTATCACAATCATTATTATGCCTATATTGTTATACATGCACTTTCACTTAAATGTTTTGTGACATGCACATCAGAGGACTGCTTTACTAATGTAAGATATAATTAGTTTCATTGCTTTTGCATGGTTGCATGATGCTTGCATAAGAAAATAAATACTTCTCAAAACCGCAACAATTATATGGGTGCTATTGTTTTGGGATGTTTCCCTCATACAACCATCATACATTGGTAGGAAATGGAGAAAAAAAATACAAGTTTCTTTAATAAACTTTAATTTGAATGCCTGAATGTAAGGATTCAGGAAACACAATACCAGCTTTTTTGGCGAGCAGATAGGCGTAAATCACTGATCTGTTGATCTTCAACAGATAGAAAGAAGGCTGCAATAGCTTTTGGCCACGTTATATTCAAATTTGACTATACAATACTCAGTGCTATACAGTGTATTATACAGTCTCTGCTCTGTTTCTATGGAAGTTCCAAAAATCAACATTGTTCTATTAAGTGTCGTTAAACAATTAAATAGCATTCAACAGGTTGAAACGGAGCTTTGATACCAACGTTATTGATTAGTTTCAGTTTCTCTCGCGCAGACGCCTGCATTGAATGAACGCTCATACCACCACTTTATTATATGGCTCCATGTTTAATGACATCGATAGCAGAAACGTTTGTTTTCTTTTTTTGTCCGCGGTATCTTGATCAACTGCGCTGCAAATTATCAGACGAAGCACCGGGCCTAATTTCACTCCACGACTCCGCGGACCAGCAGTCTCCACGTTGCGGACCCACGTCAAAACAAAACTATTTCCTGATTGGTTGAGAAATCCTATTTTTTGATGTTAATATAAGATTAATAACACAGTGTAAAGAAACTAACAGACTAGCAGACGTTCTATTCAACAATTTGTCACTGGCGCAGGGCTCAGTTCCCCGAAAGCATCTTAAGCCTAAGAGCGTCGTAAATTCCCTCTTACGAACGTCTTAAAGGGGAACTTGGCAACTATTTCAACGTAATAAACCCGTTTAGAAATCATTTGGATGGTTAAATGACCTGTTCCGGTGAAAATGGTGACTTTTCCCGCTGCCCCTAGCGTCCCCAGGCGGAAAACCAACCTTGCAACATTGAGACTACCGTCCCGGAAAGAGAAGTGAGAAACAAGAAACTCGTTTTAAATCGTGTTTCTTACCTTGTAACATCCACATTGTCTGCCGAACTTATGCTAACCGTTTTGCTAGCTTGTAAACAAATCCATGTGCTTTATCGTTACCTTTTTCCACAGTTTGAAATAGCATAATGCACAATTTCTCCAGCAGAGGGGGAAATCCTGCCAAGTTTCCCTTTAAGATTTGCCGACTGTTTCCAAAAACCATCGTAGCTTAAGAGTGTCGTGAAAACACTCGTAGATCTACGAGTGCTCCAGAGTTCTCGTTACCGGCTAAGAGCGTCTTAACTTACTTAACTTACTTCTCACTGAGGACACCAACAATACAGAGGAATTACAGAATACATAATCCAACGTACGTTCCCATTCTTTATTGTGTTTACCTGTGATTAATCAGATTTTAGCCTGCAAATTAAATAGCATAGCCTACATTTAATGGTCATAATAATGTGATGAAAAGCGGACAAAAATGCAATCAAGTTATGAAACGAGACATGCCAGAATAGTTTGCCATTATCTTTGCTAAGTGAAGGCTATATTTTATTAGGCCTATGAGGTAAAACCAGAGTAAGCAACATGTGGTTTAGTCTGTACTGCATCAAATCTAAGCCTACACATTTCCTCACTTTCTTACTCGACTTCTTTCTTATCTTCAAACGTGTTCTTAAGTGACAGCGGAAAATTATTGCATGGTGCAACAATCTAATCTTAAATAATTACAATTATTTATGTCTGTTTGTGGTATATAATCTACTTGGAATGCTTACATGCAGATGTCAACGTGTTTCTATTTTCGTATTGATGTGAATTAATGTGTGATCCGAAGTTTAAACGGTAGGCCTATAGCTGTGATGTGCAGTCACCTGACATCACCATCAAATTAGAGGATATTTTAGAACTATTAACGTGGACAGCTCCCCTTAAGAGCATTTAAGAGCAGTTCACGCTACGAGCATGTTCGGGAAACAGTCGGAAAAACCAAACGAACGATCGTAAGATGAATCGTAGAAAACCCTCTTAAGAGCGTGTCTCTTTCGTTATCGGGAAACTGGGCCCAGGACTATGAAAGCCTGCACACACAGCAAAATCAGGGAAGGAAATTAAATATTTTGTCCACCTGCCACTGTGGCTGGTGGATTCCAAAATCTACCAACCACTCAACCTTTTCACCAGCCACCAGAGATACGGTATGAAAATGTGATATCATGATTATAGTAACCTACACGATCACGGTTATCAGCATTATTGCGATATGATTAAAATGGAGGCGGGAGGGACCATCTCTCTGCTAACCCCCATAGAAGCCCATTCATTTTAGGATTTATTTACATTTGGAATTTACATTGCTATGCATTCAACAATATTCAATTTCAATTTCATTTCTATCAAAGTCTTTGGTATTTGCACATTACATTTTTGCACATTAGTATTTGCACATTGCACTTTCAGACTTTGATAGAAATTAAATTGAAATTGAATATTGTTGAATGCATAGCAATGTAAATTCCAAATGTATATATATTTAGGTTTTGGGCATTGTTGTGGGTAATGTATGGACTATGGATGTACTATGATGTATGTGGGCTTGGTTATGAGGACTTTGGACTGGATTGTATGGGAGACCAGGTTGTGAATTGGGTGGTACCTTGTGCTAATTGGTATGGTCATGTGACCTGGTGAATCACCTATATCACCTGTCGGTGGCATGTGGAGATTAAGAGTGAACCTGATGAAGCATAGGCGAAACGCGTTGTTCACTACTAAATAAAATCAGCATCGTGGGAGAAATCACGGAATTTTGTTTGCAATAAATACAGCATAACTTTCATTCTTACTCATTAAAATGAGCATGATGACTGACGAAATAAATTGCTATGATGTAGTTTAAATAAACCACTGTTGTCATACAGTTAACAGGCCTGCATTGTAGCACATAAATTCAATATCAAGTGTTTTCTGTATATGTGTCTATCTATTTAACCAACAGCATAAAATACCAGAATATCCAAATGTTTTCAGTAGGCTAGCCTACCATTGTTGCAGAAATCACATATAAGAAGGTATTCCAACATAAGGAAGCAGCATGAGAAACCTGTCAAAATCGTCATGAGGAGATTCCTCCCAAACGGCCCTATCACGTCTTTGAACTGACGTCATGAGGGCAGGTTTCAGCTTGTGCAGTCCGTGGAAAGACAACTGCAAGATCTGGCTGCAGGCGAAGACTCCCGCGATATTTTAAGGTCATGTGACATGGTGACACAGTGGTAAGTCCCTCCCCGGCTGCCAGAAGTCGGACAGGATTTCTAACCAGTATGCATTGCGTCCATCCCAGTATGCATGTTTGTTCAACCCAGCATGCATCACATCAAGATCTGCACAGATCTGCATCAAGTCGAACAAGCCTATTGATAAAATTGGTTGGGGTATGGCGGAGTTATTAGACTGAACGTCATCGGCACTGGGGTACCGAAATTAGAGCATGTGTAGGGTTAAGGAGATTTCCAGGTGTTTATGGGGACAAAAATCCCACTTTTCATGCAGTGTGGCGAACTGCACCTGATCAAGCCCACTCTTGCAGTTTCGGCAAGTCCGTTTCATGTCCACTCTGTTCCTGGCAGTAGGCTAGTTTACCGCAAGTAACTCCTCAAGGCAATTAAGATTCTGGAGGAAAAGATCAGGCGACATTGGACCATTAAACCACTCAATGATCCAAAACATACAGCCAAACAAGGCAAGAAATGATTAATAGAGAACAATATCAATATTTTAGAGGGGCTCAACCAGACTCCAGAATCGTTCCTGCATCAAAACCTGGATTGTTGCTAAAAAGGTACGGTCTACAATCATTGTGGAGACATGGAGAGGCTTGGTAGGTATTATAAGAACCATTTTGAGAATTGTGATGGCAAATAAAGATGTTTCCACTGATTATTGAAAAAGGGTATGAATAATTTTGGACATGCCATTTTTCATAAAAATTTTAAAAAAGGTGGCTTCTTTTTCTGATTCCATGTTTCTACCACATTGTCTTACAACCTTTGTGGCAGTGTCATTTTCAGTCAGAACAAGCTGTATAAACAAGGGCGTAGGTTTGGTCTCAGCTTTGGTTGGGACACATCCCCAAATTCTGTTGTCACGATACCAACATTATTGTTTCAATACAATAAGTGAAGAATCTCGATTTCCATACTTTTGCAATTTTTTTAAAATTTGATTTGGTTTGTGTGATTTGTGAGATCATTCACATCAGTGGCAATCATACACACACACACACACACACACACACACACACACACACACACACACACACACACACACACACACACACACACAGAAAGTGATGGTTGTCATAGGTTTCTATTTCATATTTTGGAATTCATATAAACTTTATATTGTTAATTATTTATAGTATTTTATGATCTTCATAATTACTAATAGCTAAACATATTTAGTAATTTGAATACATCACAATGATATTTAAACTATAAGGCTACACTTGTCTTTAATATCATCACATTTGTGGTGTGTGTAGGCTAAAACTAATTGAGTGTCTGTCACTTTAAGTAGCCTAGAACGTGAACGCAATTAGCTTTCAGTCTCACGGTTTTAGGCTAGTGAAAAATAGTTTTCGCAAGTGCAAGGATATGTGGATTCAATGCATCATTAGATAAAAATAAATGTTCAAAAAACTAACAAGTCAAAATCTTCCTGGGACGAGATCATAGAAGAGATATGGTGTCTCGAAATGTTCATTTCTATGAGTATGGAAATGCACCATAGTTTATCTTTTATTTCTTTGCATTGTGCAGGCTACATTCACAAATACATTAGCCTATATAAACAGATTATAGGAACAGAAGAATGTCTCGGATCCATAGTTTATTGCGACTGCAAGATTGGCAGCCCTATTAACAGTCAGTAATGGTGACTTCTATTCTTTGCTATTGCGACTGTCCGTGCGGCACACCCTTATTCAACATGACTCCTAACTTTGGTTGAAAGATTACAGAAGCTAGGTTTAGCTGTGACAATATCCTGGGTAATATCCTAACAGCTAATGTTATTTTACACAGTAAAATCCGCATTTGAAAACCTGGTCGCCAGTAGCCAGTTTGTATGGCTAGTTATTTTGCCCACTTAGACTCTCTGCATAATGAAAAAGCTTTGTATGTCCCCTTTTTTCTTCTTGGGTGGCATAACTGATCTACAAACTACAAACAGGGGCATGCTGTTTGTACATGCTGAAGGGCAAAGGGAATTTGGCCTTTTATGGGGTATGTATTGGCAGACAGCCCTGGTAACTTACCGTTGTCATTGACACACCTGCTCGCTTGACTGCCAGTGCAAAGTAGCCTGTGCTTTGACACTCTCCGTGCGTGTAGCGTGCGTGTCAGATAACCCTTTCCCCTCGTTTTTTTAGCCAATCAAATGACGATGTTTCTCGTACTGTCGTGCTGGCTGTCGGAATGATCAGCAGCACATATAAGTTCGCTAAAAGATTGGTGGGGACAATTTTGTCATCTTAAAATTTTGATTAGGACTTATCCTTAGCGTCCCACCCTAAATCTACGCCCATGAGTATAAATATAAGTATAAGTATATATACTCTTTTGATCCTGTGAGGGAAATTTAGTCTCTGCATTTATCCCAATCCGTGAATTAGTGAAACACACTCAGCACACAGTGAACACACAGTCAAGCACACACTGATCCCGACGCAGTGAGCTGCCTGCTACAGTGGCGCTCGGGGAGCAGAGAGGGGTTAGGTGCCTTGCTCAATGGCACTTCAGCCGTTCCTACTGGTCGGGGTTCGAACCGGCAACCCTCCGGTTACAAGTCAGAAGCGCTAACCAGTAGGCCATGGCTGCCCCAATAAATAAAGCATATTGATAAAGACAAAATCAACATTAAATCAATATTTGCCAGGGGTATGAATAATTTTGTTGTTAACAAATCCATGTGCCCTTCTTTGAATTTGAACCCCTGCCCCTCAAAAGGTCTCTGCACAGCCCTGCTTAGTTTGTAAAAGGGGGATTCTGTGAAGTAGTTGCCCTGTTACTCTAACAGAATAGACAGATCGGGCCTAGTCAGAGTGTAACAGCTTGTTCTTTATGGCTTGAGAGTTACAGCTCTACGAGGTTTCTCTGAAACTCTGAGTGTTATTAATGTTAATAGTCTGAGAGCCAGATGCATACACATTTGCGAAAATAGTGTTATCAGCGCCATGGCCAACCCACAGAAACCGCACACTATGACACTTATGTCAACGTTATATTTATCAAACCTGCAGTTCATCGGGTAAACAGCGCCTTTCTCTGCCCCCTACCGCAATTTACGGACGTTAACAACTGAATGACATACTTCAATCACAAGCGCAGTTGAATGAAGTTAACTAAGATAGATAGATAGATAGATAGATAGATAGATAGATAAATGGATAGATACTTTATTGATCCCCAAGGGGAAATTCAAGGTCTCAGTAGCATACAGACATCACACACAACATTCACTAACAGCAGAAATAGTAATTAAAAGTATAATATAAAACAACTAAGCAATAAGGACAGTAGAAGATAAAGAATATATTAAAATACAAATTATACTAAATAACACTAAATCTAAATCAAGTCTAAAACAGTATCCACATAGTGGGTGATTAAGCATGAGGCGCTTGCAATGACTGAGGCAGGGACTGAGCCTGTGATTCTCTGTGCATAGTAAGGTAAGGTGCTCTGTGAGAGTGAGTGTCATGGTGATGGTGCAAATGAGTAACTCCAACAGTGCGACAGTGCAAGAATAAAGTCTAGAGACCAGCGTAAAATAAATATGGACATATAAGAGAGTAGGCATGGTAATATATATTAAAAAAAACTATAGAAAAACTATATATGTACATATATACTGTATATATATAACTATATTAAGTAAAGGTATAAGTGTGGCCACAATCCGGCTGTGGGAAGGAGGGAGGGGTTATGCAAATGTGCTAACAGTGAAGCAGTAAGACAGTGGTAAAAAGTGGCTAGTGGATAGACAGTACACAAACATGGAGAGGGTGGAGAGGCAGACAGACTATGTGGAGAAGTCTATCTCTCCACTTCCCTTAACTCATTGAATGCCAAGCTGTTTTTGGGAGCTTTGTCCTAGAGTGCCAGCAATCTAGACCATTGTTGGATGATTTTTGTACAGCCACAGCATATTCTGTGTTATAGCTATGAACACATACATTAGCTCGATTAAAAGGTGAGACTTTAAGCTCTCTGTGGGTGCAAACCGTGTATTTCTACACGCCTCTGTTCCTGAGAAATCCCAAGCTAAACAGTGGCTAGTTTTCATCAAAATCGCTGTTTTTTTCTAGAAATGGAGATATAACGTCTTTCATGAAATATGAAGTGTTGCCTGTTACTTACTTGTGTAAACTTTCCGGGAAGTGATCAGCGAGACCTGGCGAGACTGCCACCTAGTGATAGACCCACGAAAATGACCTGGTTTTGACCTGACGTGCATGCGTCACTGATAGTCGACCCAAAGCGGCAACCGAGTTATGATAAAATGTCCAGATAAAATGTCCAGATTGTGCGTTTTCATGAGTTTCACGATCATCATATATTTCATTTCCATTCATCACAGAGTTCCCAAAATCACATATAAGGTGTGTTAGAGTGTCTACTTTCGTAATTTAAAAAAAAGCTAAAAACGTAATTTTTGGCACTCAACGCATGGGAAGAAAAAACTTAATATTACGTTTTTGGCACTCAATGAGTTAAGTGAAGCATTGAACAGTTCAATGGCCCTAGGGACAAATGACTTCCTCAGTCTGTCTGTTGTGCAAGGCAGTGAGCGAAGTCTCCAGCTGATCAGGCTCTTCTGCTTTACAATAGTCCTGTGGAGTGGATGACACTCATTGTTCAAGATGTTGATCAGTTTGTTCAGGGTCCTTTTGTCAGATATTGAAGTGATGCACTCCAGTTCAGCTCCCACTACAGAGCCAGCTTTACTTACCAGCCTGTCAAGTCGCCCAGCATCCTTATCCTTTGTGCTTCCTCCCCAGCATACCACTGCATAGAAGAGGACGCTGGCAACAACAGACTGGTAGAACATCCTGAGGAGCTTGCTGCACACATTGAAGGACCACAGCCTCTTCAGGATAGCCTAGAAATCTAGACGCACCCTAGCGGCGGCAAATTAATTTGCTCAGCCTGTACGTCTAGTATCAAACCATAGGAGTTTCTATTGGCTGACGCCGTGGACTTCATCCAATCACAGCGCTCTATTTTGTTAGAGAGTCTTAAGGCGGGCTTAACAGGATAACGACAGTCCTGCGACGGTGAACAACAAGGAAGGTGGCTATGGCGAACGAAGAGTGGTTGTTTGAATCGGCGTTGGCGTCAACTTTGGAGGAGTTGGACTTGTGCTTTTCTTTGAAAGTAGAGCAACCCAATGCACTTAAGTCATTCCTTTCGAAGAAGGATGTATTTGCCGTTTTGCCGACCGGATACGGATATGGTCGTAGCGCTGGCCTATTGCATGCCTAGGCAGTTTGAAAGACAATTCTCTGCCCGCCCCTTGGATTAAGCAGGTGAATGATTCGATTCCAGACTATACATATCAATGATATAGGATGGCCCGCCAGGCTATCCTCAGGAAGTACAGCCTGCTCTGCCCTTTCTTGTAGAGTGCGTCAGTGTTGGCTGATCAGTCCAGTTTATTGTCCAGGTGGAGACCCAGATACTTGTAGGTGCTTAACACCTCCACATTGACCCCATCAATGGAGACTGGTAGCAGAGCGGGCTTGGACCTGCGGAAATCCACCACCATCTCCTTGGTCTTTGAAGTGTTGAGTTGAAGGTGATTGAGTTTGCATCATTGCACAAAGTCCTCCACCAGGCTCCTGTACTCCTCCTCCTGCTCGTCCCTGATACACCCCACAATTGCAGTATCGTCAGAAAACTTCTGCATGTGGCATCACTCGGTGTTGTAGCAGAAGTCAGATGTGTACAGGGTGAAAAGGACTGGAGAGAGCACAGTTCCCTGTGGCGCTCCGATGCTGCTGATCACAGTGTGAGAGAGACAGTTCTTCAGTCTGACGAACTGTGGTCGCTCGGTCAGGTAATCTGTAATCCAGGTTACCAGGTGAGCGTCCACAACCTTCTGCAAGAGCTTATCTCCCAGTCTGAGGGGTTGGATGGTGTTAAAAGCACTTGAGAAATCAAAAAACATGATTCTCACAGCACTTTTCCCCTTGTATAGGTGAGAATGTGTCCTGTGTAGAAGATAAGTGATGACAACTTTTTCACAGAATCAATCTGCCCAAGCAGAATTCTCAGGAATGCCGGAAATGTTTACCACATTACCACAAAAACATTACCACCGCCTGAAGTCCAACACGGAGAGAATGCGGAAAAGTTTTTACCCCCAGGCTATCAGGATTCTAAATAAGGATTGTAGCAGGAGCACCAGCATAGCCTAAACACTTTGCACTTTCTTTCTTTTTCTTCTCCCTTTTATATATATATATCCTTTGCACAGTCTTGGAGTCAGTGGAACAAGCATTTCACTGCATTTATAGGCTACCTGTATAATGTATGTGACAAATAAACATTTGATTTGATTTGATTTGATTTGATTTTAAATTAAATAGTGGCATTTTCAGAAATTCAGTAGGGTGTGTCTATCCATAAATAAGAGGCATATCTCAGGAACCAAATAAGATAACGTTTTCTTTCTATAATTGTAAACAGTTTAGTTTATTTTCCTTTAAAACCTACTTGTTGTTATTCAAAATGATTTTAAATCTGCTATTGATATCTGTTGTTGTTCCAAGTTCATTAAAATGACGATCAAACTTTGAAACAAATATTCTACCATATTCTACTGTAATTTAATCACGGCTCTACCCATAGGTTAAAACACATAAGGACCGTCTAAGAAAGTCATTCAACAATGTTAATATATACTGTCCATACAGATGTATATTATAATCAACCAATAATTATTGGTCATACTTAATCTTTTTTCTGTAGTTCTAATTAAGGAAGATAACCTGTCAAAACATGGAAATAGGACAATTCAATTTACTCACCACAAGGATTCCTGCAAAAGCCCGTAGATTTTTCACCAAGTCAACTAAAGTACTTGCCACCAAAGCCATTAACTGTAAAAAAACATTGTGATGGATCTAATAAATATAATGTTACAGATAAAAATGGTAGGGGATTACAGAGCAGTTCTGAAGCTTAGTCCACATATATATATATAGTGTTGCGCGGTCTGCCCGAAATTAAGCGGTCATCCGCGTTTATGCGTCATATAAAAAATATTTTAATGATATTCGGGTCATTTACGGGCGGGTCAATTAAAATGAATTAAATATTAAAATATGTAAAGTATCACGAGAAGGCTAGCATCAATATTTAACTCATAATTGCTTTTCAAAGATATCATTGGTTGAAGCATACAGTAGACCTACTTGCCACATAGGTGGAGAGGGAGAGATGGAGACAGTAAAGAAGCTGAAGACGCGAGAAGTTAAAAAAATAAAGACACCCCTCCAGGAAAAGCGATTCCCATACCTCATGCAAGCAATAGATAGCTTTATATACTGACCTGGAACAGCTTTTTTAGACTAGGTACAAGACCTATTGACAAGTCGCTCAGTAAAATAATGCTGATACTTTGCCACCTGCCCATGTTAAACTTTTAGCCTACAGCCGTGAGCAGGTAGCTTGACGAGCCAGACCCACATTGCTGCCGCTATAGGTGCATCTAGATTTCTAGGCTAGTGAGCAGGCGCCTGCAGACATAATTGTTAGGGCTACCGGTACGTATAGGCCATTAGGCCATATAGGTTTGCGCATGCATAAAAGTTACTTCGTTCGTTATGTCTGTGACTTATGTCTGTGACTTTAAACAGTGTATGTGCTTCACTAAAGCTTTGTGCTTCATTCAGCCAACCAGTTCTTATGCTAACATCTTGACCAGCAATGTATCTCTCTTGCCTACCTTGCTGCCTTCACCATTTCTCTTTTCGAAAGAAAAATTGTATGTCAAAGTCAAAGTCAAAGTCAGCTTTATTGTCAATTTCTTCACATGTTCCAGACATACAAAGAGATCGAAATTACGTTTCTCACTATCCCACGGTGGAGACAAGACATATTTTACCAATTTTAAGTCCACAGACAAACATAACATTCAAGTAAACAAAAAAGTAAGTAAATAAGTAAATAAGAGGGCACATATAATGAAAAAATAAGAGCAGCAAAATTTGGTTGAAATTGTGCATAGACAGTCAATAAAATAAAATACTAGTGCAAAGTCAGGCCAATAAGAGGCTGAGGTAGTTCTGTTTGACCTAAGTAAGAAATAAAGTGGCCATGGCCTTGAAATCTTGTCTTAGTGTTTACCTTATCCTTTGCTGGTTGTGTGCGTGCTTACGCTCTTATTCTCATTCTCTCTCCTGCGCAAACATTGTCCTGCATAGTTCTACTGCATAACGTTTCGCAAATAAATTAGTTTGTTTTACAGAAATGGCCTACTGTCACACTGCATGGTAGGCTATAACCAAAAGAACACATTTAGTAAATAAGCGGGTCGGATCGCGGGTCGGGTATAATTTTGTCCTAATTAATATTCGCGGCCCGAGTTGCGGTCGGATTGATTAAAATATCGGGCGACCACGGGCCGCTGGTGACCAAACCCGCGCAACACTGATATACACACACAACGCCTTGGATATTTCCCCATTTACTGCTTTTATAAATGCAAAAAAGTACCCTCATTTACAAAAATCCTCTCTTTAATGACAAAGTGAAAGCAGATTTCTACAAAGCAATGTTAATTAATATATTAATATAATAATAAATATATAATGCAAAATAAGGAATTGCATAATTGCATAAATATTCTAGCCTGGCCCCGCCCACCTAGATCTCCTTTCAGGGAGATACTAGTCTGGAACAAGATTTTTCCCTCAGACAAAATGTCAGGCCAATCAGCAATGAGAGGGGATGATGAAATCAAAACTGATTGTGATAAATGGGGGTAAGAACGCCTGCAAACATCAAAAAATGCAGTTGGGAAAATACAGAAACTTATTTACAGCAAAGGTAGACCCACATAGATTGTTTCCTGATTGCAGATGCTGTTTATCGTCAGTTTGTAAAGTTTAGGCGGAGTAGGAAGTAACGATAGGAATCTCTGATCAATGTGATTGATTAGGCTGGACCAATGATTTTAAAGTTAGCGCCCGTTGCAATGCAAGTGTTGGAAAGGAATCACAACCATGACTGACCAGACTCTATTCACTTCAAGCTTGGATTTTCCAGGCTATAAATATTCACTCCCTACAAGTCAGCATTTAGTAGATGCACTTTTGGCTGCAGTTAAAGCATGCAGTCTGCATGGATAGGTCTCATGCCTGAATCTTAAAGAAAGTGGCTCTTAATAAACACAATGAGGCACAGGAGAAGCAATGAGCAGACCAATAATCAGATTCAGGTGAGGGGTGGAGATAGAGACACAAGGAAAATAAACACATGGCTATGTAAACACAACAGCACATGATATAAGTGAACAAAGTCAAAAGCTACTTTGAAAAAGAAAACAATCACCCAGCCATGAAACATGTAACCATAATACATGATACATGATATCTCGGCAACAAAACGAAAACCAAATACCAAACTTTCTTGAGATGTTGATGATAGTACAAGCTAACTTTACCAAAAAAATCACACATTTTAAAATATAGCTTTTTTGGTATTCAATTTTTAACCTTATAATCACTTGTAATATGATTACTGTTAATTTTTTGTAATCATAGCATTTCTGGGAGCAGAGCTGGGAAAGAGCTTTACAATGATGTGAAAACCATTGGTAACTACATAACTAATAACTACACACAATTCATCATTTATTAAGCCTTTGTTACTTATTAGTTAATGGTTTGTTCATCATTAGTAATTTCTAATTTATCATCAGTAAAGCATTTGTTCACACAGTTATAAATAGTTTGTTCATAGTAAATAAGCCTATATCTTAAATATGTTTATTATACGGCTCTTCACAATGCTAGTAGAACGCTCCATTGACTTGAATGGGATTTCCCAAAGTTCTAGCGGTAAGATATATTCATGTAATTTCCGCTGCAAACATATAATTACCGCTGTCAATGGCAACGGGTTTTGTGCTTCTGATACATCTTTCATATCACTACGCAAGGACTGGAACTTCATTCAAACGTGAAAGCAGACGGTTGATCAGCTGTGTTCTAAATGTTTGATTCAAGTTCAGCAGCGTGTGTTGTTGCGAACTATTTGCTTCTCAGCAAATGCCACGATGAACGGTAACAAATAGGCTAGGTTATGTAGGCTAAAGTGATCGTGGGGGAGTTTATTATTTCGTTTTGGCAAGTAGCCGTATAATAAGCCGCAAGTAGCCGTATAATAAGCGGGATAATGTATAGAACACCGGTCATTACTGTGAAAATAAGTCCCTTCAGGGCAGAACAAGACCCCTCCGCTGCGCATCGGGGTCCGGTTCGCCCTGTCGGGACTTATTTTCACAGTAATGACCGGTGTTCTATACATTATCCCTTACTTATACATTATTGTTAATAAATGATGCAATAATATGTTTTTGATAAAGTAATATTTCCATTATTTAACAGTTGTTACATACACATGCACTAATGATTAGTTAGGGTGAGGATACATATTTTATAAACCACTTCCTAATATTATAATTCATAATTAACTCAGGAGTTACAAGTGGTTAGTTAATGATATTTTGTGAGCTCATCTAAAGTGAGGACGTTTTATGCCTTGCAACACATTTACAAATTAGTTATACTATTGATCTGAGTTATACTATTGATCTAGTCTTGAGTTATACTATTGATCTAGTCTTGTCATACGGCATAAGCATAGAGCAGTTAACAGTTCTGCCACAACACCCGACCTTAACTGACCACCATCTAATTACTTTTACAATGACGTTACAATATGCAGTACCCAATTTAGCTGAATACTACAGCCGCGGCCTATCTGAAAAAACAAATGCAGACTTTCTAGAAAAAATCTTGTTTACGTTTGCCCCCTTCCGGACCCATGTGGTATCAGAAGGCCCTTTCCTTAATCCAACCGAGGTCGACTTGTTAACTGATAATGTAATGAACTCATTACGCTCAACCCTTGATTCAGTAGCACCACTAAAAAAGAGAGTAAGGAAACAAGTAATGGCCTCCTTACACCAAACAACTTTGACAAGATTTGTAAAAGATTCTTGAAGATTGGAGTCTTTTGAGTAAAGCTTAAATGGGGGGCATTAGTTGAAAGACTACAATCTTTCAAGAATCTTTTCCAAATCTTGTCAAAGTTGTTTGGTGTAAGGTGGCCATAAGGCGTGCTCCATGGTACACCACACAGACAAAAACCCTCAAACAAGCAGCGCGCAAACTTGAACAAAAATGGCGTACTACTAAATTGGAAGTCTTCCGCCAAGCATGGAAAGATAACCTTATCACCTACAAAAAGCACTCAACGAGGACAAGTCAACCTACTATTCCTTGCTGATCGAAGAAAACAAAAATAATACAAAATTTCTCTTTACCACAATTTCCCGCCTGACGAAGAGCCACACTGAATAACCGAATCTATCCCTATATGCCTAAACAGTAATGACTTCATTCATTTTTTCAATGACAAAATTGAAACAATTAGAGATAACATTAATAACCAATCAGTCTCACCAGATATTCGTACTCCATTGCTGAACGGTAGCGAAAACATAATTGAATCACAGATGAGACGAACAACTTTGAATTCATTTACACCGATCGACATATTAGACCTCACTTCCACAATTTCCTCATCAAAATCTACAACTAGTCTACTAGATCCTATCCCTACTCATCTTCTGAAATCTGCTCTCCCTTTCTTGGATAATGCTTTGCTCCAGATCATAAATAACTCACTGCTGTCAGGGCATGTACCACAGTCGTTTAAGTTATCTGTTATTAAGCCATCCCTCAAAAAACCTACCCTTGACCCTAACGGCCTGGCCAACTATAGGCCAAAGCTAATCTCCCTTTTCTGTCGAAAATACTAGAAAAAATAGTGTCTAAACAAATTAGTGACTTCTTACATATGAATAAAATCGAAGAATTATATCAGTCTGGTTTCAGAGCTCACCACAGTACTGAATCAGCCTTAGTTAAAGTTTTTAATGACCTCCTCTCATTGCTGCCGATAATGGACATATATCAATTTTAGTCCTCCTGGACATCAGTGCTGCCTTCGACACCATAGACCATGACATACTACTTCACAGGCTTGAACATTTGATAGGCATTAACCCTCTAACCGCCCATGTCGCAATATTGTGACAAGCGTCATTACTGAATAAAACAGACGATAGACGCGAGTACAGTGTAAAATCTCATTTGTACTCTTGACCACTAGTTGGCAGACACCCAGAGCTTCGATTCAAGCTCAACCTTTTTTTTCAAAGTTTTCAGAAACCCAGGAAGAAGACGTGCATTTCCTCCATAACGCGGAAGCGATGCGGGCCATAGTTTTGCACAAATTGACGCAGAAATACACCAAATGTTGAAAAGAAAAATTCACGTGTGATGAAATCTTGGATCTGTTATTCACCTATTCTGATTCTGAAGGAGAATATCTGCCTTTTGGAGAATATGATCGATCGTCTATTGACTGATAGTCACGTGCGTCTGTGAAAGGAGGTACGTCTTTGCGACAGTGTCTAGTAAGCATACCATGCTTATTTCGACCGATTTCGACCCTCTGCCCAACATAGCTGGAGGTGCCAGTGGCAATAGTGATGATAGTGTCCGTAATGGACGTGGTATAGACAGCAGGGGTTGTAAAAATAGGGCTCTGAAGAACTACAAAGTCACCCGCGATATGGAACTGATTTGACCAGGCTACTTTATTGTATAGTAGCATAGGGTTTGTGATTATAGTAATAGTTTACTATTGTTGGTTTACATGTGACTGTATTCCTGTTCATTTGTTATGTCGGTGAAATTACAAAAAAAGAAAGATAAACTGCTCAAATATGTTCAACATCTAGTATTTACTGAAATGTGCATAATTCACGGTGGTTACCATCCAGTGACGTCATAATATGCAAATTAGATGAGTAAATTTACCCCCTTCATAAACTTCTGTTCATACTAAATGATTTTACAGTAGGACTTTATCTCTGACCACTTGCAAGCCATGGCCTTTTGAAATTTTTATGTACAAATCCAATTTATTCTTTTTAAACCCTGGCGGCTAAAGGGTTAAAGACTCAGCACTCGCTTGGTTTAGATCATACCTTTCTAACCGCAGACAATTTGTACAAGTCCACAATAAACCGTCTATCCAGACTATGGTAAAATATGGGGTGCCTCAAGGCTCAGTACTACGGCCCCTGTTATTTTCTCTCTATATGCTTCCCCTAGGCTCTGAAATTAGGAAAAATGGCATTAAATTTCATTCTTATGCAGACGATACACAACTATACCTTTCCGTAAAACCTGACGAATTAACTCCGTTAGCCAAACTTGACACATGTATAAGAGATATAAAGACATGGATGACAAATAATTTCCTGCTTTTGAACTCCGATAAAACAGAAGTCATGGTTGTACTGTAGGTCCTAAAAAGATGAGGGATATCCTATCACAGGCTACTATTTACTGATCTTCGACTATCCTCATCCACAAGTGTTAAAAATGTAGGAGTTACAATTGACCAAGACCTATCACTAAGTTATCACATAAAACAGATTACCAAAACTTCATTCTATCACTTAAGAAACATTTCAAAGATAAGGAAGTCCTTATCCTTACCAGACGCTGAAAAATTAATCCATGCTTTTGTAACCTCAAGGATTGATTATTGCAACGCTCTGTATGCTGGCTGCAATAACACCTGTCTAAAGAGCTTACAGCTTATACAAAATGCAGCTGCTCGCACACTCACTAGAACTAAAAAATATGAACATATTTCCCCTATCCTGGCATCTCTACATTGGCTGCCTGTTAAAAGTCGCATTGACTTCAAAGTATTACTTCTAACGTACAAAGCCATTAATGGCCAGGCACCAGAATATATTAAAGATCTCCTAGTCTCATATAACCCGCCCAGACTGTTACGATCACAGAATACTGGCCTTCTTGTAATTCCAAGAATCTCAAAAACGACAGTAGGTGGCAGAGCTTTCAGCTATCGTGCACCCCTCATCTGGAATAATGTACCCTCCTCAATTCGATTAGCAGACACCCTCCCTATTTTTAAGTCTAGACTTAAAACATACCTCTTTACTGCCTCCCATAGTTAGGTATGGTGCGGTGTGGAACTTCACCCATCTCGGGGATTTTGGAATGGACCACCCTGCTGAGTCCTCGTGTGACTGGCACCCCAGTCGCGTGTGAGATGGTGGTCACTGACCATACCTGCGCTGGTGTCGACTACCCCTCACCATGCCTTAGTTATGCTGCTATAGCATAGTGCTGTCATGGACTTCTCATGTGCCACGCCGTACAACCCCCTCCCCTCTCCCTTACCCTCTTTCTCTCAACTCTCCCTCTCTTGCCCATTCTCACTATGATTTACTGTAACAATATATAGCACCACTGATCACTTCTTGACATTAACAACATTGATTTCAAGTAATACTAACCCATTCTACATTTCTCTTTCTTCTCTCTTACTGTACCTCACTTGTGAGGTATATCATCACAAGGCCACTGGCCCCCTCACAACTTTCTTTCCTGGACAATTCCGACGCCGGACTATTGCACTTTATCTGACTAAATCATGATTATGCTTTATCATACCGGATACGTAATCATCCCACCTTCTGTAACTTTCACCTCAGGTGCTTTAAACTAGGGCTGTCAAAATAACTGATTAATTTCGATTAATTCATTTGAGAAAAAATAACTGATTAAAAAAATGTGTGCAGATTAATCGATTCCGCATGACCTTTGACCCCGAGCCGTTCTAGTCAGTAAAATTTAGACTGTAATATGAAGGAGAGAGAAGAAAACGTGCTGCCTGGATCATTGATTGGAACATTTACTTTTAAAAAACGGCCTGATGGTGTTGATAAAAAAGAAAGTGTTGAAAATAAAGTCCTCTGCAATGAAATGCCTTGTATGTGAAAAAAAAAACTTCTTCCCGAAGCACTTTTGAATTTATTTTGAACAGTGAAAATAATAATAAAAGAGTTTTTGAACTTTAATGTCACTAATGCTGATTATTCAATGATTCATTAGAATTTAAATATTTAAAATACTTTCACAGCAAAAAATATATATGCGATTAATTTAGATTAATTAATCACAGAGTATGTAATTAATTAGATTAATTTTTTTAATCGATTGACAGCCCTACTTTAAACACCATGTCCTATTCTCCACACCTGACTGTCATATGCATTTGTCATTGTTTATAGACCTTACTGTCCGTATTGACCCTAGGCAGATGGGTCAGGCCCTTGAGTCGTGGATCTGCTCGAGGTTTCTTCCTATATGTATCTCCAATTCTAGGGAGTTTTTCCTCGCCCCTGTTACCCATGGGCCTTCCTTCTTTCTTTCTTCCTTTTCTTTTCTCCCTCTTTTCTTTTTCTCTGATTGCCTACATTCTGTAAAGCGCCATGATACATGTGTAATGTTTTGGCGCTATATAAGCACAATAAATTGAATTGAAAATTATGAAGTTTACACTTGCATTTATTCATTTAGCCGACACTTTCACCCAAAGCGACTTACACATGTCAATGAAATTAAAGGGCAAGGCCACATTGGTGGACGCTGGGGTTTGAACCCCGAACTTTATGGGTTACTGCATGTTAACCTGGCTCCCTATCCACTACACTACCTCTGCCCAGTGGTATTACAAAAGTCAATTCAAAAATATAATATAGATATGCGGGTTTACTATGAACAAACCATTTTTAACTGTGTGTAAACATGATTTACAGATGAGAATTAATGTAGGAATAATGCTTTACAAATGAAGAATACAGCATTTAATAATAGTTTACATATGTTTAATAACAGTGTGTAGTAGAAGAAAACAGAAAACCCCCGTTGTAGGGGTTTCTATCTGGGCTAAGGTAGTGTAGTGGATAAGGAGCTGGACTAGCATGCAGTAGCCTGAAAAGTTGGGGGTTCGATTCCCGGCTTTCATTGTTATGTCAATGGCCTTCAATTTAATTGACATGTGTACGTCGCTTGTCTGCTAAATTAATGAATGTGAATGTAATCTTTATAACTCATTTGAAAATGTGTTGCAAGGCATAGAAAGTCCTCACTTTAGATAAGCTCACACAATATCATTAACTAACCACTTGAGTTAATCATGAATTATAGTATTAGGAAGTGGTTTATAAAATATGTATCCTCACCCTAACTAATCATTAGTGCATGTGTATATTGCATAATTTATTAAGTATTAACAATAATTCATAAACATATTTTAGATATAGGCTTATTTACTATGAACAAACCATTTATAACTGTGTGTACAAATACTTTATTTATGAGAATTCCCATAGGAACAATGCTTTACAAATGATGAACAAAGCATTTTGTAATAGTTTGCAACTTGTTTATAATAAGACAATGATTTCATTATAAGTGGTTGTTTCATTACTTATTAAGTATAAATCATGTACTTCCAAACATATTTTTGGATAGGCTTATTTACTATGAACAAACCATTTATAATTGTGTGAACAAATGCTTTACTGATGATAAATTATGTATGAACAAGAAATTACTAATGATGAACAAACCATTAACTAATAAGTAACAAATGCTTAATAAATGATTAATTGTGTGTAGTTATTATAAAGTGTTACCAAACCATTTGTCTGTGACTAAAATTGAGGGAGATACATTAATTCAAAGGCCTAGTCCCCCTCTAATTTATTCAAACTTCATTAGGCCAAATCTCCCTCAGCACTTTGAGTGCCAAAAACACAATATTGCGTTTTTTGTTTCCATGCGTTGAGTGCCAGAAATGCAATAATGCGCTTTTAGCTTTTTTTTAAATTATGAAAATAAACACTCTAACACACCTTATGTGCTATTTTGGGAACTCTATGATGAATAGAACTGAAATAGATGACGATTGAAAACTCATGAAAACCCACAATCTGGACATTTTATCTGGACATATTATCATAACTCTTTTGATGGTTGCCGCTTTGGGTCGAATCAGTGACGCATGCACGTCAAGTCAAAACCAGGTTATGACTAGGTGTCAGTCTCGCCAGGTCTCGCTAGGTCACTTTACAGGCAACACTTCTCAGGTGCTGAAGGGGAAAATTAAAAAATTGAAGAAAAATATTTTTTTTTGAGTCCACTTTTCTATTGAGACAAGATGACTCTGACCACGACAATCAGGGGAGACCAAAATCACCACACAATCAGGGGAGACCACACGGCAGGTCAAAAACATTAGAAAGAGTGACTGACCACTGTGCTGAGGGAGTTCCAGTGGAGCTCCTGTGGAGTTACTAGCGGTTAGTCTCCGTCCGTACTAAATGCTGAGGGAGTTCTCACACGCCACTGTTGTCTGTGTTTACGTTCCGCCGCGAGCCCTCCCGGACACAGCACGTGACGTCATCCACTCTACAATTGCAAGGCTCCAAACTCAACACACTGATGCCTTTTTTGTGATCTCTGGAATCACATAACACTGGATTCCACCCTCACAAATTTCTACCAGTTTCTTGACTGCCCAACTAGGAAAAACAGGACAATAGACCTCATTGTATGCAAACGTGAGGGATGCATACAGCACCACCCTCCCCCCACTGGGAAAGTCAGACCACAACCTCATTCATTTTCAGCCAATGTACAAGCCCAAAGTACAGAGGCTACCGGTTGCCACGCACACCTTCAGGAAGTGGACACCTGAAGTGGATGAGGCTCTGAGAGACTGTTTTGAGTCCACTGACTGGAGTGTTAAAGGAGGTCACACATTGCACAACTGACTACCTGAACTTCTGTATGGACATTGTTGTTCCCACGAGAACAACAAGCCTTGGATAAACAGCAATGTCAAGACCCTTCTCAACAGGAAAAAGATTAGAAAAGATTAGGCGTTTAGAGAGGGGGACATGGCAGAGCTGAGGTGCGTACAGGGGGAACTCAAAGTCAAGCTGAAAGAGGCTAAGGAGGACTACAGAAGGAAGGTGGAACAGAAGTTGCAGGAGAACAACATGAAGAAGGTATGGGATGTTATGAAGCTCTGTGGAGGGAGATCTGGACAGGGCTCCCGCTGATTGATTGGCTTGTGAACAGGGCAGCTGCTTTGAATTGCTCTGATAGGCTACTCTGCGGCTAGCAGTAGCCAATCAACAAACGTATTGTGAGTTGTAAGTGGTTCTCTTTTCTAGAAATGCCTTGCAATCTTTGGGTGCACTCAGAGCATTGCAGCGTCATTTTTGAATTTTAATCTCCGGCTTCGTTCCCCTCCCGCCCGCTCCCTTTGATTTCTGCTCTATCCCGTCCCTATCACGTTACCAACATTGAAATTGACTCCCGTACTGCAGGACTCCCGCGGGAATACCGTGACTCGCCGGAGTCCCGAAAAATTGTCACCCTCTACTACTGAGACCTTGAGTTTCCCTTTGGGGATCAATAAAGTATCTATCTATCTATCTATCTATTTATGCACTTTTGTATTATATTTACAGCGCATGAAAATGCACTGTTCTGTTATCCGAAGTCTTCTTCTTCTTCTTCTTTTTATTACAGTGCATTAAAATGCACTGTTCTGTTATCCAGAGTCTTCTTCTTATTATTATTATTATTCCCACCAAATTTCTGCGTCTAATTCAGCTTCAACCGCCTCAACCATTGAGGAATGTATTTTTTGTTTTTGTAAACTTTATACTTTTTGAGATATATACTTAAATCAAGCTTATTTTCCCCCATAGACTTTGCATTGGCACTATGACATCACAATGGGTTAATCAAACTGATTTGCACCTGTATCAACTGACAGCTGCTCAACTAGGCCCCCTCACAGAGCCAATTGACCGATCCCAAGCCCCGCCCCCTTTTACCATGTCACAATGAGGACTTCGGAGGACCTCGGTCAACCTCGGTCAATTTTGAATTTTCTAGTGTCCATTCTGTATGACAATACGCCGGTTATGAATGCTATAATGCTTATTTTGCGAGTAGCTCAAGTAACTAAATAACTAAAGAGCTCAAAAAGGTTCAAAGATAAGCCTGGGATACTTGTAGAAGTGACATTCGATATCCTGACCGTGTGAAACGTTAACACACATAGGCCTAACTTTGTATAACTTTGGATAGGCTGCTAGCCTACTTTTCAGTAAAGAAATCTGAGTGTGTACGAAAATGTTCCCTTTATTTGTGTTCATAACTAGGATACACACAAAAACATAACTAAATCTGGTTTCCACTGATGAAACGACAACATAAGCCTACGCAAAAAATTATACCTAGGCTACCTTGCAGGAACTGAACTCGCATATTCATACGATTGGAAGACGCGCAGAAGAATACACCTTCAATCACGTATCGCCTTACACACAACAAGAATACAACAAGCTTTGCTACCTTGCCATGTTTAACTTGGGATAGAAGACTGTTCACAGAAATAAGCTAATGATAATTTTTTCAACAAACGCAATAATAGCCTACTGCGATGCATTATTGATGGCTGAACGAGAGATAGCCAATGTCTTCTAAAGATCGAATCATGTGCAGATTCAAAACTATGCCTTGCTATATAGGCTATGCAGTCTCGAAATCGCCAATATTAGACCTAGGCTACTACATTGCCCACATTTAAATTAATTATAGCATAAGCGGGCAAGTCTAGTGCAAGACAAATCACGTCTGCAAACATGTCATGCGTGATAGGCCTATGGGTTTAAACTCGGAGTGGTTTCTTTTCAATACACTTGTATCATGTTTATTTGAACTCTTCCTTCTAAAGCAGCCATTCAAAATAATAAGAGGCTATCGGCCTACCGAAGAGAAGCTATCTCTCCACCTCCCCCAACATGAGCTGCTTGGCTAGTCACTCTCCCAAGTTCCGTGGGAACTTGGATCTGCAGCACTTGGTCCCGTCTTCTATTAATCCTCGACATATGGTTAGATTTTGTTATGGACACGTCAACACCATATTTTTGCACAGACCTGTTTATTGAATCAGAGTCACATCTGCAGCAAATAAGGTAAACTACCTGCTCGTGATAACGTTGTTTATCCCCAGTTAACATGCATCCCATTAAGATCCACGACACCGGAATAGTTTGTCCTCAATTTGTGGTGTTCCACCTCGTTCCACCTCGCAGACATTGTGAATGTGTCCATCTGCATACTGAAGGCCTTTCTGACCTCTGTTTTTTGAATATATCAATATTACTTGACGCCCAGAAATCCAGCATACACTGTTGCACTCAGCTAAATGGGGGTGCTGCATTTCCATGTTGAACACGCGTTCTCGCACACTTTCCTGCAAACTTGTCCGACTTAGCAACAGTAACTATGGGACTGACAATGGGAGGAGGGGCTTGGGATCACTAAACGAATCACCGTCATTTTCTAAAGGCAGATATTCCCCTTCAGAATCAGGGTCCGCGAATAGAAGACCCAACACTTCATTTCAGGTAAACTTTTTTGATGCCATTAGACGATAATCTAATGCAAATACTCGCTGACGTTGACAATATCGCTCTGACAAAGTGGCTCACACGCACACTAGCTCCGGTATTTCACGCACTGATTCAATGTGCTGTAGCTAGAAGGTTTTGTTTAAAGCATGCCCCTTTTTCGACTCGGGGATGACGTATGACATGTCTGCCATCTAGTGGAGTGGAGGTCGAACGAAATATGACACCCTATTTAACTAAATCGGCCATTTTATTCAGTACCGCATCTTGTCGAGTAAACTCGACTGTGGTGCCTAGAGGGTTAGGAATTCATTGCACTAATCGATACTTTCTTCCTAACACAGCATGTACAGGGGCCAACACACTCTCTCGGCCATACCCTCGACCTTGTTATCACAAAGGGTCTCGATGTCTCTACAGCTGTTAAAGACCTGGCCTTATCTGATCATTTCTGCGTGTTCTTTGATGTGTCTATGTCCCCACACACTCAAAACACAGCTGTGATGGTAAAAAGGAGAATCATAAATGATCAGACAAGTGCTCTCTTTGAGCAAGCACTTTCACTAAAGTCAAGTCAACTGTCAGACTCTGAAGACTTATTTGATCACTTTAATGCAAAAATGGCAAACATTATGGATGACATTGCTCCATTACAATTCAAGAAAGTTAAGGACAAACAGAAAGCACCATGGAGGCAAAATCCAGCAGTTAAACTTCTAAAAAGAGAGTGTAGGAAGACTGAAAGAAAATGGCGTAAATACAAACTTCCACTATGAAATCCATAAAGAGATGCTCCGCACATATAACTCTGAAATATGCAAAGCAAGACAGTCTTTCTTTTCTAACATTATCAATAGAAGTTCAAATAACACTCGTATTCTATTTTCAACTGTTGATAAGTTAACAAATCCCCCCTCACAATTAGCGCCTGAACTTCTCTCAACTAATAAATGCAATGAGTTTTCATCTTTTTTTAAAGGTAAAATTGACAAAATCAGACTCAACATATCTGCTCAATTACAAATTCAACAACCTGAACTTCCAGCAACAAACAGAGGGAAACTAAACTTGATGTCAGAGTTCAGCTTGATAGACTACGAAACACTTGAAAAAACGGTACAGAATCTCAGCTCTTCCACATGTGTCTTAGACACTCTGCCTACCAATTTCTTCAAAACTGTTTTTCACCTCATAGCGGCGGATGTCCTTCAAATTGTAAATGTATCACTGCTGTCTGCCACTTTTCCTAAGTCACTGAAAACAGCTGTTGTAAAGCCACTTCTCAAGAAGAATAACCTGGATGCCTCCATGCTAAACAATTACAGGCCCATATCCAATCTACCTTTTATTGGCAAAATTATTGAAAAAGTAGTCTTTAATCAATTAACCACCTTCCTAACATCAAATGGGTATTTTGATTACTTTCAGTCTGGTTTTCGGGAAAATCACAGCACTGAAACAGCTCTCATTAAAGTTTCCAATGACATACGCCTCAACACAGATTCAGGTAAAACATCAGTCCTAGTGCTACTGGACCTTAGTGCAGCATTTGACACTGTTGATCACAATATTTTACTACACAGACTAGAACACTGGGTTGGATTTACAGGCATAGTTATCAGCTGGATAAAATCATATCTACAAGAAAGGAGCTTCTTTGTTGCCATTGGAAACTGTACCTCAACACCAACGTCCTTGACCTGTGGTCAATCTTGGGGCCACTATTATTCAACCTCTATATGCTCCCACTTGGACAAATCATTCAAAATAATTTGATTTCATATCATAGCTATGCAGATGACACACAAATTTACTTAGCTCTATCACCAAACGACTATGGTCCTCTTGAATCTATGTGTCAGTGTATAGAACAAATCAACACCTGGATGTCTCAACATTTTCTTCAGCTGAACAAAGAAAAAACTGAAATAATTATATTTGGTAAAAATGAGGAAAGACTTAGGGTTGCCACTCTCCTTGGCACAAAAGGGTTGAAGGCAAAGGATACTGTTAAAAATCTTGGTGTATTAATTGACAGTGATCTAAATTTCAACAGCCACATGAAAGCGATAACTAAATCAGCTTTTTACCACCTCAAAAATATTGCCAAACTCAGAGGGCTGATGTCAAAATATGACTTAGAAAAACTCATTCATGCATTTATCTCCAGCAGGGTTGATTACTGCAATGGACTGTTCACAGGCCTTCCTAAAAAGACTATTAAACAGCTTCAGGTGATACAAAATGCAGCAGCTAGGATTCTAACAAAAACTAAAAGAACTGACCACATTACTCCAATTCTTAAGTCCTTGCACACAGAATTGACTTTAAAGCACTATTGCTTGTTTATAAATCAGTAAATGGAGCAGGACCTAAATACTTGTCAGACATGCTTCAGCAGTACACACCTTCTCGTCCTCTCAGGTCCCAGGTGAAAAACCTGCTAGTAAAACCTACAGTTAGAACTAAACATGGTGAAGCAGCTTTTAGCTGCTATGCGGCTCAGCTGTGGAACCAACTTTCGGATGACATCAAAAAGGCCCCAACTGTAGCCAGTTTTAAATCTAGACTTAAGACCAAACTGTTCTCAGATGCTTTCTGCTAACTGTGCCGAGTAACAAATTCTGAATCTGCCTTGATAATTATTCTACTTTGTCTTTTATTACTTTTTTTACTACTTTTGCCTTTGTTTTGCTTACTAATTATTCTTTATTTTTAAATGATTTTACCTTGTTTTATGTTGCCTTTTTATTATGATCTTTACCTTTTAACTATTCTTTGACTATATTGCCCTTCTATGCTTTTATTTGTTATTATTGTTTGGTTTTGTTTATGTAAAGCACATTGAATGACCTCTGTGTATGAAATGCGCTATATAAATAAACTTGACTTGACTTGACTTGACTTAACTATTTAAACTATTCAACTATTTAACTGTTCAGCCATTCCAACTGTCGGTTGTCATCAACTATGACTCCCGCCAACTGTTTCCTCTGCCCACAACTGTTTCATAATAAAAGTTTGTTTGGCATTTTATGTTAATATATGTTTTGCATTTTCATGCACTGGTAATTCCTCAGAATTACATTTTCTAGTTATTCTTACCACCAAATTTCTGCCTCTAATTCAGCTTCAACCGTTTCACATAGAAACTTTGTTCAAACTTTGTAACATAGGTCTTGAAAAGGACACTTGAGGAATGCATTTTTCGTTTTTGTAAGCTTTTTGAGATATTAACAAAAAATCAAGCTTATTTTTCCCCATAGACTTTGCATTGGCACCATGACTTGAATTTCCCCTTGGGGATCAATAAAGTATCTATCTATCTATCTATCTATCTATCTATGACATCACAATGGGCTAATTAAACTGATTTGCACCTGTATCAACTGCCAGCTGCTCAACTAGGCCCCCTCAAAGAGCCAATTTAACTGACTACACCTGTATCAACTGCTTTCTGCTCAACTAGGCCTCTCTCTGTGTCTCTCCATTCTACAAGGATATAAGGCACATTCCCACTGTGTATCCATAAACTTTTAAAGTATCTACTCTGTCTCAGGCTTTCAGCATACATTCTGGCTCTCTTCAGACTACAGATGCTGTTCACCTGTTCCCTCTGCCCACACCTGTTTCAAAATAAAACAGATAAGCCCATACTCTTTGGGTCCCCCAGGGTTCAATTTTGGGGCCACTCTTATTTATTCTATATATAAATGATTTTGTCAATTCCTCCAGAATATTTAATAAAATTATTTTTGCTGACGACACAAATTTGTTATCACACAGGAACCCACTTATTCTACAAGACATAGTAAACTCAGAGTTAATCAAAGTGGACTCCTGGTAAAAAAAATTGATCACTGCCTGTTTAAAATTAATGGCCAGGAAATAAAAAGAGTGCATGCCACTAAATTTCTAGGGGTCCACATTGACGATTCTCTCAACTTCAAATGTCATATAGACCATCTTGTAAACAAACTGTCCAAGTATGTTGGCTTGTTCTACAAGATCAGACATTTCTTTCCTCTGTCTGCCGTTCTCACATTGTACAAAACCCTCTTTGAACCTCACCTTAACTATTGTAATGTGATATGGTGCAACACTTTCACCAGCCATCTTAAAAACTTGCAAAAGAAAGTCATACGGGCCCTGTCCTGGTCAGAGATAAATTCCCCCACCCACCCTCTATTTCACCGCTTTGAGTTACTTAGACTGGCTGAGCTGAATGTTTATCATAATGCCTGTCTTATGTTTCAAATTGTCAACAGGCTCAACCCTAGGTTGTGTAGTCTTATTCCCATCTCCAGCCCCCAGCACACATACCAAACAAGAACTAAACCACTCATAACAGGTAAATGTCGTTAACACGTGCGCGCCAGTATGAGTGTTGCCTGTAGGGGGCCGCAGATTTGGAACAGGATTGATGATGGCCTCAAGGTGTTGCCCTCTATCTCTAGACAACTAAAAAATAATATCTTACTAACCTATATCTAATATAAAACTGTTTTCCTCATGGACTACTGGGATGTATGTGTATGTAATGTTGTATGTGATGATATGTGTATGTTATGTTAAGTATGTATGTTATATTGTCACCATCTGGTTTCAGGTGGTTACTGTGAATATTATTGTCTGTACCACTACCCTTTCATGAACCACGGGCCCCCACCTATAAGCTTTTCTAGCTTCTTTGGGGGACCCATTCACTCTACCTGCCTGTCTTTGTACCCATACTGGTTTATTGTAATGTTTGAAGTGGTATTGTGAATAAACTCAAGGTAACACTCCATAATAAGGTGCCATATTAAATAGCAAACTAGTAATTACCTAACCCTTTGTTAATATTTGTTAATTGTTACTAAAATATCTATTTGGCACAAGTTAATAGTTTTTTCATCATTAATTAAATATTAGTTGTTTGCATAAAATCTGGATGTTATGTTTTAACAAATCTATTAACTAATATTGTATTAATATTTGTTAATAGTTAACTAAATGTCTTTTTGGCACAAATATGCCCTGATTTCACTCTGCCCTCCAATACTTTAACCATGCCATGCACTAATGCAACTTCTATCCCTGTTGCCTCTCCCCGGCCTCTGCTGAGAACCAAGCCTGCTCTGCTGGCCAGCTCCACTCCACACCAGCCTGAGCCATGGCATAGAAGCAAGCATCACAAGCACAGCAGACGGTCCGGACGGCACTCAGGCCCAGCCCAACCTATACGACTGGAAAATCGCTACGCCATTCTGACCGAGGATGAGGAGCCCCTCCTGCCCCGAGACAACCATCCTGGTCCCTCCTCAAAGTCGGCGCCCCCCCGACCCCCTCCTCCCCGGACCTCATCAACCTCCACCCTGGTCATCGGCAGTTCCATGGTTAGAGACCTCTGCATTCCCCCATCACGTAGCGGTCCCTCTGGTCTACTGCTTCCCTGGTGCCAAGGTCCTTGACAACCAGCAGAAACTCCCAAGCATCCTGGCCTGCCACACCAAGGTCAACAACATCATCGTACACATGGGCACAAACGACATCAGAGATAAGCAGTCAGTAGCACTGCAGGAAAACTACAAAACTCTCATCACCACCCTGATGGGCACAGAAAAACGCTTTGTCATCTCTGGGCCTCTCCCTACCTACAGAAAAGGTGCTGAGAGATGGTCCAGACTGTTCGATTTCCACACCTGGCTCAAACGCTACTGCGCTTCCCTAAGCATCCCCTATGTCAACAACTGGGGCTTGTTCTGAGAGAGGCCCAGTATGCTGATGCGTGATGGTCTCCACCCAAACCAACATGGAGCCAGGCTACTCTCTGACAACATAGCGTCCACACTGAGGCATTGACATTCTGTAGAAAATATTACAGATTCATGCCCCCCAGGTATTGATTCGAATGGCATTATACGTGTGGATGGGTCTGAGAATGTTTTCTGCAGGGTAACATACAATACTACTACCATAGATCAATCTGCTTCATGCATGACTTATGCTTATAGTTCTATTCGTTGATGATTTCTACCCAACGTATAGTAAAAAAAAAAGCCAGAGGCATTTTCAGCTAACATGGGCTTACTAATTATAGGTGCACTTACTACCAAAACCTTTGCAGTCAATGATTTTATTAGTGAAAAAAAATTGGATTTTCTGTTTCTTGTTGAAACCTGGCTGACTTCGGACAGCGAAGCTGTTCTTGTTGAAACCTGTCCCCCAAATTATAATTTCTTCTACTCAATTAGACAAGGCAAACGAGGTGGTGGAATTGCCTCCATTCTCTCAAACAAATATAGCTGCACTAGAGTCAACTTTGGCGAATTCGCTTTCTTTGAGTATATTGCCCTCACTCTGAAGGCTGACCCAGCTGTTTCTGACCTTATGTCGCTCATCATCACTAGCTATGATCGGATAATTGTAAATGGTGACTTTAATATTCATGTCAATAAGACAACTGATGCTAAAGCCAGTAAGTTCCTTAATGTGTTGGACAGTTTAGAGCTAAAGCAGCTTGTTACAGGACCCACCCACAACCTTGGCAACACCCTCGATCTAGTCATTTCTAGAGGGATAGAAGTCACAGACTTATCAGTAAATGATATAAATATGTCTGATCATTATTGTGTATCTTTTAATATAGTAATACATACTCCAAAAATTCATCCCGAAATTGCAATCAAATCGTGACTCTTTAGAGCAGAACAGCAGTTCATAGCTCTTATAGACTCCATACATTTAGATATTTTACATCATCCCATTGATCAAATGGTAGAGGCTCTCAATCATGAATTAGGCACTCTGCTTGACAGAGTGGCACCCTTAAAGCCCTGTAGCAAATTAACACCTTGGATGAACGAAAATATCCATGATCTAAAAAGATCATGTAGAAAAGCTGAGAGAACATGGAGAAAAACTAAGTTACAGGTTCAGGTTACAGCCATTCTAAAAGAGAAAAAATAGCAAATTCTAATAGAGCTATTCGGAATGAGAGAAGGAACCACTTCTCTAAGGTAATTGCTGAAAACAGTGGAAACTCTAGGGTGTTGTTCTCCACCATTGATAGGCTATTGCATCAAACACCTTTTGATACACTCAGTCAGGCATCCTCTCTAAGATGCGAAGAATTTCACAGACTTCTTCAAAAACAAAGTCATTTCTATAAGGGAAGCTATTGGTAACACAAGTAATATGTTTGATAGTACACCCAAAAACAGCACCCCAAAATTAAGGTTCTTTAGCACTATTACTCAATCTGAGCTTGGTAAAATTATAACTCAAACCGGCTCCTCAACATGTGTTTTGGATCCAATCCCTACTAGATTCCTCAAAAATGTATATGATAGCTTAGTTCCCTTTATTCTCAAGGTAATAAATACCTCATTAGAAACAGGTATATTTCCAACTGCTTTTAAAACCGCCGTTCCTGAGCAAAGTACTTGAAAAAGTCGTTTGTAATCAGTTACCTACCTTCCTCAACTAAAACAGTATCCTTGAAAAATTCCAATCAGGTTTTAGATCAAATCACAGCACAGAAACGGCTCTAGTAAAAATAGTCAATGATCTTAGACTGGCTACTGACTCAAACAAAGTCTCAATCCTTATTCTTCTGGATTTGAGTGCGGCATTTGACACCTTTGATCATAGCATCCTAATTCACCGCCTTGCGAAGTGGGTGGGTCTCTCTGATAATGCTCTAAACTGGTTTCAAACCTACATTACTGGCAGAGATTTTTATATCAGTCTAGGAGATCATGTGTCTGAAAAACATGACTTGCCTTTTGGTGTGGCCCAGGGGAGCTGCCTTGGTCCCCTGCTATTTTCCCTATTTATGCTTCCGTTGGGAAACGTCATAAGTCAGCATAATGTAAACTTCCATAGCTACGCAGATGATACCCAATTGTATATTTCTGTGGAGCCAACTAACCCAGATGGCCTTTGCTCCCTCACTGCATGCCTAACCTCCATTAATCAGTGGATGAGCAAAAAAAATTTGAAACTAAATGATGACAAAACAGAGGTGCTTTTAGCTGGACAAAAACTAAAGCGAGACATTGTTCTTAGTAATCTGGGGAACTTGGCGCACCAGGTCAAACCAAAAGTAACAAGCCTCGGTGTCATCTTAGAAGCAGAGAGAGATGCGGAGTCGGACATAGCATAGGCATAGTTCATATCGAAAAAAGTTTAAACAATTTGGAACTGCGGTCTTTATTAATGTCATCTAATGATAACGTTAGCGTGCACAATCTGCATCATAGAACTGGCTTAAACAGGTGACATAGCGGATTTTAGGAGATTAAATGCAAACCGAAACTAAAAAACAGACCAGCCTTTATTTATCCAAACTTGTAGCAACACCGTGTAAAAGAGACAGGCATCTATTTGGGACTTGGCTTTTAGTGGAAGTTTTACATTAAGCCTATTATATAACTTTGATTTAAGGCTATATGTTTTGCCTATTGAATAACTTAATGATATAGATGCCTTAAAAACCGTTTCTATGCAGAATAAGTGACATCTCGCTCTGTCTGCCACTGATTGTTGTCTGTAGATGTGTGATATTCTGAAATGTCCTTAAATTTGGGACCATTAGCCTATTGCTCTTTTCAATTTGGGACCTTGCAGTCAGAATTGTCGTTTGTTTATTCAAAGTCTCAAATCCAAAGAAGCATGGGCTATTCAAAGTATCAGTGAATTGCACATAATTTTTATGTCATTTTAAATAGCCACTGCATACCCGTGTTTGTTGGCGTGTTGTTGCAAAATATGCGGAAACATTTTATGCAAGCAAACTGCATACAGAGAGTCTTTACTGTTGAGATCAGAGATGATAATCATCCAAACATCTTGCATCTTGATCCGTTCTGTGCACAGATTCAGCACTGCCAAAACTCCACTTACCCTCTCTGTCTCTTGTCCTGCGGTGTGCTGTGTGAGAGGGGGAGCGGCTACAGTAGACCGGAGAAAGCCAACATGTGCTTCTTTTACCCATATACTTAGATAAAGATATCTTTTGCATTACTTATCCAAACAACGTCAAACTTGGCACTGCACTCGTGCCCGTAGCAAGACACCTGCCAAGTTTGAAATCAAATGGATCCGATTCAATGAACTATGCTAGGCTGGAGCTGAAAGTGGTATCGCCAGACTCACAGAATGGCTGGATGAACTGGAGAAAGGTAAAAATCAATTGTTTGACTCGAGGAGAGGTGGAAAATGAGCGTAACAGCTTTAAAGCTACACTGGGCAAACATTTGCCACTTTTGAAGCATGTTTAATGAACACATAAAGTTTGGTATTTAGCAGATGCTTCTATCCAAAGTGACATGGACTTCAGGCAGACTTATTGTGAGGCGGCCATATTATCACTTCTCCACCATGGAAACACCAGTGCAAACAAACATTAATTGATCAGGGGTGGAAGAGCATGGCTTTTGCAGTTGGATTGATAACTCACAATCATTAGTTCAATTAGTGAAGCCCTCTATCAAATTTCTTGTAATGAATATTTTGTTTGAGTATGATTGTGTGTCATGGCTTACCTTTATGTCAGAAATTATCCTTAGAAAACGGAAAACAATAAGCATGTTGATCAGACGAACCATCTCCCACAGAGACATGAGGCCATGCTTTTCTTTCCTATGGAAGAACAAATCTATCAACAAAGATATCTCAATAATGGAATACATTATTGAATTACTCCGCAAAATGTTTAGAAGCAACACCTACCGGTGAAAAAATGGAAGCTTGTATGTGGCAAATATTGAAATCTGAAGCATCTAATACATGACCGTAAAAAAGCATCTGTTAAATTTTCACTGGAGTGTAGAGATGCTCCAAGATAAAAAATACATTTTCTACATCATACAGTGGGCATTACTTTCAAATGGCCACTTCAGTCGCGCATTACGCGGCGTGAAGCTGCATGAAACTTTAGTACCACTTTCAGCCATTGTGCGTTGCTCTGCCAAGTTGCATTCGTTGGGGGCAGGGCCGGATTAACAATTCATAGACCCTTGGGCACACATGTCTGATATCTATATCGTGAAGATTTTTCTTGCCATCTAAGGCACGAGCGCATCTGTGAGGCCAAGCCTTACCAAGTAGTCCGTTTGTTTACAACTAACATTACATTTAATTAAACTGCTTATAGGCTATGCCGAAATAGTTTTCAACATGTTGAATATCAGCGTCGGGTGAATTAGGAAATGTTCTCAAAGTAGCCTTATGGCTGAAAGCTGCTTGGGATCCCCCCTGTCAAGCAATATAACCATACAAACGCGCGGCCTGCTCACTCATTGTTTCAAAAGGAGTAATTTCGGCTTTGTCGGAACTGGCCATTGTAGGCTACTTAAAAATAAACTTCTAAAACGAACGAAAAATATTTATCTCCTTTCAAGTTAATTCAAAAGTTTCCAAAAAAGTTAAAAACAGATGACATGATGCGCATCACTGACATAATGCGCAAATAATATAGCCTAGATATTCCAATATATTCGAATACATGTGTTTATTTTAGAGGGAAAATTCGAACGTCATTTTTGAGCAATTTTGACAGCCCTAGTCCACTGTAGGCTACGCCAATCGTCTATTAACACCTTCCGTGAGTGGGGGTCGCTATAATGTGTGTGAAATAGCACCATTGAGTAGCCTATGCGAAATAGCCTTAAAATCGTTCCGGCGCCATTCTCTTCACAGGCTATGGACAACAGACTGGTTGAAACAATAGCAAAGTATGCATATGTTGCACATAATTTACAATTAAATTGAGCTTTTGTGCATGGTAGGACTAGGCAGGCACGTTGCTAGGAGCTCAACACATTGGAGAGTTAAGCCCAGACATGAAATGTCCTATGTAAGAGGGGATTCAGGGGTTTCTCCCCCTAGAAATGTTTATTTATTTGAACGTTTATTTTGAAGTGTTTCAGTTGATTTGATGTCAGATTTACATGATTCAAACGTCCCTACCAAGGCAGGCTACTTGCTGTAGGGTTTAATATTTTTATTCACAATGTTCTTTCTATCCATAATCATAAGTCTTTCTTCAGTGAATTAGCAAGATACCATCAGAAGCCAACAATCATAAAACACCTGTGCACGCTCTCTCTCTCTCTCCCTGCACATGAAGCTGTCTGCGTGTTGTAGGCTAGATTTGCGTGAGTTCTTTCTATCTGCTTTAATTTTGCGAGTTGCGATCACCTAGGCTATGTTATAGATGTTCTATGATGCTCCAGTGTTTAGCTGTGTCACAAAACAACAAGCTTCGTCAGACTACTTTTAAAATGATATTCAGGGCTATATACATTTTAAACATTCGGGGCTGAAGACCCGACAAGGCCTTGCGTTAATTCTTTAGGTGGGAAGGGAATTAGGGTGTCAGGAATTTTCATACGAGACGCTCTCATTGGTGGTTAGTATATGGAGTAGGGGATTGACAGCAACATAGCCAATCACATTATGAGAGATGCTGAATTTAACATCAACTGCAATGTTTGATTTTAAATTAATGTAAATTTAGCCGGGACTGTAAGCTGGCACACGTGGGTGCTCAATATTTTCCGTGGGTGCTCACAGTATCGGCACCTATGAGCATAGGTGAGAACCTGGACGAATTAAACACTTTTTAATTAAACGTAATTTACAAAGACATTGTAAAACAGTGAAAGTTAATATTTTGTCACTAGCAACAACCTTCTACTAGCCTAGAAATCTAGACGCGCCCCTAGCGGCAGCCAGGGCTAGTCTAGCAACTCTCCGTTGACTTGTGAGCTCTAGAAATCGAAACTAAATCTGGCATTGAAATCGTGTATAGAGTCGTTTGTTGGGCTTAACATAATGATTGATGGCAGAGTTGCAACGGTTTGGCTTGAATTCCCTGCTACTTGAAAATAAATATCCTATTGCGTCCTATTGCGTGCAGAGGGAATTTGAAAGACAACTGATTATCCCGACCCTCAGACTGAGCACTGCGAACGGTGAGTGCCCAGACCCTACATTATAATGTGGGTCTGGCTCGCCAGGCGTTACAGCTGCAAACGGGATTCACTCGCAGTTAACGTTTATATTTCTTTATTAGGGCAGGGCAGGCATATTTCTGGCTATTAAATTATTTCTAAACCAGTCTGCTAAAGTCTGTAGTGAAATCTGTGTAGGTTTTTCCAGGCTCCACTTCTTTTTACGAGACACCCTGCTCACAAGAGACATCTGGCGGTTGTTTGGGTTGTTGCAGCGTCGTTGCAGCGTCACTGGAAAAATACAAATTAAAGTCGCGTGAAACCGCGTGATCCCACACGCAGACTGCGAGGGAAGCTGGCCAAATCGAAGTAATGCCCACTGTATGTATCAGACTGTAGCTAAACGTGGCCATCTGCATACCAAGAGTAAAATGGTGAGCATCCCATCAAATATATTACTTTTGTAGGACAGGTAACCTCTCCAACCAAGAGCAATATTTTTTAGTGCCATCTCCAAAAGGTAAAATAAAATAAATACACAATTGATGACCTGCAAAGAAAAGGTCACAATGTTAGACTTGGAGATGATAATATTGAGCATCACGGAACTTTAATATGAATTGGCTGTTGGTCAATACCTCTAAATAATCATCACGCTCTGTAACTGTTTTTTCAGAGTCCAGAACTAAAACAGTCTGTAAAGCAATAGAAATACATCAGAAAGGTGGAAGAATTACAAAAAGCAAATATTAGTAATTGAAATGATTTGTCAATGTCATCACAATAACAATAACTGAACATTACTTTAATATTCTCAAATTCAATAGCATTTATATGTATTCACATGTACAGTATAGAATTTAAATCTAGCACAAGAACAAGTAATTTATCATTATACAGTCCTAAAACATCTCATATGGTGGAATGCTCTGCTTGAAAATGGTATCTATTGTAAGGTATTCTTTCAATTACAATGATTTAATGCCAGTTCAACCACATATGAGTAAATTAAATACTCACACATATGCAGATGACATTAGCCAGAGCCAGGGCATTGCCCAACACAGTGACAGAATAGTGACAGACTACACTTTGTAGCCGCTGTAAGTACAGCTGATGGTATTCTGGTTTCGGAGGATGCTGAACAGAAGGTATGAAAACAGTCAACTGATTAGGAGGAATGATAGAAGATATACAATGTGTACACACACAAACACACCCACACCCACACACACATATTCCTTAATGATTTTAATAGCTCTAGTCCTTCATCAGTTAATCTGTCATGCTGGGAGGGGAGAGCCATCCTTGACATGCACTGAGCTGAGTGCACCACAGTCTACAGGGCTTTGCAATCCTTTATAGAGCTATTTGGATAGTCTCTGAGATAATGGTCTCACACATGTTTTCCTCGCCTCTTACAATCATTACTACCTATGTAATGCCTCAATGTTAGATGACATCCAATAACAAAGTATATTTCCCAATCGGTAAACTTTTCTTTTCTTTGTCTGTCGGTCCAAGGTCCCATTCCGATGTACCACAAATTATCCTGTGAGTGACAAAAGCACAATACATAACTGTGCTCTCACTGAATGCGTTGACAGAGACATTTCTTATTCACTTTACATGGGCTTACGTTATCTGTTACTGAAGTGTATTGTGGTTGTGTTGCATTACTCCTGTCACCTCCATTAAACAGTTGAAAAATGTTCAACTTTTGCTGCGCCAATGCTGAGCAATGCAGGTGTGAGCCAATCACATTGCATTTATACAAATGAGCAAAGACGGCTCTCAATATCAACAAAGATGGTGCACGGAGTTCAGTAGAGCTTTTTTGAGAGAGCTTGTTTGGCTTTTTAATGCTTAGATTTTGTAAAAGTTAAAGATAGTGTAAAAGTTGTAGTTAGACACTCTACATTCTTAAAAAGCCCTTATTGTAATCCCAAAACACAGCTGAAATGTTGTGTAAGTCAACTATTTAATGTCAGCAAGCTAACTATCCTCCACTGCCAGCTGACAGTGGTGATTGGTTGTTGACCTGTCAATCTCGCTTCAATGCATATGCACCATAGGCTGTATACACTCCCCCGAACGTTGAAAAAACTTAACAGCAAGTGTTAATGCAACGCAAGCATCAGAATTCTGGATCTGTTGTTTCTGAAAGTTTTTTTTTCATGCATGTTTACCACAAAACAGACTGCTGTTTTCATATGCAAGAATACCAAAACAATCGCTCTTAAAGGTTCACTACACAGGTTTAGGTATTTTTGGCAACTTTAGAGCTCCCTGTATAGTCGCAATATATTCATATTTTACTCTGCTGTTGTAAATAGCAAACTTCTCATGACTTATCCCCCCTGTACACAATAAAAATGCTTTTGTTGTGGAAGTGAACGATTAACAACAGGCAAAAACTCCAAAGAGCTACTGTGGCATGAAAAAATATTTGGAAATTGATTTTAATGCCTTAATTAAAAAATGAGGAAAAATCCAACCTTTAAGAACACCAATTTTCTTTGTAAATAAATAATGTTTCGTAAATAAATAAATGTTCTTCCTTAAAATACAGGGGGAATAAGTATACATCACCCTGCTGTCCCAGCCCCACGCTCTCTAGCGTCTCCAAATCCCAAGTCCCCATGCTCTCTAGCGCCTCCAAATCCCAAGTCCCCGTGCTCTCTAGCGTCTCCGAGTTCCGGGTCCCCATGCTCTCTAACGCCTCCGAGTCCCAGTCCCGAGTCCCCACGCTCTCTAGCACCTCCGACTCCCTGTGCTCTGTAGCGCCTCCGAGTTCCAGTGCTCCAGTGCCAAGTCGGTCCGCCCTGCGACGTGGCCACCCTCCCAACCCACCTCGACGTCTGCCCTGCGGCGTGTTGCTTTCAGATTTGCCATTCTGCCATTACTATATCAACATTACCATATGTATTTTACATAATTTCATAGAACTTATTCTTCTGATTACCAATGGTATGTAATCAAGAAATAAGTAGTATAGTAAGCTCATCCAGTACCAAAAATGAAATGTTTGACATGGGCTCAAAAGGGTTAACCCTATGAGCCCTAATCTATTTTCAGGGCATTCTCACTACCTTAAGTTACAAGTATTTATCCTGGTCATTGTAAGTGCCATTCACATATGCTATATCTTGTCTTTTTCAGCAGAGTCTATGCTACCCAGATCTGCCACCAGTTCATCTATTAATACTTCCAATTTGATTTTGATTTTTAAATAATAAAAAGACAAAAAGCGTATTATAAAATTCTTACATTTTGATATGTATCTCTGCCACCATGAACCATGGTGGAGGGAGATACTGGGGCTGAGCAATGTACAGAAATATGTGGTGTGTGCCTTACAGAAATAAATGCCATTTTTTTATTTAGTGATGAAAAATTACCTTTCTGCGCTCCACATCTGTGACACAAACTGATCTGACCTGACTTGACCTGAGTTTGCACGTTAGCCTGTGTGTGCACTCATGACGATTATCTACAACACCTTTTTACTGCAATGAACAAAGCAAAGGCAAAAACGTGTTTCTTTGTCGAACTTTTTCAAACAATTGGGATGCCTGGTGAGCCTTTTGGAATTTTGGATACCATGCAGGGATTTGCTAGGATCTCAAAACCGCATTAAATATTACATTCAGTTTCAACCTTATTGAGATAAATAAATTCAGTTTGCAAATATGCTATTCAGATCGGGTCTTTGAATACATCTCCTCAAGTTGTGCAATTCAAATTCAAAAATCTGTCTCAACAATTGATGTTTTCTTTGCATGGTTTTCAAATAATTAAAGGATTTGTGTGATTTGCAAATTATTGCATTATGTATTTATTTACATTTTACTTTAATGGAAATTGGTATTTGCAGCTACCTGCAAAACACATTGTAGAGGACCAACACTTAAAGCTTGGGGGCAGCCGTGGCCTACTGGTTAGGGCTTCGGGCTTGTAACCGAAGGGAAAGTAGGAAAGTAGGAAAAATGTGGGCAGGGAAAGTGGTTGAGCACTGCTCTCCTATGCCCACAACTAAGGCTGAAGTGTCCTTGAACAAGGCACCTGACCCCTAACTGCTCCGCAAGCGCCGCTGTAGTAGGCAGCTCACTGCTCCAGGTTAGCGTGTGCTTCACCTCACTGTGTGTTCACTGTGTGCTATGTGTTTCACTAATTCACGGATTGGGATAAATGCAGAGACCAAATTTCCCTCACAGGATCAAAAGAGTATATCGTAAACGTGCTAATTACCATCCATTTCGTTCAAAAATTCTTAAAACAACAATGTTTTTTAATACTTCAAAATAACATTTGCTAAATGAACCTTACATTTTTCAGTAGCCATATGTGTGTAGATTTGTGTAGAACAAAATCTAGTTCGGTTCTTACCGGGGCTTTTACTGCCTGAAATATCCGATTTTGTTTACCACACTCTGATTTTAGTGCTGGGCTGGTCGGTACTTATTCCCATTCTTTCTCACGGCACATCAACGGTTAGCCCGAGAATTCTCGAAGCAATTCAAAATTCCACTGGAGCTCCAAGCGGATTTGTACACGCAGCCTTACAACACTGTTTACAGCTCTTCGAGTCACGGTAAGATGTCATTTTTGGTACAAAGCTAATTTAGATAACCTTAAGGTGTGGGTGCTTGCGTTTCTTTAGGAATCTGTCATCTTGGTTTGTATAGAAATTAATATTAAGTGACACATACACGTAAGAGGTTGGACATACGTGATGGTTGGCAGGCCCGTCGCAAGAGGGGGGCGAGGCCCTGTGCGAACTTGACGGGTGCGAGGCCCTTTTAACGTGCATGGAATCATGCAATAGCCTACTTTACACGTAACTTAGGCTACTGTCGGTGTATATTTAGTAGTAGGATAATACATTGACATGTCTTTAAGAGGGGGAATGATATATAACATTATAGCAGGCACATAAATCGTTGGCCATAATAAGCCGTTTATTATCCGTCACATCAACAACACAGACATACATGTTAACACAGACATAGCTAAAGGTGAACATTTTGACTTGAAGAAAATGGTCATGAAGTATAGGCTATTATACTGAACGCAATTTGTCGATATCAAGCGCACGACATTCAAACTAAACTATTGAAGATATGTGCATTACATAAACTGACAAATGAATAACACGCATAACATAGATTGACTCACCATAGCCTACTTAGAAAAAATCGACCTTTCTGGCTTTCGTTGCCGCAAACTCCGCAATTAAATCATTGTAATTCAGCTTGCAGGCAACGTCATTTTCAATTGACAGAAGGGCGAGCCTACATAGTCTGTCCTGTGACATTGAGGTGCGCAAATAATTTTTGATAAGTTTCAGCTTTGAAAAGCTTCGTTCCCCCGATGCCACAGTTACTGGAATTGTCAGCCTGAGCGCAATTTCACAGTTGGGGAATGTGCCTTCGATCCCCTTAAGGAAACGAAGAGTGTGGAGCGCAGTATCTGTCCCCTTAGGAATTATGTCTCTAAGTACCTTCAACTCCTGGAAAAGGTCCAGTGTATTTATGTCATGCGATTCAGACGCGCTCATAGCATCACCCAGTCTTACGCACTGTCTGCGCAGATCTCCCTCTTCCATGCCACATAATTTTGGTAGGCCTATATCAAAAAGAAATCCAAACATTTCCCCAAACCCCTGCATTTCCGTAAAACGTGATCTTAGAGCAGTGAGAGCCTGATCCACGACAACAAAAAAATAGTCTGTTTTTCCCCTTCGTTCTGGCTCGCCTTCCCGGCCGCTACAAGCCTGGCTGACCGCTACAACAAGCCCGCTACAAGCCTGGCCGGCCGGCGGCCGCTACAAGCCTAGCCTACGCAACGACGTCATGAAATAAAATTAAAAGATATTCATTTTTATTTACTTTGTTTTTAAATCTTAAAGATTTTCTATTCAGATTTAAATGAAATACAGTTCTTTATTTTAGAGACATATTATATAAGAGCAGCAATAAAGATTTAGAGATAAATCTGCAACATCATTGGCCAGGTGCGAGGCCCATCAGAGCGCGAGGCCCTGGGCGACCGCCCAATTCGCCCCCCCCTTCCGACGGGCCTGATGGTTGGTTATATGTAACGTTCCGATTAGGGTTGGGTATCGTTTCAATTTGAACGATTCCGATTCCAATTCCGATTTCTTATTTCGATTCCGGTTCCTAACAATTCCTAACGATTCCTGTCGGCAGACTGGGAATCGAAAGTAGGAATCGAAATTTAAACTTTTGAACGATTCCGGGAAAATCGCAAAGATAGTCCCGGTTCCAACCAATACTCGATATTCGATACCCAAGCCTAGTTCCGATACTTATACTCAGCTTCACCTCTTTTATCTGATCCTTGTCCAGCTCTTCAAACAATCTCTGGAAGGCCTCCCCTGTCATGCAGCTATCAGCAGGTATTTTCTGAGAGGACAATGACAAACATCATGGGGAAATCCAGCACATTATAACTAGAAAAACATCATATTTTGCTCTATATTTACAGTTCACTGTTTACCTTAATGATGGCCTGTCTATAGTAAGATTTCATCTGCACCCGCTGTATCACCTCTAACACAGCTGCCACTTGAACTTGCTCACTAAAAAGAGACAGGAATTAGGTTCATTCAAATCATACACACACAATATGTAAAACAATTTTAGATATATTAAAACTACTCTGTAGTTTATTTATATGTCAGTAGTACTAAGAGTTAACATATAGTTGAAGCCAGAAGTTTACATACCATATACATACACATGCTAAAGTTGACTAAAAAGAGAAATAAAAAATCTTCTTTTGGAAATTGATCTTAATGCCTTAATTTAAAGAAATAGGAAATATCCAACCTTTAATGACACCAACTTTCTTTGTGAATGAATAATGTATTGTAAATAAATAAATGTTCTTCCTTAAAATCTTCCTGCCAATCGTGAGATATGGGGAAGGGTATGTGATGATGTGGGGCTATTTTAATTCCAAAGGCCAGGGGAACTTTATCAGGATGCATAGTATCCTGGATCTATGAAATAACTGGCCTTTAAAAATAAAAATCTGCCTGACTTTATGGAATTTAACATAGGGGTATGTATTTTAAGTAAGAATGTTTATTTATTTATGATACATTATTCTTTCACAAAGAAAATTGGTGTCTTTAAAGGTTGGATTTTTCCTAATTTTTTAAGGTATTAAGATCAATCCCAAAAGATGTTTTTTACACCTCTTTTTAGTCAACTTTAGCATGTGTATGTACAGGGTATGTAAACTTATGAGCACAACTGTATTTACATGATCCATACAAAAACGTACAGACACACTCAAAAGCCATTACTAACTTGTACATACCAAAGCACTTAGTGCACCTAACCGTTTGTTTGTCTTTCATTTCCATTTCATTTGCATATTGAACATTCTGTAACCATTGCCGTTCCTGTTGGCGTTATAGAGAGTGCTGCTCTATGCTGGTTTCTGCCCTCTAGTTGGATGTGCATTTTTTGTGCATGGAAATGTATGCAACCAAGCAACCTCTTGGGTTGTTTATAGCATAGGACTAAGGCTTTGCAGTAAAGATTATCCACAGTTCATAACTACAGATGCCCTCCTCTATGGCTTCACAGGTGTACAGTACATATGTGTACATATATGTATCTATTTGAGCGTTCAGAGTGTAATATATAGTTGGCTGTATTATTATACATCTCATCGGGAACTCACGCATGTGCAGACATTACAGTGCAAAATGTGAATATCATCACCAATTTAGAGCAATTTTGGTGTCATGACCTAAACATAGTCTTACTGTTGCTCTCCTGTTAGTCTTTTGGTGTGACCATGGCAGCAAAGGACCACAAAAGCTGCCTGAATACCCAAACGCCTCCTATGAATGGATGTCTGGATAGACATCTGCAGGAGAAAAAAAAGAGTTCTCAACTCAAGCAGGGATGCAATTCTCAACAGAAATAAGTGTAATTGGAGTTCAAACAGCACAATTGTTCATTTCTACACTGATGTTCAGCTTTACTTCTTTTAAATAAGTCTTGTATTTTTTTTAATTACAGTGCGTGAAAATGCACTGTACTGTTCTTCCTAGGCAACTTCTTCTTATTATTATTCCGCTTACCACTTTTTACTCTTACTCTTGAACAGTTTAACTTAGAAACTTCATTCAAACTTTGTAACATAGGTCTTCAAACAGATCGGGTTGGTATGTCTTTTCAACTTTGAAACTTTTATACTTTTTAAACTATTAAAGAAAAACTTTTTAAAAATCCCCGTAGACTTAACATTGCCGATTATAACATCATAATACGGCCATTAAGCAATTAGAATCCAATGGCAGGTGTTCAGGCCACCTGCAGCCTCAGGCTTTAAGCATACAATCTGGGTCAATTAAGACTACACATCCTATTCAACTGTTTCCTCTGCCCAAAACTGTTTCAAAATAAAAGTCCTCACTACAATAATCCACTGTTAAACAATGTAACCCATTAAACTACCGAACTTTTTACATTCAACTTTTAAACGGTCTACTTTTAAACTATCAATAAACTATCTATTTATTAAACTAGCTGTCTATCAACAACTTTTAAACTATCTACATTCAACTTTTAAACTTTTAAACTATATAGATTCAACTTTTAAACAGTCTACTTTTAAACTATTATTAAACTATCTATTAAACTAGCTGTCTATCAACAACTTTTAACTTGTCATCAACTATGTCAACACTTGTCATCAACCATAGATATATACACTAGATGTCGCCTTGACTACTGCTGTTCATTGGAACAAATGTGTCAATCGAGACGCCATCTTGCTTCAGTAATCCACTCCTCTATAATGCATTAGCGTCAATCTGGGCAAAGATCTAGCAAAAATAAAATCACCATAAATCGTCAAAATCTCAAGCAATTATCTAATTTTTTGGGTTGTTCCAACTGACAGGCATGTATTTATGGTTGAGTCTAGAGAAAACTAAGCTTAAGACGATAATAAAGATACATTTTACCCGTCTAGCCCCATAGACTCCCATTCATTCTGCACTAGCTAGCGGCGGCCCCTAGAGGAACAATGAGTAAACTGCAACCAGGTTCGATACAATGAATGTAAACAGGCTCTTCGTAGACAGGCTCTGGTTGAGGCCACATACCCCTCGTCTCGTTTACTCATGTAAGTTGTAATCTCACCAGAAGTTGCTGTAGATCTGTAGAACATTTACCTCTGCTACTACATAGGCTACGCCAGTCGTTACTTTTATAATCACGGGTCAGTGCCATGGGCAAACGAGATGTAGCTGAATTCATAAATGACAAAGCCATGAGAAAGGTGATTTTCTTACGTTTCAACAACAAAGAAGCCGATCTGCCATCATTGTGAGAAGTTCCCAAATTTGTCGCTAATCGCTAAAAAGGTTTTCTATCACTGGGGATGGCCAAACGTCGCTAAATAGGTAACGCTGACAATACAGGAGAACTAGTTTAGCGCTTCAGATCCCTGTACCAAGATGGCGGCGGTGTTGACGCATGCTGAGAAACAGAAGGCGACATCTAGTGTATATATCTATGGTCATCAACTATGACTCCTACCCACTGTAGCTAGTTAGCATGTTAGCATTGCTAACATTGTTAGCATTTTTAGCAAAACTGCTAAAAATTATTAGCTAGGTTAGCTAAGTCATATGGTTAGCATAGTTAGCATGTTAGTTAGCATAGTTAGCATAACAACTAAAAATGATTAGTTAGGTTAGCTAAGTCACATGGTTAACATTATTAGCATTGTTAACATACTAGTTAGCATAGTTAACATAACTACTAAAATTGATAAGCTAGGTTAGCTAAGTCACATGGTTAACATAGTTAGCATGTTAGCATTGCTAGCATAGTTAGCATGTTTAGCAAAACTGCTAGAAAATGTTAGTTAAGTTAGCTAAGTAGCATGGTTAGCATAGCTAGCATTGCTAACATAGTTAGCTAAGTTAGCTAAGTAACATGGTTAGCATGTTATCATTGCTAGCACTGCTATAAAACATTAGCTAAGTAGCATGGTTAGCATAGTTAAAAATCTTAGCATAACTGTTAGCAAACATTAGAGCCATTCCAACTTTCAGTTATCGTCAAATATCTACCTATAAACTATTTGAATATCAACTTCCAGTCTGTCAACAACTTTTAAACTATTTACCTTCAACTTTTAAACGGTCTAATCACTAAACAATCATTAAACTATCTATTAAACTAGCTGGCTATCAACAACTTTTAAACTATCTACTGTCTATCAACAACTTTTAAACTATCTACATTCAGCTTTTAAACAGTCTACTTTTAAACTATCAACTTTTATTAAGCTATGCAACCACCATGTCTATCCTAGCATCAGCGTAGTAACCATCTCTGTATTATCTGTTTTAACTATACATGATATTTTACATCACAACTTTAGCATTTTCATGCATTGGTAATTCCTTGGAATTGCATTTCTAGTTATTATTACCATTTCACACTGCCAATGTTGGCTTTACTTTTATATTAGTAAACTATGACTTGTTTGAATACATTGCACTACCAGTCAAAAGTTTGGGGTCACTTAGAAATGTCCATTCCACTCCATTAGAGACAGAATACCAGCTGAGATCAGTTGCATTTTTTTTTTTAATCAGGACAGCAGTTTTCAGATGTTTCAGATTAGTAAACAGAATGTGCCTTTGGAACATTGGATGAATGGTTGCTGATGATGGGCGTAGAAATTACATTTAAGATCAGCCATTTCTTTCTACAACAGTCAAGAACCCTTTTGGAATTATGTAAACATATAATGTAATCTGAAAACGGCTGCCCTAATTAAAAAAAACAATGCAACTGATCTCAGCTGGTGTTATGTCTATATTGGAGAGGAATGGAAATTTGTAAGTGATCCCAAACTTTTGACGGTAGTGTATCTCAAGAGAGAACACAGACAATGCAAAATAGATGCCTTTTCAATTTATATTTTCCCACAGCTCACGTATATGCGTTCAGCCTCTCATTCACATTCAAGCCATAGAAAACAATAGGAACATGCACCAGTTAATGTCCTCACACGCACACAACACATGTTACAACACGCGCACAACACATGTTGGGCAGCCGTGGCCCACCGGTTAGCACTCTGGACTTGTAACCGGAGGGTTGCCGGTTCGAGCCCCGACCAGTGCGCCGCGGCTGAAGTGCCCTTGAGCAAGGCACCTAACCCCTCACTGCTCACACCTCACTGTGTGCTGAGTGTGTTTCTCTAATTCACCGATTGGGTTAAATGCAGAGACCAAATTTCCCTCACGGGATCAAAAAAGTATATATACTTATACAAGTGCAAAACTTTCCGCGCAAAGGGACGATCAAAAATCCAAGTCTTTAAAATCTCTTAATAATCCAACTGAAAGTGCAAAAATATAATCCCCAACTGTAGTAGCAAAAAAAAAGAAAATAACCATGGTTTTTAATTAACAGGAAAAAAATCAACTAACAAAAAGTAAAGGATCCATCTCAGTGGTTTTAAGAACAGGAATTTGACACCGGGTCAAGTTTGGTCTCTCCAGTCTCCATATGCTATTTTTATCTAATGCAACATTCATGGAGTGTGCTGTGTGCGCGTAATGCGCAAATATCATCAGAATAGTGTTGTACACCAACTTTGTGCACATAAAGGGATACTCCTGAGTAAAAACAACCTGTGAGGTCTATTTATATTACGCTAATTGGAGGAGTTTTGAGCAAGACCGTTGTTTGCATTAGCAAGAAAATGGTTTATAGTGTGTTGCAGCATGCATTCAGCCATGTCAAAATAAATCGCTATTTTCAAACCACTGACAAAGTTCAAAATAGCCTTACACTTCGGTGGTATCCATCAGTGTCCATGGGTATCCTACAGATAAACCGAAGTATTGCAAACTTTTAAAGAAGCCCTATGCAGGTCTGGTTATTCCTTCGCTGTTTCTGGGTTTTCGCCTGATTTGGGCTCGCATTTTTCACGACATAGCTCCCCCTGCAGCTTCGGTAGCAAGTGACTGCTACGCTAAACCCCCACTAGCTAGCGAGCTAGCCATCAATAAACCAATCCAAACATATAGGGCTCACAATAAAAAAGTTCACCCAAGGGTAGGCTACTTACAATTTAAACAGCAACACAGACATCCCAACCTGCAAAAAAACATTTCAGGGAGGTACCCCCCCCCCCCCCACATTTTTGAATAAATAAATAAATAAATAAATATAAAAAAATACTTTAGCCTTCTTACATACTGAAATAGTGATAAATAGCCTATTTTTGTTAGTCTCTACTCAGCACACCAAATAAGGAAGGCCTATAGTTAGAAATTGTGATAGTATGGTAGTTTGGTCTTTATGTAGCCTTGGCAAAAAGCCATCTAGTAGGCTAGTCCTGAATAATATGCACATGAAATGACACTGTTAAACTCACCTCGACATGTCTTTTGCAATCATTTAACCAGTCATGGGCAATGCTAAAGTCACTGTTACAAACAGTGCAGCATGCAAGACTATCGTTATTTTGAACTCTTATTAGACACGGGTACACTTTCGTGTAGTCTGATGTGAAATGGGTCTTAAATGTTCCTTTTTGGGGGGCACTCTGCCTCTGCAATGACGCTCCTGTTCCTACTGAACTGAACTGATCCCCGTCGTGTGCGCGCTACACTCAGATGCAAACACGATTTGAAGTTTCGGTCTCATGTGCGTGCTCTTGCTCGCTCGCTCTAGATTCCGGGAGATTTGATCTAATTTGCGGGCATCAGGGAGCCGTTATCAACATGCGGGAGACTCCCGGAACTTCCAGGAGACTTGGGATGTCTGGCAACAAAGCCAAGTCGGAGTCCGTTTTGCAGTCTTCTTAGAAACTACTCTGACTACATTTTCGAGTATTTCCGCCGAGTTACATCCGGATGTGTTCGGACCGCGACCAGAAAGTTGCATATTCGGTTTTTCCGCGGAGAAGCATTAGGGGGAGACAAAGCAGCTACCAAACGACCCAAAAAGTGTTGTAGAACCATCAGAACGACTCTCAACCTGCATAATTAAGGTAATTTTTACTAAAATTGTTGCATAGGGCCTCTTTAAAGTGAACGGTAATAAAATCCTATTTTTCACGGAGGCCTGTAAGTTACCCCTGATTATATAATCTGGCTACACAGCTTCACTAATTACTCTGTTAGAATCAAGTGATTTGTTTACCGTCACTAAAACAGAAGTGATGGTAACAAGTTTTACAGGTTGTGAAAACAAGCGCTAGTAAACTTTTTTGGATGAAAGAGCTGTGGGCCTGGAAACAGCATGTGACGTAAGACTTAACCAAATACAATGACACTTCGGCAGATTTATCTCAGTCAAACTTAGCATGTTAGCTGATCGGTAACTGACAGGTCAACTACATCAGCTGGCTTTGACAATCATCTAATTCCACTGACAAGCAGGAGTGAGAGTAGGCTGGTACAGTCGGATACTGCATACCACCATAAGATTCAGTGCTGGTACACCGTACTGGAAGGAGAGGAGAGCAGCTGCCTACCAAAAACAGCTGGACTCGGGGCAGATGAGCGCTTTCACAGGCAGCTTTCGTACATACAGGAGAATACATAATGAGGCACATTTTACGCACCATAATCACATTCCAATGGAGCAATATCAGACTCAAATTCTGACCAGAATTGAGTATGGCTACATCAGGCTAACTTTTCCCGACCCTCCCATAAATGCAAATGTATGACACGGAGAAGCGTATCTTGCCATTCTCTGCTCCTGCCACAGGCAGTCTGCGGTTTTGCGGCCTTTTTGTACAAACCACGCCATGTTTTAATGTGTATGTTGCGAAGAAAATATCTCAAGTGGGTGCAAAAGCGTTAGTAAATCTACCCCTCTGTCCCAAAACGAATGCACAAAAGCACAATTAACACATTTCACTCCCCACTCATGCCTTTCTCGCACTTTTCATCTATGCAAGTTCAAGTTCAAGTTTATTGTCATGTACTCATAAAAGGATTTATCAGTAATAAAATATCTTGTGCTCAAGAGCCAGCTGACCTTTAAAGAATAAATTAAATAGACTGTCATCATTAAAAAACAAGGTACATGATAACAGTTTATCCTGAAGAGTTAGGAGAGGCAGAGGGGACCGTCCAAAGAAGGCAGGGAAAGAAGAAGAGAGAGTGAGAAGTGAGCCAAATAACAGGTCTTAAAACAGCTCTTAAAAATAGGTGAAAATAAATTAGGTGTGTTAAAAATTGTTTGACGTGCACTCTGCGGGCACCCTTTTCCCTATGAGAAGTTTTTGTACAACCCCAAATAAAAAAAAGTTGGGACGTTGTGTAAAATGCAAATAAAAACAGAATGTGATCATATACAAATCTCGTAAACTCATATAGCTGCAAAAAGGTAACAGACAACATATCAAATGTTGAAAATTAACTTTCAATTTGATGGCAGCAACATGTTTCAAAAAAATTTGGGACAGGGATTGTACTGCTTCATCTCATTTAACAACATTCTAAAAGTAAAAAGTAATTAGTTACAGTTACTTCTTCCAAAAAGTAACTAAATTACTTAATTACTCAGTTACAAATGATAAAAGTAACTAGTTACAGTGGGCATCGCTTTCAAATGGCCACTTCAGTCGCACATTACGAGGCGTGAAGCTGCGTGAAGCTTTAGTACCACTTTCAGCCACTGTGCGTCGCTCTGCCACTGTACATCGCTCTGCCTGCCGCCCCTTCTGAAAAAGCTCGATTTACCTCGATTTAGGCTACTTGGGTATGGCTTAAGGCTTGACTACTGGTAACGAAAATCGAAATCGAAATTTGCTGTCTACATTATTGTCAGTGTTGGGGTAATGCAACTACGCAAATCAAAACAGTGGTGTGATAATTGAGCCAGTAGAGAAATAACTGTTCAGAATTAATCTGTAGCCTTGGGTAGGCTTCTGCGACGTTTATAACAGGCTACGCTATAGAGGCTTAGACAAATATAACCCACGTTTTGGTTTCGTAAATTAATTTGCCCTACTTTTTGACTGCAATGTAGTCAATTGACTGCTTGACATGTCATTTTTATTTTTCTGTACAATAAACAAATACATCTGCTTTATGCCGCAGAATTACATTCATATTTGGAACTTACATAGGCCTAGTCCAATGCATCGTTACACTACGTTAGTGTTTCCCAAAACCATAGTAGCAACGAACGTTCGCAACCACTATCATAAAGTTGTGTAGTTACAACTATACCTCTCAACCTGTGGTAGAATGCTAGTAGAAGCATAGTTCCAGGGATCTTAATTTAATTTGTTTGCAAATTAATAATTATAAATATATTTAGGTTTCTAATTGATATTTACACTTCTAACCACCATACATCCATATTTTAAAATGCCCAAGGCAGAAAATACATAAATTAAAAGTCAATTTGCAGCCATGTGCACGTAAATAAAAGTCACACACCTGCAGATAATAATAAGGTGGTGCGCACTTTTTGACGAGTCAGCTGAGAATATGTAGCCTTTGATTTTCATGGAGGGGGGGTCCTTGTTAGTTTACGCAAACCAAGCCAAGAAGGCGGATTCTGATTTTGATAATATGATCTGCACAAAAGATTAACTTAGGTAAACAACGATGTCAATATTGTTGTCAAAATCTTAACCCAGATTCGAACTCTTGGACAGGGGACTGGTAACTGCTGTGCAACGGTGGCTGTCATCTGCCGGCCTTGAACGCAATGCGCCACAGAAGTATGTGCAGGTGCCCGTTCACGTGCTACTAAACGTCATTAACCACCTTAGTCCAGACTACTGAAGTTTGGAAACTATCATGGTCCAAACTTACATTACTATGTAAGTACGACAGTTTTGGGAAACAGTCGTAACTTACATGTTGGTTAGTTGAACGATACATCCTGTTAGTAAAAAGCTAACCTCCGTAGTTGTACGGGAAACGCACCCCATGTAGGCCATTAGCAATCTATTTATTTTATTTTATGAAGCCTACACAGTAGATGACATGCCACATTCTCACTTTCAATAGACAGATGCAATAGCCATTGGTCAAGTATTGAGTATAAAGCAATTAAGATAGTACCCTATACAAAAAGTACTTCATACCATCATAAAACTTGTTAAAACGAATAGCATTTTGCAACTTGACAAAACACTGGATTAAATATTGTAGGCACAGGAGAAAACTTGTACATCCATTGGCCCGTGGGAAGATCACATGCCAGTTGCCTCTCCCTTCAGTGCTATGACTCGTTCGGCTGTGAGTTTGTTTCGCCAAAAAAAACTCTATTGCAGATATCAATGCGTCTTTGTTCATGGGTTTGGCCTGACAGCAGAGGCTTAGACAACTATGACCCACGTTTTGGTTTTGTAATTTGCCCTACTTATTGACAGCAATGTAGTCAATTGACTGCTTGACAGGTTATTTTTATTTTTCTGTACAATAAAAAAAATACATCTGCTTTATGCCGCAGAATTACGCACTTGGCCAGCCTATAGAACGGGCACATTTTGGAGAGAATAGAGAATGTACGCACGCAAGAATCTGTAGGCTATTTGTGGCTGGTTACCAGCAAAAAATGTTTAATGCAATAACTCAAGACGTCAAACCTTTTCTAAACAATACAAACAGAAAGGATGCAGCAGGCAGCAAATATAGAAGAGTAATTTGCAGTGGAAGAACTAAATGCTGAATGAAGCCCAAAGATATGAAGGCATATCTGGCAAGTTGTTATTTTTTGAAGACGTAAATGGTTGGGCTATAGGCCTAGTTTGCAAGAAGACATAAAGCGTGAGCATGCCACACTATCCACAGCTGTGGTAGCGGGGGGTAGGAGGATTACTGTTAGTGCAGGATTTATATAAAATTCTTCAACAGAAGGCCTGCCTCGAATGAAGGCTTGCCCAAAAAAAGGCCTGTGGTTTGCGCAGCCTACAGTAAGTAGGTCAGTGAGTTAGGAGTCCTCTAGACTTCTTTTAAGCTGTCTCAGAGGTGGAAAGTTGCGTTCGTTGGGGGCAGGGCCAGGGGGCAATTCATAGACCCTTGGGAACAAATGTCTGATGGCCCCCCCTGCCCCACAGACAACGTGAATCGGGCGGTCAGTTAATAGGCCTATCTGTGAGGCCAAGCCTCACATTACATTAAATTAAACTGCTTATAGGCTATGTCGAAATAGTTTCAACATTTTGAATATCAGTGTCGGGTGAATTAGGAAAGGCCTTATGGCTGAAAGCTGCTTGGGATCCCCCCTGTCAAGCAATAACCATACAAAAAGTTAAAAACAGATGACATGATGCGCGTCACTGACATAATGCGCAAATAATATAGCCTAGATATTCCAATATATTCGAATACATGTGTTTATTTTAGAGGGGATATTCAAACGTCATTTTTGAGCAATTTTGACAGCCCTAGTCCACTGTAGGCTACGCCAATCGTCTATTAACACCTTCCACCTAACCCCGGTGAGTGGGGGTCGCTATAATGCGTGTGAAATAGCACCATTGAGTAGCCTATGCGAAATAGCCTTAAAATCGTTCCGGTGTTGTGTGCCTTCTGGTTTCTCCACCTACTGGTTTCCTTGCGCGTGCATGCCCTGCAGCAGTTGTCAGACATTCACAAACAAGTTGTTTTAGGCGGTTTGAAGTCGCTTTTCATACGACATGAGCGCTCGGCTACATTACAGCCACTCGGACAAAAGATATGTAAAAAAATATATGTTTTGAAAACTAGCATTAAACTGGATTCGATCCCGCAAAAGCAACACATGCGTGACTCTCTTCATCCTGATTCCCTACTCTTTGAGCCAACTAATATGTTACGCAAATCAATTAACTATTGTAGGCTACCATTAATTAATAACGTAGGCAACACCCAGGTAACATGTTGTCCAGGCTATCTGAAACAAGGGGTTGCCTCTCATCTACAACAACTGGTTACCTTGGGCTGCTACAGTCGTCAGTGCACTGTGCACAGTAGGCCTATGCTACTCTTTGTGGTTGATCAACTTAAAATAAAAGATGTATTTGGTGATGACGTTATTGTAGGCCTAGTAGACCTAAATTCTGAGAAATTAAATGGTATACGAGAAACGATCTACATAGCGCACAGTGTTGCGCGGTCTGCCCAAAATTAAGTGGTCACCCGCGGTTATGAGTCATAAACAAAATATTTTAATGATATTCGGGTAATTTGCGGGCGGGTCAGTTAAAATTAATTAAATATATATTTTCTACAAATAGGCCTACTTAAAATATCACGAGAAGGCTAGCATCAATACAGTAAAGCATCAATACAGTAAAGTCAACAGTACAGAAGCTGAAGACGCGAGTTAAAATAATAAAGCAACCCCTTCAGGAAAAGCGATAAGCTATGGGAAATATTGGGAAAAGTTCTTAAAGAAGATGACAGTAGTACAAGTTCTATGTAGGCCTACTTCTTGCGAAGCCATTTAAAAGTATGACAGCCAAAACGGGCAGCCTGCAGGAATAAATGTTATGGCAGGCACAGACTACACAGCCATACCTACCGGTATGTATAGGTTCACGCATGCATAAAAGTTACCTTAGTTCGTTGTGTTTGTGACTTTAAACAGTGGATGTACTTTAGTAAATGTGCTTTGTGCTTCATTCAGTATACCGCATACCGCATAAAGTTTCGCAAATAAATTAGTTTGTTTTACAGAAATGGCCTACTGTCACACTGCATGCAGGCTATAACCAAAAGCACACATTTTGTAAATAAGCGGGTCGGATCGCGGGTCGGGTATAATTTTGTCCTAATTAATATTCACGGTCCAAGTTGCGGTCGGGTTGATTAAAATATCAGGCGACCGCGGGCCGATTGTGACCAAACCCGTGCAACACTGATAGCGCACCAGACCTCGATGTCTTCAAGGGTTGAATGAAGGGAGTTTGCAAAAATTAGTGTATTTTTCAAGTCAATAAACATTCTTAATTTTCGAATGTCTTTGTCAGGGAACATCTGACTTTTAAAAACCATAGGCCTGGTAGTAGCTCAGACAAGGAGTTATAAGATAAAGGCAATACCATTTGTGTCACCTAATGCAGTTCAGTGAATTAGCAAGATACCATAAGAAGCCAACAATCATAAAGCACCTGTGCGCGCGCGTGCGCTCTCTCCCCTGCGCATGAAGCTGTCTGCGTGTTGTAGGCTAGATTTGTGTGAGTTCTTTCTATCTGCTTTACTTTTGTGAGTTGCGACCACCTAGGCTATGTTATAGACGTTCTATGAGGTACCAGTGTTTAGCTGTCACAAAACAATAAGCTTTGTCAGACTACTTTTAAAATGATATTCAGGGCTATATACATTTTAAACATTCGGGGCTGAAGACCCGACAAAGCCTTGCGTTAATTCTTCAGATGGGAAGTGTCAGGAATTTTCATACGAGAGACGCTCTCATTTGGTGGTTAGTATATGGAGTAGGGAATTGACAGCAACATATCCAATGAAATTATGAGAGATGCTGAATTTAACATAAACTGCGATGTTTGATTTTAAATTAATATAAATTTAGCCGGGACTGTAAGCTGGCACACGTGGGTGCTCGATGTTTTCAGTGGGTGCCCGAGAGACGGAGCACCCATGGTATCGGCGCCTATGACAAGCGTATCTCGTGGTTGCATCCATACAAACAAACATGCAATGTGAACGTCTGGGATTGGGGAGAGCACTAAATGCTCTTCTGAATAAGCACGAAGTTATGCCTTTAAATGAAAAACACTCTTTAATAATCAAAAAAATAAACGCTAACGTGACCATCAAAAATCGTTTATCGCCTGTAACTCTGTGATAACAGGACGTAACAGGAAGGCATTTGGCTGAGCAACGGAGGTTTATATGCTCTATATTTTGTCCAAATGATGTCTGTCTATCATCGTTGCACTCGGAGAAAACCAGAATGTTTAATTTGTCCTGCATTTCTTCTACGGCTGCAAACGGGATTCACTCGCCGTTAACCAAATATTTCTTTATTAGGTCAGGGCAGGCATATTTCTGGCTTTTAAATTATTTCTAAACCAAATAAATTAGTTTGTTTTACAGAAATGGCCTACTGTCACACTGCATGCAGGCTATAACCAAAAGCACACATTTTGTAAATAAGCGGGTCGGATCGCGGGTCGGGTATAATTTTGTCCTAATTAATATTCACGGTCCGAGTTGTGGTCGGGTTGATTAAAATATCAGGCGACCGCGGGCCGCTTGTGACCAAACCCGTGCAACACTGATAGCGCACCAGACCGCGATGTCTTCAAGGGTTGAATGAAGGGAGTTTGCAAAAATTAGTGTATTTTTCAAGTCAATAAACATTCTTAATTTTCGAATGTCTTTGTCAGGGAACATCTGACTTTTAAAAACCATAGGCCTGGTAGTAGCTCAGACAAGGAGTTATAAGATAAAGGCAATACCATTTGTGTCACCTAATGCAGTTCAGTGAATTAGCAAGATACCATCAGAAGCCAACAATCATAAAGCACCTGTGCGCGCGCGTGCGCTCTCTCCCCTGCGAATGAAGCTGTCTGCGTGTTGTAGGCTAGATTTGAGTTCTTTCTATCTGCTTTACTTTTGTGAGTTGCGACCACCTAGGCTATGTTATAGACGTTCTATGAGGTACCAGTGTTTAGCTGTCACAAAACAATAAGCTTTGTCAGACTACTTTTAAAATGATATTCAGGGCTATATACATTTTAAACATTCGGGGCTGAAGACCCCAAACAAGTTTTTAATACCCTCAATATCACACTTAATGCACATTTTTCCAAAATCTAGGGCCCTTTTGAAAGTCAGGATACATTTAGTACAGACTTCAAATTGTTTACACATGCTTTTTATGAGTTGGTCTTCCAGCCTAGAAAATTTGAGGAGTCCAGGGGAAATATTTGTCAAGATATTAATGCCCAAACATGGCATGTGTTTTTCAAGCTGTAAACATGAAAGCATTTTAAGGTCTGAGATATGAAGACAGAAGATTTGCACAGAACTATTTCACAGGCCTTTAGGACCCATTGATGATATAGACAAGGTTTGAACAAAATCTGAGACGGTGCAGCAAGAACCATGACAGGCAGTGAGAGGGGGTTTGAGGAGTTTGTCCACAGTCCTGAATAGGGTTTTTGGCCTGGACATTGAGGAAGTTATGAGTGATGAGTAATAGTTTGAATATTTTCGGTGTAGAGCATGGAGTGAATTGTAAGGCCAGTTTTTTTATATAGCCGTTCAAGACGGCGGCCGGAGGCTTTTAGTTTTGGGTGGGGGGGGGGGGCGGTAGATTAACAATAGGGGCAGGGTAGAGACAACCTTTAGAGCAATGTATTCAAGGATGTCACTTCAAATGTTCTAAGTTCTTTGACAGTCAGATTTGAGCTAGCCTGACGAGCCAGACCCACATTAAAATGTAGGGTCTGGGCACTCACCGTTCGCAGTGCTTAGTCCGAGGGGCGGGATAATCAGTTGTCTTTCAAATTCCCTCTGCACGCAATAGGACAGCGGCAGCGCTATGAGTCCCATGCGTTTCCCACCAGCGGAGCTAGTTGGCTAGTTCAAACGTTTGCCAACTTATTAAAAGCTTAACTCGTGTCACACTGTTCGCCAGCAGCAACATCCATCTTATTTGTTTTCAAGTAGCAGGGAATTCAAGCCAAACCTTTGCAACTCTGCCATCAATCATTACGTTAAGCCCACTTAACGACTCTATAAACGATTTCATTGGCCTGATTAAGTTTCGATTTCTGGAGCTCACACGCCAACCGAGAGTTGCTAGACTAGCCCTGGCAGCAAATGTAATTGGGGCGCGTCTAGATTTCTAGGCTAGATTTGAGCGGTATACTACAGCCAACCTGCCCCCTCTCCCTGCAGATCTGGGTTTGGATAAGTAGCAAGGATAAGTAGCCAGGGGGGTCAACATGTCTAAATGAAGTCACCGGGTTGTTTTTGTCTCTGAGAGACAAACCACATTTTTTGTCAAGGATGAGATTGTTTATTAGGGCCGTTTTGTTCCCGATTGAGTGTGCATTTACGTGGCCAATGTTAACGTTCCAACGTGACGACGAGGCAGGAGCAGGCAGTATAGACGGGGGCGACAAAGGTTGTCAAAGTTGGAATTGACCAAAGTTGCGTACAGTTGGAATTTGAGCATTGTGTCCGTAGATGAGTCGGTCCTCTTTTGAAGCGATGAGAAAAACCTGATAAAATCAGACCCTATACATATATTAATGTGGACGACGAGTAATTCCAAGCAAGCAACAGATACAGCTTCGGGTTGGGGGGGGCTTGGCAGCGAAAAAGTTTGAGGGCAGCAGGGGTGTAAAAAGGCTCCATTGCCAAATTATAAAAAGCACACAGGCACAGCGTAAAGCGAGCTGAGAGGACTTTAATCCAGTTGCCAGCGGAAAACATGATACCATCACAGTAAAGTTGTCACAAGCGACAAAGCCACACCACGCTAAAGCTACATGTTAGCCAACCAGGCTCAAAACACAACCTAGTCCGAAATGTAATCAGTGCAGTTTAGTACGCCGACCGACCATAGAACAGACCGGGGACAACAACAAGGCAAGAGGGTAGAGACACACTAATTTAAGTAATTTTAAAATGATTTAATTTATCTTCAGTGTGTATTGGCCAATCAGATTTGACACGATTGCAATTCAGCATAGCACTCTTGCACACTCACAGCCACACACAACATCCAGTGTTGGGGGTAATGAGTTAGCCTACAAAGTAACGTTACTGTAATTTAGTTACTTTATTGAGTAAAACATTAGAATTCAAATTTTACTAACTTGCTACAGTGACTGAAGAACTGTAACGTCCATTCCGGCGTTACTCACATATCTCTCATATATTGACTTATTGTTTCCATAGCAGCAGTGATTGCTTATTTAAAATATAGATTAGCCTAGATCGGCCTACATTATTTCATTATAGAGATGTGCAGAGCAGAGGCTAGAGCACGCATTCTCTCTCCCTGCACTGCCCTCAAACAGGTTGGCCAGCCTACAGAACGGGCACATTTTGGAGAGAGAATGAGAATGCACGCATGCAATTATAGAATCTGTAGGCTATTTGTGGCGGGTTACCAGCAAACAATGTTTAGACTTACTTAATGCATTAGCCTAAGACTTCAATGCCATAGTATAAAATGTTTTCTAAACAACAAAAACAGAAAGGATGCAGGCAGCAAATGGACCGTGGATCATTTTAACTAACATAGCGGTTTCTCGAACACAATTGAGCAGTTAGTCCACACTTCAACAACCTACAAACATGAAATCTACTTCTGTCTAAACTTTTGAGAACTTTTGATAAGCACACGCATAATTTAGTGGCTTTACGCATAGAGCGAGCGCATTCGTGTTTGTTAATGCCAGGTATAGATTGCAATCTAATGTAGACAAGGCTTACATGCTATGAATATGACACGTTTTGACCAGAGGCGAAGCTAAAGGTGAATATATTACTGGATCAGCAGGTAAGACGGGGCGTGAGAGTGCCACTCCCATGGCCAGACTCACTAACCCTACAGCACAACCATTAGGTTACAGCAGCTTTGAGAACCACTGATGGGCTGCTTAGAAGACTTTGTTGTAGTTTTTAGATGATAGCCTACACAAACAAAATTGATTTCTGTCAATTAAACCTCTTATCAGTGCAGATTTATTTATGTGTATCCTCATTTATTGTGATGTCCAAGTTGTTAGTGTTTGTTACACGCATGCAGTGTGCGTGGTTTGGATGAGCCATGGATGAGGATCATGAAATAAGACAATACACGACAAGATGTCAACAAGCAGGGAGATAATGAAATTCAGTAGTTCTACTCAAACTACTTGTGCACGTAGGCTATGGAAAATTGGTCAAATCTAGCAAGTAGGAAAGCAAACCGCATTTAACACCTGCTTTTACAAGGCAGAAATATTTAGGCACAGAATAGACGTGCGCTTCACTGGCAGTTTTTGTACATAATACAGTGGGCATTACTTTGAAATGGCCACTTCAGTCGTGCATTACGTGGCGTGAAGCTGCGTGAAACTTTAGTACCACTTTCAGCCACTGTGCGTCGCTCTGCCACTGTACATGTAAATGTACACTGTACACTGCTCTGTCAGTAGCCTGCCTGCCGCCCCTTCTGAAAAAGCAGGAGGCTACCTTTAAACATAATTGTTGCCGAGAGGAATCCCAGCCTACGAATTCAATAACAAAATAAATCATGCATAATTAAACATTACCTCGATTAAGGCTACTTAGGTAGCCTATGGCAGTGTTTCCCAAACTTTTTTTCTGGCGACCCACTTTTTAAAAATGACAGACCATCGCGACCCATTTCACTTCAAATCTACCCTGCAACCACCAATATTGTTTTAGGCCACAGGTTCTCCAACTTTTCTATGCCTCCCCAACCATACATTGCTATAGGATCCCTGCTTTGAACACGGTTGTGTTGCATTTTGAGCACCATCAGCGTGAAAAGTTGGAAATGACTACTGAAAAGATACGTTTTAATGCGCATCCGAGAGTAGGGGAAATTCTCGCATGTTGCGCAGTCGTCATTCGTCAGCATAGTAAGCTGTTCCTGTATTTCTAAAAAAAAATGTTGTAGGCTACACTGCGTTGCAGACAAATGGGTCCATAACACTGTGGACGTAGGGTTGGGCGATGTCCCCTAAATTGGGGACGCGACTTTAATTTGTATTTTCCCAGTGAGACGCTGCAACAACCCAAACAACCGGTAGATGGCTCAAGTGAGTAGGGTGTCTCGTAAAAAGAAATGGAGCCTGGAAAACCCTACACAGACTTCACTACAGACTTTAGCAGACTGGTTTAGAAATAATTTAATAGCCAGAAATATGCCTGCCCTGCCCTAATAAAGAAATATTTGGTTAACTGCGAGTGAATCCCGTTTGCAGCTGTAGAAGAAACGCAGGACAAATTAAACATTCTGGTTTTCTCCGAGTGCAACGATGATAGACAGACATCATTTGGACAAAATATAGAGCATATTAACCTCCGTTGCTCAGCCAAATGCCTTCCTGTTACGTCCTGTTATCACTGAGTTACAGGCGATAAACGATTTTTGATGGTCACAAGTTTACTTCATTAGCGGTTTATTTTTTTGATTATTAAAGTGTTTCATTTAAAGGTTTGACTTCGTGCTTATTCAGAGCATTTAGTGCTCTTCCCAATCCCAGACGTTCACATTGCATGTTTGTTTGTAATGGATGCAACCGCGAGATACGCTTGTCATAGGCGCCGATACCGTGGGTGCTCCGTCTCTCGGGCACCCACTGAAAACATCGAGCACCCACGTGTGCCAGCTTACAGTCCCGGCTAAATTTATATTAATTTAAAATCAAACATCGCAGTTTATGTTAAATTCAGCATCTCATATAATGTGATTGGATATGTTGCTGTCAATTCCCTATACTAACCACCAATGAGAACGTCTCTCGTATGAAAATTCCTGACACTTCCCATCTAAAGAATTAACGCAAGGCTTTGTCGGGTCTTCAGCCCCGAATGTTTAAAATGTATATAGCCCTGAATATCATTTTAAAAGTAATAAGTAAGTCTGACAAAGCTTATTGTTTTGTGACACAGCTAAACACTGGTACCTCATAGAACGTCTATAACATAGCCTAGGTGGTCGCAACTCACAAAAGTAAAGCAGATAGAAAGAACTCACGCAAATCTAGCCTACAACACGCAGACAGCTTCATGCGCAGGGGAGAGAGGTGCTTTATGATTTTTGGCTTCTGATGGTATCTTGCTAATTCACTGAACTGCATTAGGTGACACAAATGGTATTGCCTTTATCTTATAACTCCTTGTCTGAGCGACTACCAGGCCTATGGTTTTTAAAAGTCAGATGTTCCCTGACAAATACATTCGAAAATTAAGAATGTTTATTGACTTGAAAAATACACTATTTTTTGCAAACTCCCTTCATTCAACCCTTGAAGACATCGCGGTCTGGTGCAGTGTTGCGCGGGTTTGGTCACAAGCGGCCCGCAGTCGCCCGATATTTTAATCAACCCGACCGCAACTCGGACCGTGAATATTAATTAGGACAAAATTATACCCGACCCGCGATCCGACCCGCTTATTTACAAAATGTGTGCTTTTGGTTATAGCCTGCATGCAGTGTGACAGTAGGCCATTTCTGTAAAACAAACTAATTTATTTGCGAAACTTTATGCAGTAGAACTACACGCAGTAGGCATGCAGGACATAATGTTTGCGCAGGAGAGAGTCTGAGAATAAGAGCGCAGGCACGCACGCAACCACCAAGGATTAGAACACTATAGGATACGATTTGAAGGCCATGGACATACATCTTTCTTTCGAAAACAGAAATGGTGAGGCAAGGTATAGGCAAGACTGAGATACATTGCTGGTCAAAACGTTAGCGTAAGAACTGGTTTATAATGCTGAATGAAGCACAAAGCACATTTACTAAAAGCACATCCACTGTTTAAAGTCACAAACACAACGAACTAAGGTAACTTTTATGCATGCGCGAACCTATACATACCGGTAGATTTATTCCTGCAGGCTGCCCGTTTTGGCTGTCATACTTAAATGGCTTCGCAAGAAGTAGGCCTACATAGACCATAACTTGTACTACTGTCATCTTTAAGAACTTTTCCCAATATTTCCCATAGCCTATATCGCTTTTCCTGAAGGGGTGTCTTTATTATTTTAACTAGCGTCTTCAGCTTCTTTACTGTTGACTTTACTGTATTGATGCTTTACTGTATTGATCTAATTTCGGGCAGACCGCGCAACACTGTGCGCTATGTAGATCGTTTCTCATTTCTCAAAATTTAGGTCTACTAGGCCCACAATAACGTCATCACCAAATACATCTTTTATTTTTAGTTGATCAACCACAAAGAGCATAGGCCTACTGTGCACAGTGCACTGACGACTGTAGCAGCCCAACCAGTTGTTGTAGATGAGAGGCAACCCCTTGTTTCAGATAGCCTGGACAACATGTTACCTGGGTGTTGTCTACGTTATTAATTAATGGTAGCCTACAATAGTTAATTGATTCGCGTAACATATTAGTTGGCTCAAAGAGTAGGGAATCAGGATGGAGAGAGTCACGCGTGTGTTGCTTTTGCGGGATCGAATCCAGTTTAATGCTAGTTTTCAAAACATATATTTTTTTACATGTCTTTTGTCCGAGTGGCTGTAATGTAGCCGAGCGCTCATGGCGTATGAAAAGCGACTTCAAACCGCCTAAAACAACTTGTTTGTGAATGTCTGACAACTGCTGCAGCGCATGCATGCACAAGGAAACCAGTAGGTGGAGAAACCAGAAGGCACACAACACCGGAACGATTTTAAGGCTATTTCGCATAGGCTACTCAATGGTGCTATTTCACACGCATTATAGCGACCCCCACTCACCGGGGTTAGGTGGAAGGTGTTAATAGGCGATTGGCGTAGCCTACAGTGGACTAGGGCTGCCAAAATTGCTCAAAAATGACGTTCGAATATCCCCTCTAAAATAAACACATGTATTCGAATATATTGGAATATCTAGGCTATATTATTTGCGCATTATGTCAGTGACGCGGTCATCTGTTTTTAACTTTTTGTATGGTTATTGCTTGACAGGGGGGGATCCCAAGCAGCTTTCAGCCATAAGGCATTTCCTAATTCACCCGACACTGATATTCAAAATGTTGAAACTATTTCGGCATAGCATAAGCAGTTTAATTAAATGTAATGTTAGTTGTAAACAAACGGGCTATTTGGTGAGCCTTGGCCTCACAGATAGGCCTATTAACTGACCGCCAGATTCACGTTGGCTGGGGGGCAGGGGGGGCCCAAGGGTCTATGATATGTTAATTCGGCCCTGCCCCCAACGAACGCAACTTTCCACCTCTGAGACAGCTTAAAAGAATTCTAGAGGACTCCTAACTCACTGACCTACTTACTGTAGGCTGCGCAAACCACAGGCCTTTTTTTGGGCAAGCCTGCATTCGAGGCAGGCCTTCTGTTTTTATATAATTTTATATAAATCCTGCGCTAACAGTAATCCTCCTACCCCCGCTACCACAGCTGTAGATAGTGTGGCATGCTCACGCTTTATGTTTCCTTCTTGCAAACTAGGCCTATAGCCCAACCATTTACAGTACGTCTTCAAAAAATAACAACTTGCCAGATATGCCTTCATATCTTTGGGCTTCATTCAGCATTTTGTTCTTCCACTGGAAATGACTCTTCTAAATTTGGCACTTCACTGTATACAGTACATTCTTCATCAGAGCTTCATTTCTATCATTTCACGCGGGCTCGGGCTTGCACGGTAAGCTAAATGAGCGGTCAGGTGATGCGTTTCGGTTAGCTGCGAGAAAGATGCAGAAATGGATGCTTAGGTGAAACAGAGGCTGGCCTCTTGTGACAGGCGTTTTAGTTGCACCGGCAAATAAAGCAAAGTCTGAGGTGTGGAAACGTTTTGATCATGTGCATAATGAGAATAATGAGCCAGTGGTTATGTAAAATCCAAAGGATGCAACATTCTGTAGAACGGCAGGGAATTCGTCGCTGATAAGGCATGTTGATCAAAGCTGTCAGTGCCCATCAGGATCACATCGTTTGTTAGGCTACAGCAACAAAATCAAACCCTGCAAAGGTGAAACAAATGATTACGGAGAAGAAGTGTGTCAGCTTTCGCTGTAAAGACATTAGGCCTTTTAATATCGTAAATGGCGAGGGGTTTGAAAAGCTGGAGCAAGAACTATTTAATGTCGGGGCTGCGTATGGGAGGGTTCCCGCAAATTTCAGAATGCTGAGAGGACTTGCTATTTTATTTCTTTGTTCCAACTTCCAAGTGGCCTAGGCTACGTTAGTCATGAATAAATGATGTCAAATGTTACTCATTCTTGACAAAAGGCAAAAGAGCTGCGTGCGTGCGGACATTTGAATAATGTCGGGCTGTAAACGGGTTCGGGCTTTTAAAAAGCTGTCAGTCTCGGGCTCGGTCAGGGCTCGGGCTGATTTCTGTGGGGGTCGGGTCTTGTCGGGCCTAAATTTAAAGGCCGATTATAGCTCTACTTCACTGAGCAACAGTGGGTGGAGACCTTTAGATTCACAAGTCAGGGTTTGAAGAATTATGACGAATGATAGACCTGGCTGTTGCCCCGAGTAGGCTACTCGTTGTCGGATGTCTATGAAACAAGCCATGGGCTAATGCTCCCGAATTTAACGTTTCAGAAGACGTGCCACACAGCTAGACAACAAGTGGCAGACAGAGAAACGTCACTTATGCTACCAAACACTGCTTTTGAGTCACATCGTTGCAAATGTCAAACGATCACAAAATGGCTTGTCTTCACTATCAGGAAAGTTATGCAATAAGCTAGGCCTATAGCCTTAACTCAAAACATTTGTTATTCCATTCCGATCTGTAGAAATCACATGCAGTCATGCCTAAATTCTTCTTAGGCTACTGCACATTAATTATAGGCTAATATATTATGATATTCAGTATACATTATTGAATGCTTAACTGGAATGATGTTTTTCCCTATCATCCTATTGTTAAAGCAGGCATACCTGCGGGCATGTATCGGGCTACAGGTTTTCTACAGGAATGGCATGTTTGAACGGGCACTGCACTAGTTGTATAAACTTGCGATGTGTGCCAATCGAGTTGTTGGCGAAAACTTTAGCGTCAGCAAAACAGCTGTGCACCGATGCGTGTATTCAGTTTTATTCTACGGAAACAAGCAAGAGAACACACCAAGTTGCCTAATGTTATAGGGAAGCGCCAGAGATTGCTGAGATTCTCTGAAGGTTACGTCACACGATGCGAATAAACCGTTTCCATCAACTTTATTCGCATTATACCTTATGCGCATCGAGAGTTAATCCACCCCCCTCTAGCGAATCAAATATAGATGCGCATTAGGATTGATGCGCATTTCACGTGTTTCCAACCGGGATCTCTTATTCGAATAGATTAAATGTGCATTAGGAAGTTGGATGGAAACACGCTAATAGTTGTCTAAGCCTCTATAGCGTAGCCTGTTAAAAACGTCGCAGAAGTCTACCCAAGGCTACAGATTCATTCTGAACAGTTATTTCTCTACTGGCTCAATTATCACACCACTGTTTTGATTTGCGTAGTTGCGTTAACCCAACACTGACAATAATGTAGACAGCAAATTTCGATTTCGATTTTCGTTACCACCGTGTAGTCAAGCCTTAAGACATACCCAAGTAGCCTAAATCGAGGTAATGTTTAATTATGCATGATTTATTTTGTTATTGAATTCGTAGGCTGGGATTACTCTCGGCAAGTCTCCTGCTTTTTCAGAAGGGGGGCGGCAGGCAGAGCGATGTACAGTGGCAGAGCGATGCACAGTGGCTTAAAGTGGTACTAAAGCTTCATGCAGCTTCACGGCCTCGTAATGCGCGAATGAAGTGGTCATTTGAAAGCGATGCCCACTGTAGGTGTGTAGATTTGAACAAAATCTGGTTTGGTTCTTAATGGGAGCATTTACTGCCTGAAATATCCGATTTTGTTTACCACTCTCGGAGTTATAGTGCTGGCCTGATGGGTTGCCTATTTACGCCATTTCAACAGCACATGAACAGTTAGACCGAGTATTCTCGTCATGAAATTAAAATTCCACTGGAGCTCCAAGCGGTTGTGTACACGCAGCCTTACAACACTGTTTACAGCTCTTCGAGTCACGGTAAAATGTCATTTTTGGTACATATCTAGGTCTTGGTTTGTATAGAAATGGATATTAACTCATTGAGTGCCAAAAACGTAATATTAAATTTTTCCTTTCCATGCGTTGAGTGCCAAAAACTTAATATTACTTAACTCTGTGATGAATGGAAGTCAAATATATGACGATCGAAAACTCATGAAAACGCACAATCTGGACATTTTATCTGGACATTTTATCATAACTCGGTTGCCACTTTGGGTCGAATCAGTGACGCACCCACGTCATCTCAAAACCAGGCCATTTTCGTGGGTCTATCACTAGGTGGCAGTCTCGCCAGGTCTCGCTGATCACTCCCTGGAACGTTTACAGGCAACACTAACACAACACAATCACTACTTTGAAAAGTAGCCTAGTATTGCCGTGGCAATACCGGTGACGGCGGCCATGTCCTGAAGTAGCCTAAAGCATGTAGGCTAATGATTCCTAAAACATATACAAAGTCCATTCTGTGGCTATTGAAATTTGGATATATCGTGTTAACTGTAACCCACCATCTGAAGCCTTTCGTGACACATAGAAAATACTTTTTAATGAACCTGACGTGTTCTTCATTCTCTGATTCTAAAAATGTCATTTTTGAGTCATTAAAACTTCATACAAAGTGGTTTTGAGCCATTTTAAATCGCTGAGCTGCAGCATCGGGTGTTCTAGACCAGGGGTTCCCAAACTTTTCCACGACAAGGCCCCCCAAATACCACTAGGTTCTGGCCAAGGACCCCCTTGATGTGTTATTAAACCCATCGACAATACTACGGAAAATGTAAAAATACATTAAGCTAATCCTAATGATTGTTTTAGCCACAAGCACTTCGCGATGGAGCATACAGTGTGTAAAAATTGCATTTGGGGCTTTCTGCTATATGAGAGCTATCACTCTACTATTATTCCCAGTCATTATCATGGAAAATATAATGTTCAGATATGTAACAAACTAGATGTACCGCATAGCGGTACAAAATATGACCGCCGCTCAGTCCTGTACATCCGTTCCGCGAAAATAAAGCACACTTCAATTTGTCTCCATATTTTACTCCATCCCCCACTCTTGAAACTTTTGTGTATGCTTGTTTGGCATGCCTGAGTGTGTGTGTGCGGCTGCACAGAAAGTAGCCTACTGGTGCTGAAAAGGTGAATAGATTGTAGAATAGCCAAAGAAGATGTAGCATTGTTATAAAACCTTTAAAATCTCTAAACAATCACAAGTAGGGCAGTTCATCACAGTTCATCCATTGCAACTGGATTGATGAAAGGTCACTTACACCTGTAGGCTACATTGTATTTGGGAAAAGCAAAAGGTATCAGCATAATGTTATTTATTTATTTATTTGTTTATTTATTTATTTATTTACAAAAACATCTCAGCCGTTTTCAACAGCTATCAAAAACAAAGGTCATTTTTGGATGGATGGATTTTTTTGTGAATGTTTCTTCTTCTACATAAGATTTTAGTCATCTTTAGTTCATGTAATACTTTATTGTCAATGCACAAATTAAGTAACAGTAGTCTGAAACGTTATTGTTAATGCACAAATTAAGTAACAGTAGTCTGAAACGAAATGCTGTTTTACTAGTGGTGCAAATAACTGACATGTCCAAATGGGCCTTGATGAAATGCGTCGCTAGACTGTTCATACACATTTTAACGGGCCAAAGTTGAAGAGCTGTTGTCCGTTATTGTTCGTGCAAATATAGGCTGATTCATGTTCCCTTGCATTGTGTAACTGAGGTCCATGGCTAGTCTGGCTTTCACCAGACCAAGCTCAATCTTTTAAGAAATCAAAAAATAAATAGCGGGCAGATCAGGCTGGGTTCACCAAGCGAGCCTAGTCCATAGGCACCCGATATTGTTCACGCTCTGGCTATTCTAAATGCAAAAATGCATCAGGGAGTTATGACAAAACTGTAACTAACAAACTAGATCCTAATAGAAAGCTGTTAGCTTCCTTAAGCTACAGGTAGGCTTATAAGGTAGGCCTATTTACAACATAAATTGTCAATAAGCTATGCTGGCGACACAAATAAAATCTCCTTTGGAAACCAATGGCTTAAGCCTTACAGTATCAAGCGGACTTAAATTGCCATATCGTGGCGAAAAGTTGTAATAAAATTCACGCAGCTCCATGAGTCAAGGAAAGCGCGAATGAAGTAGCCACCTCTAAATGGGACCCACTAGCCTAAACAGTAGCTTATGGTGTGTTGCTAAAGCAGCCATAATGAAATGAAGGTGTCATTGTTTGGATACTTCACACACACGTGCTTTTTAATTTCACAGACTACAACTACCAAGCTGGAATCAAAGCACATCGATTCCCCTCTCAGACCCTGCACGCACTTCAAACAAAATAAACAGGCGTCTCAGTCTCACGCATGTAGGCAAAACTGTATCAGATCGGTGTAACGTTGGTAAATCTTCCATTGCACAGAATGATTTTTGTAGCACGTGCAACAAATGACAGTCGAAAGATACAATTACAGTGCTGTTATCAATTTGCTTGGTATAACCGCATTTATAGTTTTCTACAAATGCAATCAATCAAATTGGCCTCCATCACTCAACCAACGCTAACGGTGACATTGCCTAGGTCCTTATTGATATTATAAGATTAACGTACCTGCAGTAAAAACCAAGCATGTCCGATAAACATCCTCAGATTTATTTCGGCTTCAAGAAGAAATGGGAATTACATTTCATGTGAACATCATCCTATCCTTATTAGACGTTCTCTGCGGTAAACTATAGTCCTTGTAGGAAGCGGCCATTGTATTCCAACCCACGTTTAACTTCCAACAAAATTACGTCTCACTGCAACGATGCGCCATCTAGTGGACAAACGACTACTTATCGCCAATACTGGAAATGCAGCCATGATGATGATGATGATGAATATTTATTTTGGCTTTCTTTTAATCCTACTGAATTTGTAATTATGTATCAGCCGTTCTAATACCGATAGTATGTGGGTGCCTGTGTGTGTGTGCATGTGTATATGTGTGCACCGCCATCTACAGGCCAATGAGTGTACAGTCACTAAATGTACACATAATCTATTTTTTTAAAGACCCCTTCATGGATGAAATTCTACGAAACTTGGCATACCCCCAGAGAATGCCAGGTCAATCATACACATAAAATTTGGTGCAGTTCTGAACATCTTAACTGAAGATAGGGACGATTAAAGCAGAATAATATTGCATTTTCATTTTTTACCGGGGGGGTGCAAATCACAAATGAGTGATTATGGGCCAGATTGATGTGGGCCCTTGAGACCAACATACCATAAAAGATTCTTCATCCTCGGTGCCACGGTTCAGGTAGTTATTTAGGAAAAACTGCTTTTTTTGCGGTTCGGGGGGCCCAGCACGGGGGGGGAGTGGACCCCGGGGACGAAACAAAATTTTTCCGTAAAAGTCTAGTGGGGCTACATACCCACCAAATTTCATGTGCCCCGGTGGTTCGGTGTCCCGGGTATCGTTGACCAAAAATTCAGGAAGTAGATGACGGGGAAAAAAAAAAAAAAAAAAAAAAAAAAACTTTGACAATCCCTATATGACCGCTTCGCTAGCTTCGCTAGCGGCGGTCATAATTATTATAATGGCATTGTATAACAACCCTCATAGTAATAGGTATATTTTTTACATTTTTCAAATGTATAAATTTGTTGCTTTTACTTTTCCTTTCAACTTGCTGAGGCCACCCTGGCACTCCCTCGCGGCCCCCCAGGGGGTCCCGGCCCCCACTTTGAAAACCACTGTTCTAGACTGTGCGCTCCTCCGTCTACTGACAGCCAGGGCATATACATTTCTTCTACAGCTGCAAACAGGATTCACTCGCAGTTAACCAAATATTTTTTTATTAGGGCAGGGCAGGCATATTTCTGACTATTAAATTATTTCTACACCAGTCTGCTAAAGTCTGTAGTGAAGTCTGTGTAGGGTTTTCCAGGCTCCATTTCTTTTTACGAGACACCCTGCTCACAAGAGACATCTGCCAGTTGTTTGGGTTGTTGCAGGGTGACTGGAAAAATACAAATTAAAGTCGCGTGATCCCACGCACGGACCGCAAGGGTAGCTGGCCAATTTGAAGTAATGCCCACTGTACATAATTAGGCGCTCTTTATGCTTCCCCTCCCATCTTTTTATGCTAAACTGCCACTTTCCCCTTGATCCTCCCATGAATGCATATTCATGACACGGAAATACGCAATTTGCCATTTTCAGCTCCCGCGACAGGCAGTCTGCACTTTTTCATCCTGTTTGTACATATCTATGTTTTTATGCACACGTTGCGAAACAAATACGCCTGAAGTGGGCGCAAAAGCGTTAGAACATCTAGCCCTGTGTGTCCTTCGCGAGAGTGAGCTTGTTGGCTACTATTTGCCTGCATGCGTGCGTGCGTGTGTGCATGTGGGGTGGGAGGGGGGGCCCATTCCGATTTTGTGCCCAGGGCCCATGGTCATGATAATCCGGCCATGCCAGCACCCCCGCACCCCCAGCCGAAAACATCTTCCCGTGCCTCTGGGGGTAAATAGACAGAGAAGGAGTCCAGCGATAGCTAGGAAGGAGAAACACCCAGTGAGCAGCGGCAGACACACACGCACAGCGTTCACTCAACCGGAAGAAGACAGGATGACTGATGGTGACTGAACGGGATTCTAAGACATTTACCAAAGTTAGTCAGAGTTGAAGAGAAGTAAAGAATGTGAGTGAGTAAGATTGTAAGATTGTGGCCAAAACTGGTACTGCAATCACTTTCAAATTACTGTAGAGCGGTGTATCCCCTCCCCCTCCCCCCTGACTCGAGGTTGCCAACCCGGATTCCGAAACACTACTGACTTCGTGATTAGTAGATAGGTGGAGGGTGGCGCATCAGTCCAAAACACAACATGACACGACAAAACACAACATCAACATCAGTTGAGGGCTGCAACTTCACTTTTTAAATTACAATATCCTGGCCGGACTACTGTTGTCAGTGATATAAGTATTTAAAAATTAACATGATTTCTTAATGTCTAGTGACATATCAAGGCCATTTTATGATTAATCGAAATACATTTCTTACATACGGTTCCTGATTTACTTATTTAGTTAACATGGGTTTATTTGTTTTCGGGATAGGCTACCTCCAACTGCCCATTATTTAGGTTGTATGTTTTATAGGGTAATAAAACAACCACCTACAGTGACATTTCACCTTACGTCTCCATGAAATGTCATTACTCGTAGGAACCCTGTCAAAAACCAGCTTATCCAGGCTATCTCCCTGTATACACAAAAACTTCTACAAACACACATCTTTAAAACAGGGTCAAAGATACTAGCCCCTTTCACAGTGAGATCACACAAAAGGGGAGACGTCTTTTTGCCGCATCAAAAGAGGTGAAAATTTGCCGGCCTGCAGATCTGTTCACATGATCCGGCATTTTGGGGAGCCAGGAGGCAGGATCAGCTAACAAATTAAAATGTGACGTGCAACAGGGGGCGTGTAGAGTGATAGTTGTAGGCCTTATTATGGAGGAGTATCTCGCTGCAGCATGTGGGAAGGCAGGGTTTGAGATCAAGCCCAGCCCACATCCAAGTCAGCCAGGTTTTTTTTTAATACGTCACGCAGTTTAAAATCGCTGGCGGCGAGAGGGAGGCGGAGAAAGAGCCAGGACTTGTGACGAGAGCGAGCTGCAACATTCTATTAACCAGCAACTTACTGCAAAACATGTTCTACTGTGTATTCAACACTGTTGAACTGTGGATTCAAACCAGTGCAACAACTCGCAACAGCACCAACATTTCCATAAGAACGCCGGTGTCACAATATGATATGTCAGATATGAACTAGCTAGCTGGCTAGCTAGCCAGCAGAGTTGACCACCCAGATAGCAAGAGGCTTGCGGCAGCCGGCAGACCAGTTACACCGGTTACATAGTTCGCTGTCATCTGGCGACCGCTGAGTTTTTGCACATCGGTTCTACTGCGGTGCGCTGGGCTAACGAGCTGCAGCTTCACAACCTTTTCTTTATTCATTTATTCATGCGTGACATCCCTAACCGATTGTTGTTCTGTCACGTGGAAGAGCCGACTAATTATCATATTCATGGGTTTCAGTACGTCTCTTGCTACAGCTGTCGCCTACTTTGCCCCTTCCTGTTTGGTGTTGGAGAGAGGTCACTATTGGTTTTTATAGTTCACGTCACTATTTGCATGAGCCAAGACTAGAAAGACTTACGATAATATCAAACATATTTGATATTGTCGTAACGGCAAAACTAGAAAAAGACTGATTCCGACTGACTTAAAACCGCTAAGATTGGCACCTTACACTTAACAATCTAGTTGACGGGAGCACGCAGCGATTCCAGTACAACTCCCATGATTTCTGTCCGACTGGAAATTTAGTCGCCGACTGTGAAAACAGACCAAAATTGTACAATGTAAGGCCGCCATTAGTTAGCTGCTGCACACATTTTTAGTACCCTACAAATGCAAGTGAAGTTGCTTTACATCATAGTGCAGTACTATGTGTCTGCTTAGAATGTCGGATTCTTGCGATCAACATCTTCGGACAATAAAAAGTAATTTGGAAGGGAAATTGAAGAGAAGCAGAAAGCAGTTCAGTTGAAAAACTCATTGAACTTAAAACACAGTAGACAAAGACGTTTGGGTTTTCTTGGTCAATTTGCGTTGGGATCTAAAAGAGTGGCATAGCCAGAAATGTTCAAATGGGTGGGCACAGAAAAAAACGGGTGGGCAAAGCCAATTTATTTGAACTTGAGGCCTAGATTAGATACACTACAGTATATATTAATCATAGGCATTTATGACATTTATGGAAAACAATGCATGAATGTAGCTTCGGCGCGTCACATTAAACACAATTGAGACAATAGATTGACCATATTGGACAACTGCAAAGACTTATCATAGGCACGTTACATTCATGGCATGAAAAGTGGAACTTATTAAACAAATTTCATCATAGCTGACAAATTATGCAGTCGGCTAAACATTTTAAACTTGCGCAAAACGGCATGAACCCAGCATCGGCACGTCACATAAAACACAAATTGAAGCAATAGATTGACCATTGGACAATCCTACTGCAAAGACTTTTCATAGGCATGCTATGTTTATGACATAAAAAGTGGAATATGAACGCATTTCATCACAGATGACAATTTTGACATTTTAAACGGAGCTGCCGGCTGTTCGCGATTTAACTTACGGCTCTTACACACAGTTGCGTGCGTTGCTGTGCCGGAGACGCCTCCCATTTACTTTACATGGGCTGACGTCATCCGTTGCCGAACTGAATTGTGGGTCCGTTGCGTTGCGTTTCTCTCGTTGCTCGCGTTGAGGAGTTCAGCTGTTGCTGCACCGACAGACGGCACCGGCCAATCAAACCAATCGACAGGCGGCACCAACCAATCAAATTACAGTTATACTTCAGGTCATTTGCATAGCTACCGTCGGGAACACCCACTGGCATGCGTTGACGGAACGCAACTGTGTGTAGAAGCCCTGATTCTTGAGCTCTCAGCGGAGTGCTGACTTGCACATCTGTTTTAGATTGTGAATGTAAATGGAAGCATGATTTTCTGAACTGAGGATTATCATTCATTTTACTCCCATGAACAGAAAGCCTATTCAGTGTGCTTAATCGCCATCTAGCCTAGTCTAGCCTGTTAATCAAATGAATGTATGAAAATAACGTTGTGCGTCCTGTTATTGAAAGAGAGTAACGTTGCTATTCCCTGAAGATGAGTCAGATGTAGCTACAGTTAATTTATGTTGGCCATTCATCTACAAATGCTTTTCGATGCCAGAAACCGCATATTAAACTATGACAAGGGTTTCTAAGGGTAAAGCCTGTTGTCGCAAGTTTTGGGCAAGGTCCATAGGCTACAACAAAGTGTTTCTGGAGTGAAACTTTGAATTTAGTCAGACCTGTGTGATAGAGATAGTCTTGCCATATTCTTCTATCTCTAACTAGCTCATATCAAGAATGTATGACGGAAATAGGTGTTAAATCACTGGAAGCTTTGTGGATATAAAGATTGTCATAATGTGCTGTCTCTGCTATTACTTTTGATCAGTCAGATTTTAAATCTCTTGTGGTGAGTTGGACATATGTAGTGTCATCAAAACGCCCGCCCAAATTCCCCCATCCCGACTTCACACTTTAACACTGGTGCCAGAACTAATCAACTCGGCAAAATGTCTAAGGTGCTTGGTAGTAAATTTGGCGAGACACTTCATCCCACCGTTCTGCCTCGGTCTATGTGAAAGGAACAGGCGTTCTGCGATTCTGGTACATAAATTTGCGGGAATTTTGGCAGTGAGAAAGGGCCTACTGATTGCTATTGTAATCCTTTACACTTCTTGTCAAATGTTGCTCTTCATATCCCTCTAGCTGGTTATTCATATCCCTATAGCTGTCCTAACTCTTCTTTTCCACAAAAAAACAATGTCCTAGCTCTTTAAATATTTAATAATAAGGTCTGAGCCATACATAACTGATGAGCCAATGAACACATCAGGAGCAACCTGTTTCAAGAATCTCAGACTCTGCCTTTAAGATGCAGTCCTGATAGTAAGGCCATTCTTAGGTCATGTAGACAATAAACAAATTACAATCTCTGTAAATGCCGGTCTGCTAAGGACTATAAATAAACCGAATTATGGAACAGAGGAAGAGATCCTTGTCAGTACTTACCAGCAGGTACCCCCTAAACTGGTTGTATATTATGGCAGTGAGTAAGTTCATCAGAAAATATGTTCCTGGTGGAAGAAAAACATATCACACATAATTAAAATTTAGCTTTCATTACAAAACCCGCCATAGCAAGAATCAAGAACTGTATTTGTCACATCCGTAAATGAAAAGTACAACAGCATGATTCTAAGATGGCACTGCAGATGGAAACACCTGTACTGTGCTGTCTAGTATTTTCTTTGTTATTGCTTATTCTCCATCATCACGTTTTCATGCCGGGAATAAACGGTTTTCAGTTTATTGCCCAAATTCCATTTATGTCAATATTCAGTTTAACCTGTTTACAAGCAAGTAGAATGTCACGTTTTGAACATAATTCCTGTTTACATAGCAATCAACATTATTCCGAATAAGTCAATGACGCGGCCTACAAATAGGCTCCCAACGGCATGACGTAAATTTTTGACTGAACAGGAACTCCATGACATTTAAGTCTTTTATGCAAAACATAAGTTGATTGCAAGACATAAGTTTGTCTCCTCGTGTTTCCAAAAGTGTGCGCGTTTTTTCGCCATGATTAGGAAAGAGAGAGATAATTGGTTCATTTTATCCTAATTCTGTGCAAATTGAGCATGCGTAGGCCTACAACACTCTTCCTTCTGGGAGCATATTCCGTTTAAGGTGTTTTCATGACCCAATATTCCGTTTAGAACAGGCATATGCTAGGGTGTGCAAACGGTTTTTTTAGTAAACCGAATAGGGCCTTTTTCGGTTTATTTCAATCAGAATAAGGTGTTTACAAGACACATGCATATTTGGTTTATTCCCAATAATCTGATTCAAAGCCATTTATTAGTAGGAGATTTGGTGGATGAAAGAATGAGGATCATGACGAAAACCTTCCTTAGTAACAGGAGCCACTTGCTGCATGACACTGTGGTGTCATGAGTCCTCTCACTCCACCGGGTTACCACCTTAATTGGTTTCCATTATCTTCCACTCTGCTCACCACTCTCTCTACTCAGCCTAACTAGCTCCACCTGTCCCTGCTCTGATCTGCTCTGCTCTAATTACTCTGCCAGCTGCGCTGCATTACCCACTAACATCTCCCAGTATTTAAAGCCCTGTCTTTCAGCTCTCCTTTGTCAGATCGTCTGCAAAGCTCACACCCGGAACCTGTTTGCTCGCGCTTCTGGCCGACTCCTGACTACTCTTCAATCCCGGTAACTCTGACCAGCCTTCTGCCTTGCTACTACGATATTTGGATTTCCCTTGAACCATACTTCTGCCTCGTTTCATCCGCCCTGTTGTATCAGTGTTCCCCCCCCCCAGGACTTCCGGACCACCCACCACCGGCGTCATAGGACGCATCGCTGCCACTGGGGGGGACACAGACACAGCACGTTCCCGGTTACCCCTGGAGCCTTCATTCACTCCCTACTTCCCTTTTCCCTTAAGTTTAATAAATTTCTGGTGTGACGCAATTGTGGTCCTCTGGTCGTCTGTCTGAACCGTGACAGTACGATCTGACCATCATGGACTCAGCGCACACTTCCCCCGACATGGAAGCCGATGAACCTGAGCAACCCACCGCCATGCAATGCCTGGAACACACTGAGAGGGTTAGCCCGCATGAGCGGCGACATTGCCTCCCTGCTTCAGGTCAGCCACCAACAGCATCAGCAGTTCCAGCAGCAACAGCAGCAGTTCCAGCAGCAGCAACAACAACTCGCCATGATCATCCAACTCCTCACCAACCTTACCCCAGCCACTCCGCCCACCGGCCCAGTTCCAGTCAGTCTGCCCACCAGCCCAGCCCCCGAGTTACCTGCCCCGGTCATTGCAGCCGCTGCTCCGGAACCAAGATCGGAAACCCAGAGCGGTTCAACGGCGATTCAACCCAGGTCCGGCCATTCCTGACTAGCTGCCGACTTCAGTTCTCCTTGCAGCCAAGGACCTTCGCCACTGAAGGGGCTAAAGTTGGGTATGCCATCACTCACCTTACGGGCCGAGCTCGACTCTGGGGAACAGCAGAGTTCGAACGTCAAACCCCTGCATATGCAACCTTCGACCTGTTTGCTGAGGAGATGCTGAAGGTGTTTGACCTGGATTCACCAACCGCAGAGGCGTCTCGTGAACTGTTCAGTATTCGGCAAGGCAGACGTACAGTCGCAGACCATTCCATCGACTTCCGAACCCTGGCAAGACGAAGTTCTTGGAACACACCATCGTTGGTGGACGCATTCTTCCATAGCTTGGCCGACTATATCAAGGACGAGTTGGTCTCCCATGAACTGCCTTCCACCCTTGATGAAGCCATCGCACTGGCTGTCCGGATCGACAGAAGGATACAGACCCGTCGTCGTGAGAGGGGGCGCCAAAATCCACCAACTACCGGCATTCGGAGAAATCCGACTGGGCTCCTGTCGTCTACTGCCACTCAACCAAGCCAGCTTGACCAGTCTGAGCCCATGGAAATTGGGCGAGCCTCTCTCACTCCTGCAGAGCGCCAGCGCCGCTTCACCTCAAACCTCTGCCTCTATTGTGGAGGTGATGGACATCGTGTTGTAACCTGCCCTTTAAAAGCCGAAGCTCACCGGGCATAGGGGGAGTCCGGTTGAGCTCAATGACCGTCCAGTCCTCCGACCGCAAACCCTTGCTGCAAGTACACCTCCGTCTCTTTGACTCAACTCACACCCTGGCTGCTCTGGTGGATTCTGGCGCCGAAGCCAACATAATGGACATCAAGCTGGCACGCCAACTGGGACTGGAGAACCACCGATTGACACCTCCTATTCCTGCCCGGGCACTGGACGGACACTTACTCGGATCGGTCACTCATGTCACGGCCCCGGTCTCTATGGGTCTGTCCGGAAACCATCAAGAAACTATCCAGTTTCACCTGCTCCCCTCTCCAGGCCAACCCATCATCCTGGGTTACCCATGGCTCCGCCGGCACAACCCTCAGCTCGACTGGGTAACCGGGGTGATCAGGGAGTGGGGAGAGGACTGCCATTGAACCTGCCTGCTTGCTGCCGCACTACCTCCTCGGCCAGTACCCACCAACTCCGCTCCTGACCTCTCCAATGTCCCACAATGCTACCAGGTCTCAGAGAAGTGTTTAACAAAGCAAGAGCCACAACTCTGCCCCCTCACCGACCGTACGACTGTGCCATCGACCTCCTCCCTGGAACAGCCCCTCCAAAGGGCCGTCTCTATTCGTTGTCTGCTCCTGAAAGAAAGTCCATGGAGGACTACATCAACGACTCTCTGTCCGCAGGATTAATCCGCCCGTCTTCATCTCCTGCTGGTGCTGGCTTCTTCTTTGTGGGGAAGAAAGACGGATCTCTTCGCCCCTGCATCGACTACAGGGGACTCAACGATATCACGGTGAAAAACCGTTACCCTCTGCCTCTGCTCACCTCTGCCTTTGAGTTGCTCCAGGGAGCCACTGTTTTTACCAAGTTGGATCTCAGAAACGCTTACCACCTAGTGCGGATCCGGGAGGGAGATGAATGGAAAACCGCATTCAATACACCAACAGGCCACTGCGAGTATCTGGTTATGCCTTTTGGCCTCACCAATGCTCCTGCTGTGTTCCAGGCTCTAGTGAATGATGTGCTGCGGGACATGTTAAACAAGTTTGTCTTCGTTTACCTGGATGACATCTTAATCTACTCCAGAAACCTGTCTGAACACATCCGCCATGTCCAGCAAGTCCTTCATCGTCTCCTGGAGAATTCCCTCTACGCCAAGGCGGAGAAATGTGAGTTTCACGTCAAGACATTGGCCTTCCTGAGGTACATCGTGGCAGAGGGAAGTATCCAAATGAATCCTGCCAAGATATCAGCAGTCACTTCATGGCCAGTTCCGGAGAACAGAAAGAAGCTGCAACAGTTTCTGGGGTTTGCTAACTTCTATAGAAAGTTTATCCGGAACTACAGTACCATTGCTGCTCCTCTCACTGCTCTAACCAGCACCAAGCAACCCTTCAGTACCCTCAAGGCAAGGTTCACCTCTGCTCCCATCCTCCAGATGCCTGATGTGGACCGGCAATTCATTGTGGAGGTGGACGCCTCGGATGTGGGAGTCGGGGCTCTGATTTCTCAGTGGGCTGCGGAGGATAGGAAGCTCCATCCCTGTGCCTTTTTCTCACGTCGGTTGTCCCCTTCTGAGTGCAATTACGACATAGGGAACCGAGAGCTGCTGGCTGTGAAGCTTGCCCTGGAGGAGTGGCGTCACTGGCTGGAGGGGTCCACCGTTCCATTCCTCGTTTGGACCGATCATAAGAACTTGGAGTACATCCGCAAGGCCAAACGGTTGAACTCCAGGCAGTCCCGCTGGGCCCTGTTCTTCACCAGGTTTAACTTCACTCTGTCATACCGGCCTGGATCACGCAACACCAAGCCAGACGCCCTCTCCTGTCAATTCCAGAAGGATGACACCCCCTCCAAGGACCCTGTGTCGATTCTGCCAAGTCCCTGCATCGTAGCAGCTCTGACCTGGGACGTTGAGGAACAGGTGCTGGAAGCTCTCCGTAACCAGCCAGGTCCCAGCGCTTGCCCAGCTGACCACCTTTTTGTCCCCGAAAACCTGAGGTCCCAGGTCATTCAGTGGGGACATGACTCCCGCCTAGCTTGTCACCCCGGCTCCACCCGCACTTACAACCTGCTCGCCCAGAGGTTCTGGTGGCCCTCTCTGAGAAGAGATGTACGGGAATTCGTCCAAGCCTGCCCCATCTGCAACCAACACAAGTCGTCCTGCCAGCCCCCAGCCGGATTGCTGCAGCCCCTGCCTGTGCCCACACGTCCCTGGTCTCACATCGCCCTTGACTTTGTCACGGGGCTGCCCCCTTCAAGTGGCATGACAGTCATTCTCACCATAGTTGACCGATTCAGCAAGATGGCACACTTCGTTCCCCTCCCCAAGCTCCCAACCACCAAGGAGACCGCCCAGGTGGTCCTGGAACACGTCTTCCGGATCCACGGACTGCCAAAGGATGTAGTTTCTGACCGTGGCCCACAATTCTCCTCCGCCTTTTGGAAGGAGTTCTGTCACCTGCTGGGAGCCACAGTCAGTCTGACTTCCGGATTCCATCCCCAATCCAATGGGCAGTCAGAGCGGGCAAATCAGGAGCTTGAGAAGGCACTGCGATGCATGACCTCCCGCAACCCCCACTCCTGGTCGCAGCAATTGACATGGGTATGAGTATGCACACAATTCTCTGACCTGCTCTGCCATCGGTATGTCCCCCTTCCAATGTGTCTATGGATACCAGCCTCCTCTATTCGCCAGCCAGGAGGGGGAGGTTACTTGCCCATCTGCACTTGCTTTTGCCCGTCGATGTCGCCGCACCTGGTCACAAGCCCGAGCCACACTCCTCAGATCCGTTGCTACACTACCAGGGCCAACCGTCGGAGAACTCCTGCTCCCACCTACCATGTTGGTCAAAGGGTATGGTTGTCATCGAAGGACCTGCCACTCAGGATGGAGTCGCAAAAGCTGGCACCTCGGTTCCTTGGCCCATTCCCTATCGTAAGAGTGATTAGTCCAACTGCTGTCCGGCTCCAACTGCCTAATTCCATGAGGGTGCACCCCACTATCCATGTGTCTAAGATTAAGCCCATTCATGAGAGTCCGCTGGTCCCTGCTGCGCCTTCTCCTCCTCCACAGCTCGTCGATGGTGGTCTGGTTTACACCGTCCGCCGCCTGCTTCGGTCCAGACGGAGGGGTAGGGGTCTCCAGTACCTCGTTGACTGGGAGGGCTATGGACCTGAGGAAAGGACCTGGGTGCCGGCTAGTCAGATTGTGGATCGGACTCTCATCACCGCTTCCACCAATGGCATCCTGATCAACCTGCAATCCGTAGGGGCCGCCCCAGAGGGGTCCCTAACCATCCTGCCCGCCCGGCTTCCCGTCCTGTGCCTGACCCTGTCTCGGGACCTGTCCCGTCTCCCGACCACGACCCTCCGAGGATGAGGACGTTCACTCGGACCGTTCGGAGGAGTTCTAGCCCTCCACCGGCTCCCCTCCTCCCGCCCGGCGTGGTGTTGCTCTTGGGATTTCTGGGGCCGTCCCTTGGGGGGGGGGGTTCTGTCATGAGTCCTCTCACTCCACCGGGTTACAACCTTAATTGGTTTCCATTATCTTCCACTCTGCTCACCACTCTCTCTACTCAGCCTAACTAGCTCCACCTGTCCCTGCTCTGATCTGCTCTGCTCTAATTACTCTGCCAGCTGCGCTGCATTACCCACTAACCTCTCCCAGTATTTAAAGCCCTGTCTTTCAGCTCTCCTTTGTCAGATCGTCTGCAAAGCTCACACCCGGAACCTGTTTGCTCGCGCTTCTGGCTGACTCTTGTTTTGTGACCACGGACCTGCCGGAATCTTGGCTACTCTTCTGCCCCTGAAAACCAGACCTGCTTTCTGCTGTAACGACTCTGACCAGCCTTCTGCCTTGCTACTAAGATTTTTGGATTTCCCTTGAACCGTACTTCTGCCTCGTTTCATCCGCCCTTTTGTATCTGTGTCCCCCCCCCCCCCCCCCCAGGACTTCCGGACCACCCACCACCGGCGTCATAGGACGCATCGATTCCACTGGGGGTGACACAGACACAGCACGTTCTCGGTTACCCCTGGAACCCCTGGAGCCTTCATTCACTCCCTACTTCCCTTTTCCCTTAAGTTTAATAAACTTTCTGGTGTGACACAATTGTGGTCCTCTGGTCGTCTGTCTGAACCGTGACATGTGGTCACCCAGCAAAGCAGCCGCAGTGACTGACTCCTCTCCATGAGCTGCAGGACTGAGAGGTTCGGGAGGTCATTTATTCCGGCCACCATAAGACTACATAACGGACCTGGTTGAAGTGTATTAATTATTTACATGTACTACTAATGATAGTAGCTTGTTTTGGGACTCTTTTTATTTTATTTTATTAACTGTTGTCATTAGGGTTTTATGAGTGTATCGCAGTGTGAATGCTTGTTGGTAGACAACACACGGCTGCTGGACATCTGAATTTCCCCTGCGGGGATGAATAAAAGTATCTATCTATCTATCTATCTATTGGCGGCATGAAAATGTAGTGATTGTTTGGTCGCGCAAACCCAATCAGTTTCAAGAGAGAACTGATAAATATCAGGCAGTTCACTCCAGACAGCCTTCCACCATTTATTCCAAACCCAGGAAGTTTTCTGGACATTTTAGTTGGAAGAACTGTAGCGAAGGAGACCGGTAAATTCAGGTCTGATTCCACTGATTCACCTGGCTAGTCTTCACGCCTTGCCAATAAAATGGATGAGTTGCATTTCAAATCAGTGAATCCATCCCCAACAAGAGATCACATATGCAATTTCCAACAACACTACATAGATTGCATAATGGCTGATTAAGAAAATACTGCATAATGGATTGAGAAAATACTGCAACTAAAGTGTACATTCATTATTAGTCCTCCATGGATATTAAACTAAGGCTGTCAAAATAACGTGTTAATTTTGATTAATTAATTACAGAAAAAATAACATGTTAATAAATTAACACTTATTAATCACATTTCGTAGTGACCTTTGACCCAGGCAAGTTCTGACTACAGTGACTGAAGGAGGCTGACGAGAAAGCGCTGTTTGGTCAGGTGAATAGAACATTTAACCTACATTTAAAAAAACACCCAGATGGAACTGTTGACAGGAGCATGTTCTCTGTGATTTCTGCAGTAAGGAATTTCTGTAACAACTCAATGCAAGCTAAACGGAAGGTACAGGTTTGCACACCCCTTGATAATAATAAATAATGCTAGCAGCCAGCCTTGTCAACGTTAACTTCGCAAACTTATTGGTTAGGCTACTTACTATAGGCTACATATCACCGACTAACTAACTAACTGAAGAATTACCTTGGACATTACATTACCTTGTCAGTAGATATAGCTCTTTGGAGATAGTTTTTACCTATTGATAGTCCTTCACCTCTACAACAAAAGCATTTTTATTGTGTACAGGGGGGACAAGTCACAAAAACTTTGCTAAATAACGACAGGGTAAAATATAAATATACTGCAACTCTAGAGGGTTGCCAAACAGTTGCCAAAATACCTGAACCTGTATAGTGTACCTTTAAAGTCTATAATGTTGGTTTAGCTTTTCATTGATTTACTCATCTGGCAACATTTTATTGAAATATTTTTAAAATTCATTCATAGCAAAATGGATGCATGTGATTCATTTCAATTAATTCATTACAGAGTATGTAATTACTTAGATTTTGTTTTAATCGGTTGACAGCCCTAATAATAACATGGACCTACTGGACCACCTGTACACAGTTCTAAAAGATGCATATCACTCTGCTTCTCGGGCAACTTTAGGGCACTCTGATCACTGCTTGGTCTACATTTACATTTAGTCATTGCTGATGCTTTTATCAAAAGAAATGTACAAAAAAGGGAAATCAAGGTACAGTGTGACAAGGACATGTTAGTTTAGTACTAGTACTATTCACATAGAACTGAGTGACTAAAGGCCTGGACACACATTCCTGGTCTCAATGACCAATCTGATTGGTTGAGTGCTTGACTAAACAGTAGTCCTATGACCATTAGCCGTACATTCAGCGATGTTATGAACCCATTTTGATAAACTATCTTAACATATTTTTGCTAGAGCAAGTAGACTACCACACTGTTGCTGAACGTATGTTATTTCAGGTTAGTTTGCAACAACATACAAGTTTAAGCAAAGACTGCTTTCCTGCCGACGGTTGGCCGTCGGGTTGGTGTGTCCCGGCCTTAAGGGTGACAAGTGGTAGATTTAGCATGTCCAATTGTTGGTAGTACTAGGAGGGGGCTACGGGTTTTCTATAGGAATGGAATGTTTGAACGGGCACTGCATTAGGTTATTCAGAATAAAATCTGCTTGTTTGCTAAATATTTGATGATTTTTTTGCGTCCCATGGTTTGACTTACCACCCCGTTAATTAACAGTACTTACCGTGCCACTATTTGGTTCCTTAATGCTCAGACACCTTGCAAAGACCTGTACTAAATACACCTTTATCAAATACACAAAATAGACTGCACAAGACACTTCATATACTATATGAAGTTGAATTAGCAAAAGGTCATCACAGCTTTTTACTGGTTTGAATGATTGTCTGTGTGATTCATTTATGTCTTTTATGTACTGTATGTTCCTGAGTATGTATTGCCTTTTAACTGGATTGGCACCAAGACAAATTCCAATCAACTGTGTTGACATGGCAATAAAGTATTGAATTGGAATTTGAACTTGTTTTGTCTGTAAATAGCATAATGTTACTTGAAATGAAATCACAAAGACATTTTTTAATAATGCCTGTAGAGCACTTAGAAACTAAGTAGGAACATTCTGACATTCTTTTACATTGTTTATTTGTTGTTTTTTCATTATGTTTGTATGTTAAGTCAATAACTTGACCGTACCAGCACTGATAATAACACTGGCAGTGTGCACTGAGATTTTATGCAAGATTGCTTTACCTATGACAATAGGTCAAGGATTTCTGTTGAGTTCATACTAACCAAATACACTGAAGAGAATGAAGAAGATGGAATATCCTCTGTTTAGAGAGTATGCTGGAATCATAACTGTTGGAGCAAAATAAAAAAGCTCAGTTCAGAACAGAGGACTGAAGACAGTGAGGCATTCTTGGATGAGAAGTGGGTAAAGTGACTGTACCATCTGGATTGTTTGCAGTAGTGAGTAGCACAAGTAATGAAGAGAGAGACGTTGGCAGGTCTCTGAAGTAGCTTTCCCACTCTCCATTGTACTCTGGATTCTGTACAGTGAATATATAGATAAGGTTGAACACATATACTTTAACACTTGAAATAACTAGTGATTTGTGCCTAGAGAATATCTTAATGCATTTGACATGTACTCTGTTCCAAACAGCATACTTCTGTTCATTAGTTCGCCCTTCGGTATGTTTGCTTAAGCTAGACTAGAGCGCATGGGAGAAGTGCGTGTTTGGCAAGGTAGCTGGCCGTGGTCCTGGAGTGCCTGGAGCGGAGATCGCGATAGAGCGGTGTCCGCTTGCACCCCCCTGTGTAAGGAGGATGAGTAACAGGGCAATTGGTGAAATGGAGGAGTAGGGGGAGGAGGGGGGATGATTTCGTGAACGCCGGAGCGTGTGACGTATGGCAAAGGAGGTCGGCTTAAATACCCTGCGGCGGCAGTGGGTGAGTTAATTGCTGTCAATCATCCCGAAGGCTCCTCCCGAACTTTGTTTAGAAAAACATAATTTAGTACATTTCGATGCAGTGCACTATGTGCACCACAGCCGTAAAGAGACGGAGGGGCAGGTGCTCAAATTTAAAAAGGGGTACATGGAATACCATTTTTAAACAGTATATGCCAACATTATTCACAATTCAAACAGGAAGGGGCAAAGTAGGCGACAGCTGTAGCCTATATGATTATTTGTTATACTTATAATATTTGTAATTTCTTATACATGTTTAGTCGGCTCTTCCACGTGACAGAACAACTATATCGGTTAGGGATGTCACGCATGAAACAATGCTGCAGAAACACGAAAATAAGACTTTGAGTTTAGTAGGCTATCATTTCAGTTCCTGTTTATCTATTGCACGATGGGTAATAATTTAAAGGAATCTAGTTGCAGTCTTGCATACAATAAATATTACTTTGTTTTTTTATTAAAGCATGTATAGATTGGTAGATTCACAACAAGTTAATCTTCAATAAAAAATCAGTTCACCTGAAATTCATAGTCTTCATAGTCAAAATCATAGTCTGTGACTTAAAACTCTACTACTTGTCTTTAGATGTGAGAGGGTCTAAGACTGTAGTCTTTCAAAAATCTTTTGTGCCTTTCTTTTCATGATTTTGTCCCGTCTTTATGAAGCATTGTTGCACTGCAAAATTCAATATCATTATTTATAAAAGAAAACATGATACACACAATGTAAGTGTGTGAACAGCAACCTGAATTGACATTAATCTAGCTTTTAGTCAGCTTTCTATAGCTGTTGGCTTTGTGGCTGATGGGACGGATGGACTAAGCCTATGTGCAGAGTTCCTGACACAAGAAAAAGTGCGTGGTCCACCATGAAAGCCTTATCCCTCACCCGCGCATCCTAAATAGAAAAAAGATTATACCATTATGTCATTATAAGACTTCGTTTTCTGTCTTTGACTTAGCCTATTTTATGGAAACGATTGGGAAGAACATTTGTGCTATTCAGAAAGCATCTTCTATTGTCTTTCCAGGCGCACACAGCTCGTTATCATATAGCCTATCGACTGCCTTAACAGATAGCCTCTGCTCTTGGGTTTGGCCTCACAGCGAACTCAACCCTTGTTGCTTGCAGTTTGTTAAATAAAGCGATGCAGATTACATTATTTATTTCTGATTAACTGCATCTTTTGATGTCTTTTGCAACATCTGCTTGTTAGGCTGGGCTACTGTCAATGTCCTGTACAGGTAAAGGCCTACAGGCTATAATCAATTAGCTAAATCATTTGTCCAGCTGTTTAAAAAAAAATTCGTGCTACATTCAAACGCAAAATGTTCTTTGATATACTTTTCGTTGTCGTTTGAACGGCAATCAGGCATGTTGCGGTTGCAATTTAAGTGAAATGTATACAATATCCCAACCTATCCCACTCTGATATTTAGAGTTGTTTCGTTAAGACAATATTCTTATTTAAATGTTGGGTTCGGCAAAGGACGTTTTTTGCAACTACAGTGGGCAGTGCTTCGACTTGGCCAGCTTCCCTCGCGGTCCGCACGCGGAATCACGCGGGATCATGCGGTATCACGCGACTTTAATTTGTATTTTTCCAGTGACGCTGCAACGACGCTGCAACAACCGGCAGATGTCTCAATTGAGCAGGGTGTCTCGTAAAAAGAAATGGAACCTGGAAACCCCTACACAGACTTAACTACAGACTTTAGCAGACTGGTTTAGAAATAATTTAATAGCCAGAAATATGCCTGCCCTACCCTAATAAAGAAATATTTGGTTAACTGCGAGTGAATCCTGTTTGCAGCCGTAGAAGAAACGCAGGACAAATTAAACATTCTGTTTTTCTCTGAGTGCAACGATGATAGACAGACATCATTTGGACAAAATATTGAGCATATTAACCTCCGTTGCTCAGCCTAATGCCTTCATGTTACGTCCTGTTATCACGGAGTTACAGGCGATAAACGATTTTTGATGGTCACAAGTTTATTTCATTAGCGGTTTATTTTTTTGATTATTAAAGAGTGTTTTTCATTTAAAGGTTTGACTTTGTGCTTATTCAGTAGAGCATTTAGTGCTCTCCCCAATCCCAGACGTTCACATTGCATGTTTGTTTGTAATGGATGCAAACGCGAGATACGCGTTTGACGGCAATGAGTTGTTAAGTAAGGGATAACGGCCGCTGAGGTGTCCTGTTATACGGAATTAATGGACGAGGGCGAGGGGCAAAAAACTCCCCGACGCGCAGCGGAGAGGAGTTGCCTCCGCCCGAGTCCATTAATTCCGTATAACTGGACACACCTCGAAGGCCGTTATCCCGCTTATCACCCGGTTGCCACTGTAAACACTGGAAACACGCGGTTCTGTTTAAAAAGAAGCTCACTAGCTCAGCTTGTTGTACAACTTTAGCATGGACAGTTAGCTTGTTTACAGTTGATTCCATTGTTGGGAAGCCTGCAACCAAAGATTCTAGAGCGCTGCAACCGTCGTCCTACTATGGTTGTTATAGTTACCATTCATAAGCATTGATATGGAACGGTGTCCTGTTATTCAGAATTAAAGGCCACCCGCCAGCCAAGAGTGTGATAACAGACATGAACCATATAGCCCAGCAGCAATCTAGGGACTGTTCGTTATTTATTGAAGGGGCCACCGGAGGAATTTTGAGTGCTTCAGTCAAAAGTTGCATGACCCTCCCTTGCCTGCTAGAAATTGTTCAATGACCCTGTGAGCTTGCATGCTACCAGTCCTTCCTTTTCAAATGTGTTGCACCTGTTTGCACAATTTCACAAATAATCATATGTGGTTAATAATATGACAAATAATCCCTGTGCATGGGGACCGAAACAATGCATGCCAACTTTTTCCGTGTTTATCACGTATTTTAACTTTCCCCCCGCTGTCTTGCCGTTTTAATGTTTTCCCGTAGAATATCCCATCTTTTAATAATCTCATAACATTAGCCCTGCCTTCGGGCCTGTCTCTGTGTTGCCCTGTTGCTACCCCCTTGCCCTTCAAATCATCGTTTTCCTTGCTTGAAGGCAAACTAAAGTGATGTTAACCTATTTAAGTTTAACGGCGTGATTGTTGTGAGAGCACGATTCATTGGCGCTTGCATGTTCGGCCGTATGTCTACGAGCGCACCTGCCTACCATCAGGCTACTCAGGTACTAGTAGGGGGGCCTATGTGTCTAATTTGGGGGCTTGTGGGATTCACATGTTAACTTTTGGAGAGTATTATATCTTTGTTCTAAGGGGTCTTAAGAGTAAAAAAAAAACATGCCTCCATTTTTTTTTTTAAGGTTTTGAAGGACGCAAATCAAAGGTCAAATTCAGAAAAGGTCAAATTTGGTGTTTTGTCCATAAACCTCACATTGCTGGTATTATAGCATAGGGTTTGGTGCCAAAAAGCAAAGATATTCTACAAGGTAGTGTGCAGAAGTGGACCACATAAACAATACAACATTATAAAACATTTGTTCAGAGCACAAAGTGCAGAGATCTCTGTTAAATCAAGTTTAATAGACTTTTACATAGTACCAGCTGAAGTCTGTAAGGCCTTCCGAAGCCTATGTAAGTGTGAAGAAAAGAAAGGGTAAAGGATCAGCTAGACAAACAGACAGGTGTGTGTGTGTGTGTAAGAGAGAGAAAGAGAAAGAGAGACACTACCAGCATGGACGGATTATGAACTTTCAGGCCCCTGGGCCCAGATGTATTAAGGCCCCCCCCACTAATTGTTGCGTGGGACATTTTTAACATTTATTTGATGTGATTTCCTGTATTCTGGTGCATTTTGGGGATGGCCAATACTTTATTTCAATCAGATTCATAGCCTATGTGTTGATATTGAGGCAATGATTCCATGCAATGGCTTGGGCCCTCTGACTCCTTGGGCCTCTGGGTTTGGGCCCGGTAGGCCCATGCAGTAATCCATCCCTGACTACCAGTGACCGTTGGCTGTTGATAGCTGGCAGTGATAGAATTTAGAATATCGAATAACTTGAAGCACATAGTGCTCTGTTCTTCATGGTTGGTGATATTAGTGACCTTCTAGCTTTCAAATGTAAGCCTTCAGCCTACATTTGAGCAAGCACATTTTCATAGTTCATGGTTGCACAGTCTAGTTTCTGAGGTGTGTCTTTCTGTTAGTCAGGTGATGGCACACACATTCTAAAAGAAACAGATTTTGGGCTATGTATCCAGTGGCAGATATGTGTGGACTGGTGAATGACCCATCACTAGAGACATATGCCAAATTTCTTGTTTTTGTCCATGAGAGAGTATGGAGATGGGTATCACAGATCACCCAACGATTACATTGTTACAGTGCAGTTATTTTACAACAGAACAAAGCATTTTGGCACAGGAACTGCTGCAAATCCACCTGTAACAGTGAGCATCTGCAGCATGCTAAGATTCGCTACTAGAAATCATGTGAAGCAGGCAGGACTCAGTGTCTTCAGAAAAGACGCGGTAGACCATCTTCTGAACCTGCAGCAACACCTGCAACTGCATCAAGTCCATCTAGAGGGACACTTGTTCAGCAGCAGCTGCTGCCAGCATAGATAAGTGCTTCTTCTGTCAGAAGCAGACAAAAGAACGTCTTCATGAGCTGTCCTCTTTCAATGCAGGCAACCAACCAAGAACTATAAGTAATATTTTGAAGTCAATGATTTTTAACAGGTAGCCAGTGTAAAGGTGCTAGGATGGGGGAAATATGTTCATATTTTTGTGTGTGTGAACAGCTGCATTTTGTATAAACTGTAAGCTCTTTAGACAGGTATTATTACAGCCAGCATAATAGCATTGCAATAGCATTGCAATAGTCTATCCTTAAGATGACAAAACATTAATTTCTCGGCATCTGGTAAGGATAAGGACTTCCTTATCTTTGAAATGTTCCTTAAATGGTAAAATTAAGTTTTGGTGATCTGTTTTATGTGATTACTTAGTGCTAGGTCCTGGTCAATTATAACTCCTAGGTTTTTAACACTTGTGGATGAGGTCAGTGGAAGATCACTATATGTAGCCTGTGATGTGGATAGGATATCCCTCATCTTTTTAGAACCTAAAACCATGACTTCTGTTTTATCCGAGTTCAAAAGCAGGAAATTATTCGTCATCCATGTCTTTATATCTCTTATACATTAGGGATCGACCAATTATCGGCCGAGCCGATTATTAGGGCCGATATTTAGCATTTTTATAATAATTGGTATCGGTAATTTTTCCCACCGATAAGCCGATGCTGAAATGGATAAAGAATGAAACGCGCTACTTTGTCTGTAAAGCGTCTCAATTCCTGCATTTGCTACTCTGTGGTCAAGAACATTGTCCCGCCCACTGCACCGTCTGATTTGTTAGTTAGCACGAATGCAGCCAATCAGGATCGAAGACTGAACACAGAGAAAGTTTAGAATTCTCACTGAGGCTTACTGTAGACTGGGCTTCAGCTGTACGGAGCTATTTTTCGAAGGTAAGGAAGGTAGGCCTACCTTACATTGCTGAAGTTGCAATGTGAATCACACTCATCTACTACACTGAAGTTACAAAAACACCACTTTGTAAGCTTTTGTCTCTTTGATCCGGATCAATAAGTAGCCTAAAGCACCCACCTCCTTCATTTAGCGAATTCCAGATTGATGCACGTTAGTGATATGCTGTTAGCCTACTAGTTAGCCTACAAACTCGGGTGCTGCGCGTCGGGAGTTATTTGCATCCGCCTCGTCCATTAATTGTGAATAACGGGACACCTCGGCGGATGTTATCCCTTAGGCCTACATAGTAGACAAGTCCTAAATTATGCGATAGGGAACGTCAAAAAGTCTAGTTGCTGCTTTTTGACGGACTGTCAGAAAAGACTACAGGCACCCAGGGTCATCCGTAATTTAATCAGACCTGAACTAAATCGCGTCCTGAGCTGGCTATTACGTGCCTTTTAGGCTCACAGAAGTGTAGCTTATAGCCTACATATGGACACAAATTGCATGCTTAAATAGCCTAAGAACTATTTTAAAACTGTTTTGTTAAACTATTCAAGAACCGTAACACTTGCCATCACGCATGCACCTATTCCTCTCCCTATCCCTCTCTCGTGCACTCACACACACGATGGCAAAGCATCCTCTTTGTGACAGGTTCCTTACAAGCACACAGCCCATTGTGTAACATGATACACAGGATTTACACTTGTGTATCAAAAGAAGAAAGAAAAGTTAGCATAATTAAATGCTTTTGAATGAAAATTTTCAGCATATCGCCATAGCCTAGGCTACTATCTACCCCCTTTTTGACAACTGAAATATCGGTTTTACATATCGGTTATCGGCCTCGTGTTTTGGTAATAATTGATATCGGTATCGGCCCTGAAAAAAACATATCGGTCGATCCCTATTATACATGTGTCAAGTTTGGCTAACGGTGTTAATTCATCAGGTTTTATGGAGAGGTATAGTTATGTATCATCTGCTAAACAACAGGGGCCTCAGTACTGAGCCTTGAGGCACTCCACATTTTACCATAACCTTTACCTGGGTAGATGGTTTATTATGAACCTGTACAAATTGTTGACGGTTAGGAAGGTATGATCTAAACCAGTGTTTTTCGACCTTTTTTGTGCCACGGCACACTTTTGACACTTAAAATGTCCCACGGCACACTAACACACTAATCCTGTGTGAAGAAAAAATAAACATACCATAGCCTAAAATTTCAAATAATACACAGATATGGCCTTATTATGGCTTCTATGCAAGACCTGCTCAATATAACAAGCACCCTCTGTTTCATTTGTAGGTGACTATATTTAATTTAATTGTTGTTGTGATATGTGATGATTCTGTGAATACTGGATATGGGGCCCCCGTTGTACAATGCCTGCATACCACAAATAGTGCAATCATACAATCAATGAGAGTATGTGGTTATAAATTCTTTGATGCAACAGTTGCTTTTCTGGACCAGTGAGTGACATTTGAGTAATTTTCTGCGGCACACCTGATGATCTCACAGCACACTAGTGTGCCCCGGCACAGTGGTTGAAAAACACTGATCTAGTCTTTGATGCCTATCAAATTTTCAAGCCTAAGTAGTATGTCCTTGTCAATGGTGTCAAAGGCAGCGCTGAGGTCCAGGAAGACCAGTATCGATACAAGGCTAGGTTTTTTGAGGGAGGGCTTAATAACAGATGTCTTGAATTATTGAATTATTTATAATCTAGAGCAAAACATTATCCAGGAAGGGGAGAGCAGTCTTAAGAAGGTGAGTAGGCATAAGGTTTAGTAGACTAGTTGTAGATTTTGATGAGGAAATTGTGGAGGTGAGATCTAATATGTTGTGTATATGTAAATGAATTAAATGTTGTTTGAGGTGTCATCTGTGATTCTGTGATTTTGCTATCTTTCAGCAATGGAGTATGTGTATTTGGTGAAACTGATTGGTTATTGATCTTTTCTCTAATTGTTTGACATACAATCATAATACTGACATACAATCATACTCTTAAAAATAAGAAAATAACTGTTTTGTGAACTTTATTCAACATAGCCAGTGATTTAGGCGAAATGTATGGTGTTAATTATAGTGAAATATACAAATTCACAAAAATAGGGTTAAAACAGGTAAAAAAAATGGAGACATAATTTTTCTCCATGTTCAATGACCTCTAAAGACAGTCCAACCACTCTCCAAAAATTAACATTTCAATCCCACAGAAACCACATAGTGACTACTAGAGAAAGAATTTCCCCTGTTTGTACGTTCACTCCAAGTTGGCCTACCATAACTTACCAACTCTGCACTGTAGACCCTAAACTGGCTATTTATATTTTTCTGTGAAATAAGCAAATGTATTTGTTCAACTTTATGAAGCAGAATTACGCACTAGGCTACTTGGAACGTAACACATTTGACAAAGGACAGATGTATGTTGCTAGTGACAAAATATTAACTTGTTTTTAACAGTGTTTTACGATGTCTTTGTCATGGGGAAGTGTTTTTCCCCATGCATTTATTCTAGGCTACTGTCAGTGACTGCCGCGAGAGAAGCGGGTTCTGTGTTTCGTTCATTTCAGTGACTGACGCGAGAAAAGCGGGGTCTGTGTTGTGTTGCGTTGCGTTAATTTATTTTCATTGGGCATGCTCTGACGTGCCGTCCACAGCTCTTCAGTTCCGACAAAGCCGAAATTACTCCTTTTGAAACAATGAGTGCCGCGCGTTTGTATGGTTATATTGCCTGACAGGGGGGGATCCCAGGCAGCTTTCAGCCATAGGGCTACTTTGAGAAAATGTCCTAATTCACCCGACACTAATATTCAAAATGTTACTATTTCGGTATAGCCTATAAGCAGTTTAATTAAATGTAATGTTAGTTGTAAACAAACGGGCTACTTGGTGAGGTTTGGCCTCACAGATGCACTCGTGCCTTAGATGGCAAGAAAAATCTTCACGATATAGGCCTATTAAATGACCACCCGATTCACGTTGGCTGGGGGGCAATCAGACAAAAAATCCCCCAAAAAATCACACCTTCCCACCAGCTGTGACAGCTTAAAAGAAGTCGAGAGGACTCCTAACTCACAGACCTATTCACAAACCGGTTTTGTGGCATTTCGCCTGTTTTGAAATCCTATGCGACTACAGGAGCTTCCAATCGTGAGGAAGCAATTTTGCATTGTAGACATAACTAACATGCAATAACGCCACCAACAACAACCAAAACTAGGCTACTCATTGTCAACATGTAAATTAAATGTAACATTATTGTGAATCAAATTAAAATGTTCTCTTTTGCAAACGTAGGCATAGGCATAGTAACAGATTAATTTAATAATGTTACAAAGATACTACATCTGATTTGTCTAGTTAAATGTTTTCTGTCTTTATTTACGTTATTTTTGATAGTTTTCGATTGTTTTTCTCTTAGTCCTTTTTACTGCTTTCGAGTCGGCTGATGTTGTTAACGTCTGTCCATTGGGAGCTTGCTATGGCTAGCTTTTGCCCTGGGCCTCTTACATCCTTCCCATCCATCTGTGAGCCGGTGCTGTACTTCGCTGTCTGGTCGAGGGGATTTCTCGGGACAGCAGCTGGAGCTAGACTACTCTGCGAAAGATCTGCCGAGGCCGCCGAGCTGTTTCTGACCTGTTAGCTGCCATGCCAACTACCTGGAGTCTGGATTGAGCAGACTAACGTTAACGTTAACGTTAATGTTGAAGAACTCTGCATTACGGACCAACAAACTGTCGCTGTTATAAGTCCACCGAGTTGCTGATCTACAAGATCGCCCACGACTTTCGGACTGGTATGCTTCCAGTGATCTCCAGACTAACAAGGCCTAACGTTCACGTTATCTCCAGACTGCCAGTGAGTGTAAAGAACTTTGTTGGCGTTGCATCGGTTGTGGAGACACAACTGTGCGCAGTTTCACGCGAGTCATTATTGCCCTTGGACATTTTCAGCCGGTTGGAAATTGGACTAATTTTATTTTTATTTATTTTATTTATTAATTTGTTTGTTGTCTGTCTTGTATGTCTTGGTGTCACGGGTACGCTGGAGACTACGCCACTCAGTTGGTCTTTGTTAGTCTATGTGTTAATGACAATGTCTTATATGTGGAGCGCTTTGGGTTGCAATCTGTGCATGTTAAATGCGCTAATAAAACTGACTTGACTTGACTTAACATCAATCCGTATGTTTCATTAGGCTACTAGGCTATTTGTTTTGCCTTACTCTTGATTCATTTAGGCTAGGCCTTTTTATTCAGTTATTCATCATCTTCCGTCTTTGTGTAGCGCACGCATTCTCAGACCTGTCACCTGCCACTCATCGTAAGGGAGGTGTTTGGAATCATTCCCGCGTTACAATCATCAGCCAATCAAGGTGGTCACTTCAGTCAAGCTAGTGCATGAGTAATAACATCATCCATAGCAACGAAGACTCACTCACTCTTAGTCGCTCAGCTCCAGAATCTGTTCAGGAGTTGTCATTTTTCCTTACTAAGAGTAGGTCTGAAAGGCTTTGTGAATAACTTAATAAGAGAAACTCCTAGCTAAAATCTTTTATTGCTTTTTAGGAGTAGCCTACTCCTAGTGGTAAGATAAAAGGCTTTGTGAATATGGCCCCTGGTGTCTAACCCAATGCATAGCCCATTTACACAACGAATATTAGGCTACTGATGATCATTGTTATTTAAGAACATGCAGTGCGCGTAGGGCACCAAAAACATCTTGCTAGTAAAAAATCATCACACCGCACGTTGTGGCGGGTCTGTTATTTAACCTACTTACTGTAGGCTGCGCAAACCACAGGCCTTTATTTTGGGCAAGCCTGCATTCGAGGCAGGCCTTCTGTTGAAGAATTTAATATAAAGCCTGCGCTAACAGTAATCCTCCTGCCCCCGATACCACAGCTGTGGATAGTGTGGAATGTTCAAGTAATAACACAATCCAATGTGTGTCTCAATTGTCCCCCGCTGACCACCTCACACATTTCTTTAGATTTTGCAACGACCTTACATGACACAATGCCATAAAATGCCAGTTTTTAGGACACAGAATAATGTTTGTAATGATACCAGTTAGGCCTACATTCAACAGTAACATAAGTGTAATGAGCTATTCATTGTCGAAGGTGCATGATGAAGTGAAATTCTTACTTTGGAAAACAAACATTTGCCGATATCATTGGATAGGGATACTTGTTTATTTTTTACGTAGCCTACAATGGCCAGTTCAGACAAAGCCGAAAATTTGTATGGTTATATTGCTTGACTTAAATCCCAGAGAGTAGGCTACCGCACCCCACAGTGATGGGCCTAGCGGTCTTTCGCGTTCAGTGTGGGATATAAACAAGCTGAGAATTTAGCGGTGTCACGTCTGCCTGTCACAGACGTGGGGAGCTGAAGCTTGGGATACAGTTACGGTAACAGTATTTTATTTTACTTCTTATGGAATATTTTTTTTTTAACTTTTATAAAGGCTTTGTTTGAATGCTGTTGGAACAAATAGTAGTTGATTATAAAGGCAACTTTCTGTTGCAATATTCTGTGTGTTCTGGACTGCAGGTAACTTGTTAAGCCAGTGGTTCTCAAACTTTTTCTTTCATTCCCCACTTTGATCAAGGGGGCATTGACTGATGATAGTGGAGATAACGTGTTATCCTGAGGCATTTGCAAGTCAGCATCTCCGATGGTAGTCTACCCTATTAAAAATGTTCGATGTCCCAAACGGAGAGCCATACTTTATTGTTTTAACGATCTCTATGCTACTCACCAAAATGTAGGCATGGGAACATGATGAAGTATCCAACTGTCGTGTGTTAAATTATTGTGATTACGAGCCAGTGGTTTTCAAACATTATGCATGACTCGGACACACTCGGACAAACATTATGCATGATTATGCACGGTTTTAGTCAAGTCATTTAAATGTGCTGGTGAAACAGTTGTGTACTCTTTTTTATTTATCCCCTATTCACCCACGCCGTCAATTCTGTGGCGCAGTGCGTTAAGGCCGGCTGATGACAGCCGCCGTTACGCAGCAGTTATCAGTCCCCTGTCCAAGAGTTCGAATCTGGGTTAAGCCCATATTTTGAGAAATGCTGAATAGACCACAACCAATTTCAATTCTTCAACACGGTCACCGTTAGACTAGAGGGGAGAAAGAATGGGAAAAGATCAGGGCACAGTTCTTCCAGAGCTTTGTGCCAAGTAATAAGCGTTGTCGAGATGTTTGTGTGAATGAAACGAAGCGTATAGGCCATAGTGTGACATGCGTAAACCAATGGTGTAGAGATGACGCCACAGGGTTTTATTTAAGAGAGCCTACGTTTGTATGTAGGCAATGTATATTCATAATACTTAGGCCTACTAAAATAAATAGTATTTTATTTGTATTGGTTGTTTAGAGTAAAAAAAAATCGGTCGGTCTTAACGTAAGTTTACAACCGGCAAGTCGGTCGGACTAAAAGGGGAAAAAAATAAATATTTGGGTCGGTTCTAAATTGACAGGGTCGGTCGGGTTACGGCAAACGAAAATATTTTTACGGATGGCCTGGCAGTGGTTTTTTGCATGTCTGCAGAAGTCAGCCAAATATGAATGTAATTCTGCGGCATAAAGCAGATGTATTTGTTTATTGTACAGAAAAATAAAAGACATGTCAAGCAGTCAATTGACTACATTGCAGTCAAGAAGTAGGGCAAATTAATTTACGAAACCAAAACGTGGGTCATAGTTGTCTAAGCTTCTATTGCGTAGCCTGTTAAAAACGTCACCAGATAGTATTAAATCGGCAACAACATTGTTTTCTGCAGAAGCCTACCCAAGGCTACTGTTCGGTTCTTTAAGATTTCCCCACCGAACGGGGCGCCAGGAGAGGACACGTTGTTATAACTCTTTGTGTTTTTATTTATTCTGATAGATGTTCCTAATACATTTCTTAGTCCACAAATAGCAGCCACAAATTGCAGGTTATAAACCTATAAAATAGAAAGGCTATGATGTAACCAACGATATTGATAGCCACATACAGACATTAATAGTATTACATAATATAATATTTAGAACGTTAAATGTTAGAATGTTATAAATATTAGAATGTACTTAGTTTTAAGATTGAATGACTAAGCAAAGCACATACATCAAAACACAGAAATTCAACAAATCCACACACAAGCAATATTGCACATTAAACATTGCACTGCCACACACAAGCCACATTGCATTGTCACAAATTAGCTAAGTAAATAAACCAAATCATCAATGTCAATGTCACACATTAAGCCAATAGCCCAATCCACAAACAGTGAGTGTAGTTTTAAACAGTATCGCTAAGCATAGCAATCCATTCCCATTAACTACATTACCCAACCTGCACTGCAAACAGGAAGTGACTCGTGAAAACGCTCCAGTTTCAAACACAGCCATGGATACTATCAAGCCTACAACGTTAAACATCGGATTGCAACAATGTTTTACCAGCGTGACCAAAGTAGCAATTATCAAGCATACAAACCGCGCACATAGCACAGCAGTAGCGCAAACAGATAAACAAACGTAAACCGCGGCTCAATGGATAAAAACAGCAGCTTACCGGTGGCGCATCTCTCCTGACGAGACAACATGCCAAAACTAGTGCTCGCTCCCGCTTATAACCCGTGCTCATTCATTACTGGATTTTAAAACGTCACTATAGGATTTTACTAGTCCACGCTTCAACTCTTGACTGGCCCGTGCTTCAATCAGGTAAGTGAACCTCCCACTTATTCACCTGCGTTAAATTGCTACTGATCACCCGTGACGTAGTGAACGTAACACCTCCCACTTGACCGACTGATCATGTGATTCAAGGCGGTCACAGACAAAACATTTCATCACACCACATAATAAGTAAAAAAAATTTTTTTTCCCATGAAGGATGCCATTGTCACTGTTCAGGCACCTCCCCTGACAGATGTGTGATGTTCTGCCAGGTTCGGTCATATGGGGTATGTACGCTTCATTCTTCGTGAGTGGTGGTGCAAGTGGTGGCGGCAGCATAGACACGTACCAACCAGCGAGAGAGAGAAAAGGAGAGAGAGAGAGAGAGAGAGAGAGAGAGAGAGAGAGAGAGAGAGAGAGGCAGCGACATCCTGAGGCAATGCCTTCAGAATGCCTTCAGGGGGTTTGGGCGCTTGGGCAGCGCCTGCAGAACTGGTGGCCGGAGTCACTTGTCTTCCACAGGTATGAGGACTACCAGTCTCCTCACGTCTCTCCGTAGGATGACTGCCGTCAGCTGCTGAGGGTTCCTCTTAAGTTGAACTGCCTTTAGGGACGCAGGGAGGCTTGCTACACAGCCTGGATCCGTCCGAGTCAGAATTGCCCTCGCAGTGCGTTTTTGATCAGCAATCCAAACAATGTCACCGATTGCTACATTCCTTTGGGTTTGGTGCCACTTTGGCCGAACGAATGGGTTAGGTGCGGCAAGTTCTCTCCACTTCTTCCAGAACATATCCACACCAATCTGGATGGCTCTGAGACGGCGCCAGGGATGGGTGCACAAGTCAATTCCTCCTGTATCTCCTCCTTGCCTGGTCCTCCCGAGTCAGATACTCTATGGAGTCTTCTTGTTCTTGTGCCCTGGCGTCAATCGTCCTTTCATTGGTGAGGTTAGCTGCTTGGTAGAAAAGGGTTTGGAGTTCACCCCAGGTGAGTGAGCTTGTCGTCCCTCCAAGGCTAGTGAGGGCCCTTTTTATGAGCTTAACCAGAGCACTCAAAAAATACTCTATAGAAATGCATGGGGCTAGTTTGTCACGCCAATATGGCCGTTGTCTACATATATCCCACCCCTTCCTCGGCAAAATGTCGACATGTGAATACGTTAAGCCAATCATGTGGTGTGATGTGAATACATTGAGCCAATCATATGGTGTGTTGTGAAGACATCGTGCCAATCATGTGTTGTGATCTCGCCGCTGGAGAAAGATTGGTGTCGTGATTCCTTGCGCACGCGCAGTTCGACCCAAAGACTGTGCCCGATGAGTGCCCATAAAACTTTGGTATATGGCCGCCGAGTGGAGGGACTTGCCTAAAAGGACTTTGGCTTAACCGCAGCTTCCGCAGCCCCGTTGCGATGAGGTGCGTCAGCCGGATGAAAGTTCCAAGCCCACACTGTCCCATTCTTGGCGGCTCTGTCCTCCATAGATGCTTCCTGTAAGGTAGCTAAGTACCTATGCAGGTCTTGTAGGGCAGGTTTAGCTCCAATGAAATTGGTTCCCCTATCTGACCATAATTTTCTGGGATGGCCTCTCAATGCTATGAAGCGAGAGTAAGTTTGGAGAAAGCTTTCAGATTGGTCGTCAACGAGGTCCACATGAACTGCCCTTGATGCCATGCAACAGAATACTATGCCCCAGACTTTTTTTCCTGTTCTTTTCTTGACCGCATCTTTAATTTCGAAGGGGCCAAAGAGGTCAAGTGTAGTATACTCAAATGGGTTAGCACGCTGTGAGCGTTCTGGCGGCAGATCACTCATCATCTGCTGGCACATCTTCCCTTTCAGTTTGCGGCATGTAATACAGTCGTTCGCAACTTTCTTTGCTAGTCTCCGACCTTGCACAATCCATGCTTTCCTCCTGGTGCGCAGAAGTGTGGCAGCAACACCTTCATGGTTCTCGTTATGAGCTTCTCTCACCAGCAGCATTGCGAGCCATGAATGAAATGGAATTAGAGGAACAGCTGTTCCATCTTCTTTCCAGGACTGGATCCGTCCTCCACAGAGAAGGATTCCTGTGCTCTCATACTTGTGGACCACCAAGCGATTCAGCGTCGAGTCTAGGAACTGACTGCCATCTTGGCCTGCGAGGACCAGGTCTCGGAAGGCTTGTGCTCTCTCCTCAGTAGACAGGATAGAGCGGTTTGCCTCCCACTTTAAGGAGTCTGGTGCCTGGCATCTTTTCAGCCAGGTGTCTGCAGCCCGTCGAGTCCAGGCTATGGAGCCACATAGCCTGGACAGAGAACTGAAGCGTTGAGGTTCCACAAGGCGCACCAGTCCAATTGCCCAGGGCCTTCTCTGTCTGTCTGAAACTGATGTTACACCCGGGACAGCTGGTGATGGTCCTTCATGCTTGAGGTCTGCCTTGATGTCAGGCCCATTGGGGCCAATTCTCTTTTTTGATTGGGCCCTGGTGACCACTGCTGAGAAGGCTTTCCGCTGAAGTTTTCCCACATCTTCAGCAGCAGAGGGTGTAATCTCACTTGCCATCTTCATAGGCCAGTCGGTCTCGGGCAATTTCAAAAACTCAGGGCCTTGCTGCCACTCTGACCCTTCGTTAAGTTCCTCCGGAGTTGCACCTCTGGTAAGTATATCAGCAATGTTTAGTCTGCCTTCAATCCACCTCCAATCTTCCACATTTCCGGCTTTCTGAATCTCGCCGATTCGATTAGCGAAAAAGGTCTGGTAGCCGTAGCTGTCCTTTTGGATGGCTGCCAGGATTGTTTGGCTGTCCACAAAGTGAATCCATTGCTTGACTTTAATGTGGCAGTGCTTTTCAAAATACTTTTTTAGACGGGTAGCGAAGACCGCGCCACAGAGTTCCGCCTTGATCACATCTCCCTTTTGGTCGAGATGGGTGAGTTTAGCCTTGGATTCCACCAACTTCACTACAACTTTGTCTCCAGTTTCCCACCGCAGGTAGAGCACGGCTCCATAGGAGGATTCGCTTCCATCTGAGAACGTGATCCCTGTTGGTGGGCCTATGGCTCCAGGCGGCGTGAGGCTTCTCTCAAACCTGACCTTGCCAAGTCTCACGTATTCTTCAAAGAGCGTCATTGCGGCTTCTCGAAGTTTTGGTGAGAGAGGGGCATCCTATGTATCTTTAGACGGGTTGTCCTTGCCAGCTTCCTGGAATGATTCTCGTACCAACATCACTCCCTTCTGTTTGGCTGGTGAGGCAAGACCAATCGGGTCGTATAATGCGGCAATCTGGCTAAGAAGTATGCGTCGGGTAAGGGGATTTGGTGTTCCTTCGCTGACATCCTCCATGCTCAGATTAAATCCTGTCCTCATTTTCCCTCTTTTCTTAGAGAAGTTGATAGATGTTAGTAACCGAAGCTCGTCTGTCTCAGGTTCGTAGCAAACCCTGAGTGCTTTGTTCTCCCCATCACGCATTTGGTTGGGCAGTACCATGGTCCTAGGTACAGTTGTTTCTACAATAGAGTCAGCAGTTGTTTCAGCAGGGGCTCCACTCCTCCCACTTTGACGTGACAGGACCCATGGTTTGAGGAAGAAGCCTCCCGCTTTCAAAATCTTCTCCACTCCTTTGGTGATCCTTTCCAGCGTCTTGAGGTCATCGTGTGAAGTCAGGATGTCGTCCACGTAGCTGTCTTCAGCCAGAGCCCGCCGTTCCTCAATCATACTAGCAAACTGAGGAAGGTTGGCCGTCTCCTTCATGGCAACTTGGGCGATACATCCTGCAGGTTTATCACCAATATTGACTCTGACGACTGCAAACACCTCAATGTCATCCTCAGGGTTGTCTCTCCAGAGAAAGCGGTGGAGGTGGACTTCATCATCTTTCAGCCACACGGAGTTATACATCTTTTTTACATCACCCAGTGCGGCATGGAGTTCACTCCTGAACCTCAGGAGGACACCTCTGATGGGATTGAGGACATCGGGACCCTTGTGATCATTGAGACTCTTGGCTACTGTTCCACACAATTCTCACAGGGGTTGAGGAGGAGTGAGGATTCGGTGCAACCAGATGGCTGATGTACCATTTAGGTCCTTTCCAGTTGTTGATTTCCTTCCTTGTGAGTTTTGCAGCAGCTCCTCTTGAGACCATTTCATGTATTTGTTCTTTGTATGCAGCCTTCCACACAGGTTCCTTCTCCAGACGTTTCTCAGTGTTTCTGAAGGTTGCCTCCACTGCCTGTCGATTGTCTGGCAGTGTTGTGAGGTCTGCCTTCCAGGGATAGGCTGCGTCCCAGCGGGGGGAGTTGCTGTGTTTGTCCGCCAGCACGTATGTTAGGCATCCTTTTATCTTTTCCAGGTCCCGCTCTTCCTTGAGGGTCATTTCTTTTCCTCCAGGGGGGCACCTACCACACTTGCAACCGCCACATTGAGGACTGCACGCCGCTCCAATGCTGTCCCACCTGAACCACTCGAAGACCTCTTTGTTGGTAGTTGTGGTGCTCCGGACAAGCACATTTTCTTCCTCTTCCTGAGGTATGATGGTCTCTTTATACGCCATCGAGGCTGCTCTCATGGTCCTCGCAAGGTGAGTTTCAGAGCGGTACACAGCCAGGTCGACTGTCTCCATGAGATCGGGATGGGTTCCCCCAACAGTCTTTCCCAGCGGGCCATCCCAGAGGACGAGGTCTCCCACAATCTTGATTGGCTGGGGAACAAGACGACCTTCCCGGTGACTGATAAGGAGGTCAATCTTTGTGGGACGGACCAGTTCGTCTCTGGGGACATTGGGGAAGAACTTCTGCAGCTGCTCGGCTGTGACTGATTGGGTCACCTCCGCAATGTTTTCCAGGCCATAGCAGAGAATTCTATGCTCTGCCACTTTTCCCTTGGATGTCTTCACCTTCAGCCGCAGGGAATATCTTTTGGTCAGGTCTTCTTCATCCCTCCGACTCCATGGACTATAAGCCTGATGTTCTCACCGCACAGTCCAAGGTGATCGGCTGCTTCATTGGTGATATAATTGGTGTCAGATGCGAGGTTGATTAGGGAGCCAATAAGGCAACCAGAGTTTGTAGTCACTTCCATCAGCATCATCACCACTGGATGTTCTTGCAGTTCATTTCCAGTCTTGACGCATACCGTTGAGGATATTTTGTTTGAGAATGCATTCTTGTATTTCTCTTTGTTCTGGAGTAAGCTCTGCCAGAAACTCCTCTTGTTTGTTGGTTAGGCCAAGTTTCTTCACTCCAATTTTTATGGTGCTCTGCTCCTCACTGCTGCTGTCCTTCCTTGGAGTCGGTGGCTTAGGACACAGAAGGTAATTGTGGTCCGACGCCCCTCCTTTCCGACAGTCTGCTTTTGGGCAGAGGTATCTGGGTGTGCAGATTTCCTTTTCCATCCTTGGAATGGGGCCGCAAACACTTTGAGCACAACCCTAGTTTAGATCTTGCTCTCTGAAGACCTTGCATGCAAATAGCCTGCCGGCATGGGAATCATCTTCACAGACAGTGCAGCTGGGATGGTCATCCTTCTGACCTGCTGTGGACTTAGTGAAAGCCTTCCTCCCTCTCTTATCCGAGTAGTCTGCGGCACCCTTTTCCACAGGGCCTTTGTCTGCAGGGCTTGGCTCCAACTGGTCCAACTCTTCAAGAATCTCCTCTTGATTCTTCAAGAATCTTAGGAGACAATCAAAATGGTTCAGAGGAGAGAACCTGTTTGCCGGGTCAGTTTTGTGCATAATCCACTCCTTCTTAAGTGAACTGGGAAGTTTGCTTTCAAGCGATTGAGCAACAACACGGTTCTTTACGGCATCCTCTTCACCAAGAATCTGGAGGTTGCACAGTGCCCTTTCCACAGCCTGGATCAATTCAATGGTTCTTCTGGGATTGTTTCAGAGGACACGTTGTTATAACTCTTTGTGTTTTTATTTATTCTGATAGATGTTCCTAATACATTTCTTAGTCCACAAATAGCAGCCACAAATTGCATGTTATAAACCTATAAAATAGAAAGGCTATGATGTAACCAACGATATTGATAGCCACATACAGACATTAATAGTATTACATAATATAATATTTAGAATGTTAAATGTTAGAATGTTATAAATATTAGAATGTACTTAGTTTTAAGATTGAATGACTAAGCAAAGCACATACATCAAAACACAGAAATTCAACAAATCCACACACAAGCAATATTGCACATTAAACATTAAACATTGCACTGCCACACACAAGCCACATTGCATTGTCACAAATTAGCTAGGTAAATAAACCAAATCATCAATGTCAATGTCACACATTAAGCCAATAGCCCAATCCACAAACAGTGAGTGTAGTTTTAAACAGTATCGCTAAGCATAGCAATCCATTCCCATTAACTACATTACCCAACCTGCACTGCAAACAGGAAGTGACTCGTGACGGTGAAAACACTCCAGTTTTAAACACAGCCATGGATACTATCAAGCCTACAACGTTAAACATCGGATTGCAACAATGTTTTACCAGCGTGACCAAAGTAGCAATTATCAAGCATACAAACCGCGCACATAGCACAGCAGTAGCGCAAACAGATAAACAAACGTAAACCGCGGCTCAATGGATAAAAACAGCAGCTTACCGGTGGCGCATCTCTCCTGACGAGACAACATGCCAAAACTAGTGCTCGCTCCCGCTTATAACCCGTGCTCATTCATTACTGGATTTTAAAACGTCACTATAGGATTTTACTAGTCCACGCTTCAACTCTTGACTGGCCCGTGCTTCAATCAGGTAAGTGAACCTCCCACTTATTCACCTGCGTTAAATTGCTACTGATCACCCGTGATGTAGTGAACGTAACAGCTACACAACAAGAACATTTCACAGGTGATAAGCTGTTTATGTAGAACAGGCCAACTGCGTATTATATTTATTTTCCTCCACGTAAACAGAATTTAATAATCCATTTTTACATGTACTTTATCTACCTTCAAATATAAAACAACATCCATGGCTAGCGGTTGAGCAAATAAGTCCCTTCAAGACAAAGCAAAACCCCTCCGCTACGCGTCGGGGTCCTGTTCGTCCTGTCGGGACTTATTACAGATTCATTCTGAACAGTTATTTCTCTACTGGCTCAATTATCACACAAGCAGGGCCGCGTTTGGGCATTGGGCGAAGGGGCTGCTGCCCCGGGCCCCGGCCACTAGGGGGCCCCGGCGCGGGACATTTAAAAAAAGAAAACAAGTGTCTTATCGTCACCTGTCTTTGCCCGTATCAATGCATGCTATCACAGACAACAATGGCTTCGCATGAGACAATTAGTAAATATGAAAGCGGATCTCGAAAAAAGAGAGCTTCAGCCAGACGTTCTCAGTAAGGCGCACCAAAACCATGGCCGTACGCACTGTGCGTATCAGCCAGGCTCATTTCCCCTGTGTGCTTGTATTCACACCAAATTGGCCTAGGCTACCATAACTTCTCAACTCTGCACAGTAGCCTATTCCATTAACTGCATGCCAGTAGGCTATTTACAATTTTCTGTAAAGTAAAGTTTGTAACGCTATCAAAATCAACTTAATGCAGAACTATGCACACGCGCACCTTTTGTTTGAGCAGGAGAGATACACAGGCATGCTACAGAAGTTGTAGGCTAGCTTGTCGTTTTCTATTACTATCTATGCTGGTTATCAGCACACAATGGTATAAGCTAATTCATTAACTCGAGACTCATCATGGATATAACACGTTTTTTTAAACAACGAAAACAGAAAGGATGGAGACAGCAAAGCGAGAGTTATTTCAAATGGGCAAGCCGCAAGCACAAGGTAGGCAAGATTATTGCTTGTCAAAACGTTAGGCTAGCATTATCACTGTTTAAAGCCATACGTGAACGTAGCTCGCTAGAAAAAAACTAGGTAACTTTAGCCTTTATAGGGCTATACAAAGTTGTCCAAATAAATAGGTCGTTGTTAGGCGTTGTTGTTATAAAGATATTGCATGTGGATGTTATTAGCCTACTACAGTATGTAGGCTATTTTTTAACTGACCAGGAACCTAACCGGGACAAATATTATCAAAGCGTTGAAAGTTAGGTGGTGCCCTGTCCACTTTTTTCAAAACGAGGATCAAAATAGGGATAAGTCCACGTCTAGGCATACTACCCCTGTCCCTGACAACGTTACCCGTTATCGGCTGCGACACTTGTTTGTATTTGAAGGTGGTTGGGCTGTGTGTGCGCGCTAGACTGCGTGTTTCAATGTATTTGACGTCGTGGCTGGCTAGGGCTGTGTGTTACAGTGTATTACAGACAGCGTGTTACAATGCATCATGATAGGCTACAATGTTTCATGAGTTCAGAGTTCGCGAGTTGCGCATTTTTGTGTGACCTGGGTACCACTGGCAGTTTTCAAGCCTAAGTTGAAGTAATTGATGGTAATATTTCATGGTTGATTTTTTTTGTGTGTATTGCCCCATGTTTGTAGGCTACTTGTTTTTTGTATGTTGGTACAATTGTATATTGGTTATACGGTTCCACAATATAAATGCAAATGTAATTTTTACATTATGTCTGTCATAATTTAATTGCCTCTCTCTCTCTCTCTTATGTATATTGATAATAATAATAATAGTAATATATATTGAAAAAAATGAGGGGGGGGGGGCTCGGGGAGGCCTCTGCCCCGGGCCCCAGATGACCTTAACCTGGCCCTGCACACAAGACACTGTTTTGATTTGCGCAGTTGTGTTACCCCCAACACTGACAATAATGTAGACAGCCTATTTCGATTTTGATTTTCGTTACTACCATGTAGTCAAGCCTTAAGCCATACCCAAGTAGCCTAAATTGAGGTAATGTTTAATTATGCATGATTTATTTTGTTATTGAATTCGTAGGCTGGGATTACTCTCGGCAACAATTATGTTTAATGGCAGCATCCTGCTTTTTCAGAAGGGGCTGCAGGCAGAGTGATGTACAGTGGCAGAGCGACGCACAGTGGCATTACTCTCCCTTTAAGCACGTCTTCTTAAATTAAGACATAAAAACAACTACATTTATCTGCTGGTGGAGTAAGTAATTTTATCTTAAATATTGTAAAGTCAGACATTACTCTCCCATTAAGCACATCTTCTTAAATTAAGACATAAAAACAAGTACATTTATCTGCCAAATGGCAAATCTTAATTTAAGAAGATTTTGACTTATTTTAAGTCAAATAATCTTACAAGAAAGCTCAAATGAAGTTTATACTAAAAACATTTTTTTTTATCTTAATATAACATTATACCACTTGGTAAGACATCATTTTTTGCAGTGTGTACGGTGTTCATTTTAGGACATCCTCAGACTCAGGTGTCAGACTCAGACAAAACTGCATCAGCATCAGAAAAACCTCTGTCATCTTCAGACAAAACTGCCTCAGCGTCAGAAAAACCAGACTCAGGTGTCAGACTCAGAAAAACATCTGTCATTTTCAGACAAAACTGCCTCAGCTTCAGAAAAACTTCTGTCATCTTCAGACAAAACTGCATCAGCGTCAGAAAAACCTCTGTCATCTTCAGACAAAACTGCCTCAGCGTCAGAAAAACCAGACTGCCTCAGAAAAAGTGGAGTCAGGTCTCAGAAAAAACGCTGTCAGAAAAAAGAGTCAGACGAAAAAGTCTCAAATGAAAAGTTATTGTGGGGACAGAAGAAGACGACGGATACAGAACGGTGAGTTTAATATTATGCTTAATACGTTATTCTGTCACTGGCAGGGTAGGAATTTCACGGCGGCCACGACGGCCGTGGTAGCCCCTTGCGTTGGCCGTGAAGCCCCTTTGAAAATCATAGGTTTACAGGCCACGGTGGCCTTGGTGCACCCTTCTTTCAATATTCTGCTTTGTGTCCTACTAATAGCGATTTTTATTTAGCCTGCGGCCTGTCAAAATAATCTTAGCATTCACAGCGCAAATTAATTTAGTCTTTTATGCAGTGGAGAAAGTGACATCGCAAGAAAGTGCGTCTAAATTCACCCATTCTTCTCAGTTGAACTACTCGCGAAGTAGCCTATTCATCACACAGACATCACAAGTGATGTCACATGAAAGAGCTTTTTCTCAGCTTTTAAACGATGTTAGCCGATAATTGCTGTGTTGAACGGTTCGCGAGAAAAGTAAATAATATAATTTAATTTAATCATACATTCTACTGTTTTGCGTCCATGATCTCCCTACCCATTCATCTCGGTGGAATACTTTACGAACCCTTCTTTTAACACATGACAAACCACATATCAGAATAAACAGCAGACCTTACCGAACATAAAGGTGTAAAGCAGTCCCCTGTACAGTTAGCCGTTCCAGAGTAATCCAGTTTTGAATTTGCAGTAAATTTCGACATGCATTGATGTCTCTAAATTTGGGCTTTAAGTTTTACAATGTGTTTAAATTGTTCCACATGATTTCATAACGGGCCAAATACAAAATAAATGTTACAAATATCGCCTAGATATTGGTAAATCAGAGGACAGCTGACTAAGAGTTTGTGAAAGTAGCCTGATCACAAAATGCTAAGCATGCATCTAGGCTATTTGAGTTTCTTAAAGATGAGCTGTGCTTAAATTTAAATTGTTCAATACATGATTTCATAGCAGGCCAAATATAAAATAAATGTTATATATAGCCTAGATATCTGTTTTTATTAGATGATCAGATGATTTACAGTTATATGTAATATGTCATGTTTCATGTTTTTGTAATGTTTCATACAATGATGCAGGTCTACTGCAGTGAATAGGCTAAATACAACTTTGATCATTTTTATAGCCTACTACTGTATAGTTAACTTTGGCCTTGGTGCCCATGTGGCCTTTGTGCCCCCCACCAAATATGCCCAACTGAAGGCCAAGTGGCCTTGCCCCCAGAATGGTGAAATTCCAAGCCTGGTCACTGGCATGTTATATTTGGTGCTTGGTTAGATGTAGAAATTATAAGTAAAGGTAGAAAGTGATCCAATGGTATACACATTGTAGGAAATCCATGGATGTAACTTAGTTAACCTCACTTCGCTAGTAACATTAGCAGCTGCTGTAAGGCACATACCGGAGTAAGCTACGTACTACATACAGCAAAATAATTAGTTTTTCGTAGGATTACGGTACATTCAATGAGCTAGGGAAAAGTGGGTTAAACATTTTTCCACCACGAAAGTCCAGAACGACACCTGGACCATTATTTCTTACTTTTGCTAACCGTTTCCCAGTTGTACACTACCTACCAGTAAGAAACCTGCATCATTATCATCACATCATTATTCCCAAACCCCCATAAAGACAAATGTGCTATGTCATGATGTAATACCATATAATACCATTATGATAATACATGAAATAGCAGGTACCAACAACAAGGCACATTTCTCTAAATAAGATAACATCTCATATCAAATGAATTCAACAACGCTGCAGTTATTGTCCCCTGGGGATTACATTTCAAGTACCTGTCTATCTTTATGTCTGTCTATTATTGTTGTGCAATGACAATGACAACTGCTAACGTTTTATAATGGTATTATATGGTATTACATCATGGCATAGCACATTTGTCTTTATTTAATACTTAATACTTTTCTGAGACCTGATTTTCTGAGACCTGACTCCACTTTTTCTGACAGGGTTTTTTCTGAGACCTGATTTTCTGAAACCTGACTCCTTAGAGATGTTTTTTCTGAGGCAGTTTGGTTTGAAGCAGTTTTATCTGAGGATGACAGAGGTTTTTCTTACGCTGAGGCAGTTTTGTCTGAAGATGACAGAAGTTTTTCTGAAGCTGAAGCAGTTTTGTCTGAAAATGACAGATGTTTTTCTGAGTCTGACACCTGAGTCTGGTTTTTCTGACGCTGAGGCAGTTTTGTCTGAAGATGACAGAGGTTTTTCTGACGCTGATGCAGTTTTGTCTGAAGATGACAGAGGTTTTTCTGACACTGAGGCAGTTTTGTCTGAAGATGACCGATGTTTTTCTGAGTCTGACACCTGAGTCTGAGGATGTCCTAAAATGAACACCGTAAGTGTGGTACTATGTCAGAATAGAATACATACCAAAAGCTGCACTCAAACTTGTGGCACATTCATAATCAGTCATCATTTTTGGCTACCTGACAAGTAACCACGTTTTAGTCTGTTGCTCAACATCACATCTACTGTATGTCACCAAACTGAGCTGAGGCTGTGTGGAACAAACAATGCCCAATGGAAAACTCACTCAATTTGACTTCACCTCCCTCCATGCAAGTCCTCTGGAGTGGCTCTGTCCATTTCTTTTACTGTCTATGAGTGTTCAATACTCAACTTTTTGACCATTATGAGTGTACCATCTGGGGACTTGCAGTGCACTTGGAGTTGACATAATTATCAGTGTGAACACACTTATGTATGCGGATTGGAAAAGAGCCATGGACTTTAAGGCAAAGCAAAAACAGCAGGCTGAAACCATAAGGTGTTTCAGCTGTGTTGCGAAAAATGAATACAATAAAATGTGTTGTCAAAGACATTGAATGGGCTAAGCTTGAATTAGATCAATTAATTAGCAAAAGATTTTGTTAAAAATGTGGTGGTATACCCTCCTGAGACCCAGAAGAAAAAAAGTTTTAATATTAAGATTTTTTCAAGATTATTTAAGAATTATGGTTGAAGGGAACATATTGCAAAAACAAAATCTAAATTTGTCTTTCTTTATTTCTTTATCATATGTCCCTTGCAGTGGACATCGGGTCATCATTCTTCAGAAAATATGTATTTAACGTAATGTTATTGCATTGAGTTACAATGGGATCTTACAGTATTTGCTACATTAAATGAAAATAAATGTGCCAAGGAAGGAGAGCTTTCAGCTCTGGTCACGTCCTGAGCAGCTCAAAAGATGTTGGACTTTTGTGCTGCATTTGGTTATTCCAATAAACATTTCACAGGTGATAAGCTGTTTATGTAGAACAGGCCAACTTCGTATTATATTTATTTTTAATAATCCATTTTTACATGAACTTTATCTACCTTCAAATATAAAACAACATCCATGGTTAGCGGTTGAGCATAAGACCCTTCGGGACTTATTTTCCGATAATGACTGGCGCACAATACACTATCCCTTACGTAGCACTGAGGAACACAACCAATGGCTGTGCTGATGGTGTCAAAATTAAACAAAACTAATGTGTACCTGCTTTAGAATCGAGTACTGCAACTGCATTTAAAACCTTTGTTTAAAAGAAAGATGTCTTTGCTGTACTTCCAAAAAACTACGGTGAGAGTGTAATGTACTAATTTAATTTGATAGGCCCCTTGGAAATTAGAAATTTCTAATTGAGAATATTTTGGGAATCAGTCTGGTGTCAGCTAGGCTACCATTGTCTCCTAACAGACTCCAATTAATGGAATCATCTACCTGGAAGACTGTAAGCAAGAGGAGTTGTCCAGAAAACCCGGATTATAAGATACAGGTCACTCAACAGTGTGAATCTGGACATCTGGATGTTAATATTATTACTTTAGACCTGATGTACATGATTAATCATGTGGGAGGTTAAGGGCCATGCCTCTGCTGTCAGGGTGGAATGTACTAGCATGTACAGTTTAGACTAACCGCCTAATCTTGAGAGGCCAATACCACCTGCCTGGGCAAAAAATGACTATCCCTGAGCTTCTATTGCCAAACTAGGTGCCTATGTATTTTTGTAATAAACACTGTATACATTACCTCTGTTTTGGCGAAGAGCAACATACCAAACATTGTAAAAAGGCACAGGTGAAGAGCCAATAGCAGGATCACACTATATATACATAAAATGTTGGGAAAAGATGGATTATTGCCAATTAAATCTACAATCTACAAATTACAGTGTATGAGATATAACAGTTCTCAATATGACAGCACTCAATACCAATGCAGTCCCTTTCAGAGTACCCATTTAAATGTTTGATGTCATTACCTTGCCATTTCTGGAAGAGTTCTTTTGAGGCACTTCAAGGTTTTTTTCATCAAGGAGGAATTTTGCAGTAGGAAGAATGGACGGAGAAGTCTCCGAATTCGCAAGGTCTACAGTTAAGAACAGGAGATTTCAGTATGTCACATGTCATTGGGTAGAAAGTGTTTTTTACTTTTTTAATGCAATGTTCCTCACTGTAGGTTTTCTATTCCCTCAAAATAGTTTTGTGTTCCCTCACAATAGTTGTGCGTTTCTTCATCAAGTCATAAATATTCAGAGGGAACACAAAACAATTGTTTTTGCAAAGAGAATGCCAAACTATTGCAAGGGAATGAAAAATCAATGAGAGGTTTGGAAAAAAATCCAAGCACCAAATGTAAATGACTGGCTGAAAGAAATGGCAACTAATGGTCATGGAAAAAATAACTTATATAGTGAAAGGTAAAAGCAACAAATTTGAGGAGATATGGTACCCATTCTTATCCTTTCTGGAAGAGGGTGGAGGTAATGGGATGTCAGATGTGAGTAATACTAATACCGACTGAGAAGCTTTTTATTTTTACTTTTATCTTTATTTTAGGTTTTGTTTTTTCTGTTATATTATTGTTATTTTAATTTGGTGTATGTTTGTCCTTCAATTTCTGTGTTTAATGTGTAATTGTATGAAAGTTAAAATCTAATAAAAATATTTGGGCGAAAAACAATCAATGAGAGTGCAAACAGGACTATTGTGAGGGAGTAAAAGTTGATAAAAATTAAATTCTCAAAAAAGAAACATTATATTAGCATGACCCCTAATAATCTGTGTTCATTAACTGGTTAAAAGACTAATCATCTTCAATATATCTATATAAATCTGCATACCACATTGGAGAACAGTGCTGTACAAATGTAGTCAATTTAGCATTTTTATAATAATAAAAACTGGATCTATTCTCACCTCCTCACACAGCATGCTTAGCGACAAAGTCCAGTCAATGATTGAAGCTGCGATGGCTAAGATGTAGCCAATAAGCCACTTGGTCTTCCGAAACTCATCCCAACCAATAAGGTAACTCTGGAAAATGTAGACCTTGATCATTACACAAAGCAAAATTGTTTCAAACCATATTAAACTATTTTTGTGTTGGCAATGATGATCAAAACATGTGAGGTGAATTGATTGAATTATTCAATTAGGATGTTGAGAAACTGTTTGGAGGCAGTGGTGATAAACATTAATTGTTCTGTGATTCAAGCTTAGTGTAATGTTGCCTAACCATTTGTACTGTACCTGCATCTGAGGTGCACATGGCATATAATCATCTAAATAATAGCAGACACAAACCCCGAGTTGTCTGGGGAGAATGCCCCTTTGAATGTAATTGACATATGTATGTCGCTTTGGATAAAAGCATCTACTAAATTAATAACTGTAAAAGTAATACCAACTATTTAAACAACTCTACATACTTGACTGTCATTAACGTTTTTGAATAGGAACTGACCAGAAATTTTAACATGTTTTAATAAAAAACATTTTTTGAATGTACAGTGCAACCGAAACGTTTTTCACATTTTGTTATGTTTCATACTCATCTTAAAATAGATTCAATTCATTTTTTTTCTCATCAATCTACACACAATGTTCCTATCCTCCACAAAAAACGGTGTTTGGAGTGTTTTGTAAATTTCTAAAAAATAAAATACTGAAATATCTATTTACATAAGTATTCAGACCCTTTGTTATGATGCTTGCAACTGAGTTCTGGTGCATCCTACTTCTATCAATGGTCCTTGAGATGCTCCTACAATTTGATTGGAGGCCACCTGTGCCTAAATGAATTCATTTGGACATTATTATATCTGTCTATGTAAGGTCTCACAGTTGATGGTGTATGTCAGAGTGAAAATCAAACCACAAGGTCAAGACAATTGTCTGTAGACCTGCGAGACAGGGTTGTGTGAAGACAGATCTGGGGAAGGATACAAGAAAATGTCTGCAGCATTGACAGTGCCTAAGGTTATGGTAGCCTCCATCATTCTCAAATGGAATTTATTTTTTATACATTACAAAACACTCCAAACATCTATTTTTGTGGAGTATTGGAGCATTGTCTGTAGACCAGGTCAGCAACCTTTTTGAGCCCAAGATCCCTGACCCCTGCAAGATCTACCTTAAAGCGTTAAAAGACAACCAAAGCCAAAATACTTCCAATTTAAGGCCTTTTAATAAGGCAAATGTATCAGGTCAAAAATATCACATCCTCCACCCCCTCGTGAATCCGTGCCTCTGTACCTTTTAGTCTGGGTTACATAACGATGGTAAACATTTTGCAAACGATGGCATACATTTTACATTTTCCTTAGCCTATACAGGCGTCAATGAGATAACAACAATTAACATAGTCTTTACTTACATGATGTTGGTTTTGATTTTCTATTTGGAGTAAGTGTGTAAATTTGATAATGTTTGATTGCTGTTTTGGTATGAAGCATCTTTCATGTAATGAATGCGCACTCTAGAAAGTAAAAGTAACCTAGGCCTACGATGCGCTCCGTATCTGTAGTTGTCTGTGCACGTCCGCAATTGATTACAGTACGTTCTTCAAATGGAGAACACGTCCATGTTCCCTTGCGTCTCATGACCACTCGTGTTTGCAAAATTCCTGACAGTTCTTGATCACTAAACTTTCGTTATTAGTACAGTATGTTGTGTTTGGAAAATAGGCTCCCGTTGGATTTTCATGTGAAAATTGATTTTTTGTGTGCATATTTTGCTAATACAGTCTAAGGAACAAGATTTTTTTGTCTTCAAATTTTCATGATCCATCTTTAGTGTTTTCATCTGTATGTTATAAAATAAGCGATTATATCTAGTCCGAAAAGTGATTTTCACATTTACTTCTAATTTTTTCACAATTAATTCCACTTTTTGTACACAAAACCCCAGATAATGTAGGAAGGTTGTTGGTTCTAAAACAATATCCGTAGTTTTCAAACTCTGAGTGTCTGAAAAGTGTAAAAACACCTCCTCCCTTGTTGCCTATGTCAAAAAACAGTTTCTTGATGCTTTCCTTGACTTGCCATGTCAATCTATTGTCTACCTTAAGAGAAATGTGTCACAGCCTGAACTAATACAAAAAAATATATAAATCAAGGGAAAACATTGGTCAGATACTATGGCTACCCTCGACGGGTCTCCAACTCATCGCTCTTTCTTCCCCCTTACTGTACCTCACTTGTGAGGTATATCATCACCAGTCATCAACCATCCGTGTGCTTGGCCCTCCTCTCACCCATCTCAAGTCCCATCCTCGACTGCCCTATTACTGTCCCCCTATCTGGATTCCTGGCCCGTACAGCCTAGTGACCCATCACCTGCCTATGACAACTCTGCCTGGATTCCTGGCCCGTACAGCCTAGTGACCCATCACCTGCCTATGACAACTCTGCCCGGATTCCTGGCCCGTCTGCCGACCCACCACATGCCCCTTGACAACTCCCTTCCCCTGGACAATTCCCACGCTGGACTATTTGAACTTTCTGTCACTAAATCAGGATTAATGCATTATCATACCGGATACGTAATCATCCCACCTCTTGTAAATTTCACCTCAGGTGCTTTAAACACCATGTCCTATTCTCTACACCTGACTATCATATGCATTTGTCATGTATACAGACCTTACTGTCCTGTATTGACCCTAGGCAGATGGGTCAGGCCCTTGAGTCGCGGATCTGCTCGAGGTTTCTTCCTATATGTATCTCCAATTCTGGACAATTACCACGCTGGACTATTTGAACTTTCTGTCACTAAATCAGGATTAATGCATTATCATACCGGATACGTAATCATCCCACCTCTTGTAAATTTCACCTCAGGTGCTTTAAACACCATGTCCTATTCTCTACACCTGACTATCATATGCATTTGTCATGTATACAGACCTTACTGTCCTGTATTGACCCTAGGCAGATGGGTCAGGCCCTTGAGTCACGGATCTGCTCGAGGTTTCTTCCTATATGTATCTCCAATTCTAGGGAGTTTTTCCTCGCCCCTGTTACCCATGGGCCTTCTTTCTTTCTTTTCTTTTATTCCTTTCTTTTCTTTTTTTCTCTGATTGCCTACATTCTGTAAAGCGCCATGATACATGTGTAATGTTTTGGCGCTCTATAAGCACAATAAATTGAATTGAATTGAAATACTAAACCATGTGCATTTGCTCTATTTAAAAGCAACAGGCCGGGCGTGCAAGAGAAGTAATTAAGTCTTAGAATAAAGAATAAAGCCATGTTCTTCCAACAACAACAACCACAAGCACCCATGCGCCAAACAATTCAAATGACCGGCATTGTTCTCCCAGAGAGGAAGCTACTTATATGATCACCACCCACGGGTGGGCATGTGCGCCAGCGCTGCAGGTCAGCCTTTCCACATACACCCCTGGCTTTAAAGTTCACCGTTCTGGTAGCATACCTTTCTACTGCCAAGGCCTGAAGGGGACGGGGAAAACATTTACTTCTGCTACACTGGTAGAGAACTCATGGGAGGCGGAAGGGGTTTGAATGCTGTCCAGCAGTATTGTGGAACGTCGGAGGGATAGAACCGGGTCAGGGTTCAGACCCAACTCCTCCAGGGGGCGCACGATTGGAAAATCTTCACTTGCTGATATGCTTGGGGCCAGCTCTGGTTCTGTGTGTCTGTGCTAAATGGTGCCGCTGCCGGGTGGCTGGCGCTCTTTGTGGGGGGTTGGACATCTGGTACGCCCTCAAAATGAGCCTGGGACAAATGGTCAAGGCTAAGGTTAACACCATCTTGGTTACTGTGATGCTAAGCACTAGTCCCGGTGTGGACTATGGCTACCCTCAACAGGTCTCCAACTGCAGAGGCCTGGCTCCCTCCCGATACCCCCATGAGGCTGTGGAGCAGCCAGTGCTGGTGGGATAGATGAATCTTGACCGGTAGGAACATGTTCTTATAGTGTGTGCCAATTCCATCCAGGCACTCCATATTTTCATACTTGGTGGACTGAAAATGGTTCTTGCAAAAGAATGTACATTACATTTAGCAGACACTTCTTGACCAAAGTCACTTACATACTGTATGTCAGCTGTATATTACAAGGGATCACATTGTCCCTGGAGCAACTTGGGGTTTAGTGCCTTGCTCAAGGGCATAACAGTGGAAGCCAGGAATTGAACCTACAACTTTCAGGCTACTGCACGCTAGCCCAGCTCCTTAACCACTACACTACCACCACCCACTAGAAAAAGACTAAAGTGTCAGGTGGTAATATGGGCACGGTGTCAGGTCAACCATGCCTACGATATGCCGCAGGCTCTTCTAGCACTAGCATAGACAGAAGCCAGGTACTCTTGATGTTGCAATGTTGCACCACCCAATCAGTCGACTGTCCCTGTGGTCACCTCCAGTATTTCCAAGTAGATGGTCGACTGGTAACTGTGGCTTCTGACCAAACATCAGCTCATATGGGGAGTGCTGTGTGGACTGGTACACGGTGGTATTATAGGCGAACATGAGCTGGGGCCATTTACACTTCTTTTCAGGGGGTAAGATCCTGAGCAAGTCATGAAGTGTCCTGTTGAAACGTTCACATTGACCGCTCGCCTCTGGATGATAAGTGGTGGTTCTACTCCTTGTTATGCTATAGATGTCACACAGGTGCTTCAACAGCTCCCCCTTAAAGCTGCACCCCTGCGCTCCTTGGCATGCCATACACATGGAACCATCTCTCAGTTAGAATCTTAGCTACGGTGGAAGCTCTCTGATCAGGGATGGGAAAGGCCTGGGTAAACATTCTCTTGTCCTGTGCTAGCCCAATCCAAGAGAGTAAAGTCAATGGAGATTATCTATAAAGGCTTAGTGGCAAACAACATTTCCCAAGAAGGTTCTGGCTTGGGTTGTCTTGCTTTAGCAACCACACAGTGTTCACCTACAGAACACCACTTTTGCCACATCTGGGGCCTGTAGCACCTCTGGCGTATCAGATCTGTGGTCCTGTCCACCCCCAGATGGCCATGGTTGCTGTGTAGGCTAGTGAGCACTTCGCAACGCCTTGGGCATTTGTATTTTTATTTTATATTTATATTTATATTTGTATTTTATATCTATCGGTAATGTAGCCTATGAATATCTATGTAGGCTACACAATCACCTAAGATGCACGAAAAATAAATAGGTTTCTGCGATCGGTTGATAACTCAAACTTGCGATAACACCTGTTTGATTAGACTCATACCCTGGGTTACGGTCTCGTTCAGTAGCCTGGCGCGCTGTCACTTTGTGAACCTACTATGAAGCCAGCAACATTCACCTCTCTAACATTTAACTTTATAACTACAAAGATAACATGACGTGTATTTGTAGGCTATATGATAAACTTCCCCATCGATATGTGAATGGCCATGAACACAATCATCTACGATGCACTAAAAACAAGTCGTAGGAGATTTTATTTGGGTCGCCAGCACAATTGTGATGTGGGCCCTTGAGACCAACATACCATAAAAATATCTTCATCCTCGGTGCCACGGCTCAGGTAGTTATTTAGAAAAAACTGCATTTTTTGGGTTTTGGGGGTCCCAGCGTGCGGGGATAGGGCATGGGGGGTGGTTGGTTGGCATGTGCAAATACATGTAAAAACTTGCCTGACAATCTGCAAAGAAAGGTGAGGGTGAGAGTATGTTTGTGTGTGTGTGTGTGTGTGTGTGTGTGTGTGTGTGTGTGTGTGTGTGTGTGTGTTCTAATGGATGGTCATTTTTGATTGGGAAGGTGCACAAAATCTTATGGGGGTGCACCCAAAATGTTATGAAAATGATCAACATTTACTTCATGTATTCAGATGTCCTGTGTGAGCAAAGTCATGGCGACTCATGACAGATTAAATTAACAATATTTTTAATAAAAAACTGGGGGATGCTGTGGCACAGCAGGCTACAGCGCCTGTACCATATACGGGTCCGAGTGCCCACGGGGAGAGAAGCCCCTGGCTGCAGCTTGCAGATCGGGGCTGGGCTCAATGTGGGGCGGAGCGCAACGTTAAGCTCAGCCCACCTTCAGCACGTCTTCTCACGCTGACAATGTCCGTAGGTACTACCTTGTTTCCTACTGTCCAAGTTATATTTCTCAACATAATCTCTAGGAAGAATGCTTAAAATCTATAAAAGCATTTCCTCAACTTTAAGAGAAAAAAAACACGGAGGTTAGACTGTTAGGCTAACAGTAGGCCTACTAGGGTAGCCTGTAATGCGTAGGGGAGAACTGGTACAATTGTAACAGCGGTAGCCTACAAATGTAACAGTGTTTTATTCTCAAGATATGGTGTAGCTACGGAAACGTAAATAGACACATGTAGGCTAATTATATGTAGAATCTTACAGCCATCCAAATATGAATGGTCTACTTAAATACGACCAGAGATAATAAGAAAAAGGTGCAAAATTCAAGCATCCGATTTTTTATTAAACCGCAACTGTTTGTTTAACTTTGCTTCGTGAAATTTGAGCAAGTGTGGACTTCAATCACATGTCATTCATATCTTCAGTCCCTGTTTCAAGTTAACACGAGTGCCAATTTATATAGTCATAGCAAATGCAATTAAATGAAAATAACAGTTGTAACACCCGTCTCTATGGCAAAATGAACTGATTTTATCGCGCGAACACTTCTGATTGCGAGTTATATGATTTTTGTGCCGTGATCACACCCAATTAAATTTATGTATAAACAATAGGCTATAATAGAGGCCAACATTATGTTTTCTACTCTTAGCAGACCTTGTTGACCATATAGGCCTATTATAGGGATACTAAAGAGGTTCATTGTTGCATGTTCCCTTTGGGACTCGCACAGGCTACTAAACTATTCTATAAAGAAAATACCGATAGGCTAGAGATAAAATGCATTGATAATGTTATTGCTATAGGCCTATGTTTATGCAGACTGGATGTAGGCTAATGATCTTAGCGTAGCTAGGCCTACTTAGATTAGGCTACCCAAGAAACGCCGATGGTGTAGCACATATTCTAGAACGCTAGGGGGAAGTTCAAGGAGGATACGCTTTTAAAGAGTTAAGCATTCTTCCTTGAGAAAAATTTAACTCCGAGTCCGGGTAAATAGATGGACACAGAGAGGTCAACGGGTAATGACAAGCTGATTTTGGGCTGAGCTCAACGTTGCGCTCCGCCCCACATTGAGCCCAGCCCCGATCTGCAAGCTGCAGCCAGGGGTACTTGCACGGGGACCCAGGTTTGAATCCGACCTGCAGTCATTTCCCAATCCCACCCCATCTCTCTCTCCCATTCGCTTCCTTACACTCTCTTCACTGTCCTATCAGATTAAAAGCATAAAAAACCCAATATTTTGAAAAAAGGATTTTCAGTCCACAGTTGAAGGCAATGTAGAAATTTGCTGCAATTTCCAAACTCAAGAACGGCTAGTTGTACAGAGGAATGCTTTATATCTGTGTATTCAAAGTATTATTTTTTTTCCGTGTGACTTTATCCACTAGCACTGTTTGAAAGATGACATTGCACAGTTTTACATGATGTGCGATAGCTGCGTGATGAATGCTCTGTGAGCAATTCAACATAGAAGAATAGGTGTGAATTTGGATGCACTTTGATTTATATTTTCCATTGATTAACATTTTCTTCCTAAAATATTACTCTCTGATTTATGAAATCGTAAAAATAGATGTAAAAAAATGTTGAACCAGGCTTTATCCAATGTTCAGATTTCTGTTGTGAAAAACTGGCAAATAGTTAGATTATACCTCATTTCCACATGTAACCATAACATATTTATGAGTAAATAATCAACAGTTTTTTTGTAATAATCTATTAATTCAAATGTTACCCTATTCATCTGTCTTCATGGACTTATCTGAACTATAATGGTTAAAAAAGTCAAAGCAAGTCTGGACAGGTTATCATATAAAAATGTTTTCATATGTTAAACATATATTAAACATTATTATTTCATATATTTCATACATTAACTCTATTAACTGGTTATATTCTGGTACCATAAATACTAAATATTTGGAATTACCTTCACAGCAAAATCCACAACAAAGATGCAGAGGCACACCATCTCTATGCTCTCAGTCAGGCCACAAGCTGGCTCCCAAGGTGAGGGCCGATGTCGTGGATCAGATGTATGGGACCAGGAACAGGGCCTCTCAAAAAAGGCCAGACCAAGGATGACTGCTATGGTGGTACCTAGACCCCTTCACAGCATTAACACAGACAAATGCTAAGTTTGAAAAAAGCAAAGTATGCTGCTTTAACATTTAAATGATAAGCTACAATGCACTGTGTGTGTGTGTGTGTGTGTGTGTGTGTGTGTGTGTGTGTGCGTGTGTGTGTGTGTGTGTGTGCGCACTGCACTGTTGTGATTTTTGTCAGAGTCATTGAACAATGTGATGATTATATTAAGCAATATGGCACGAGTGAGAGCGGCGTTGGTAGCAAATATCACCTTGGCTGTGATTCGGCCGAAGGCACAAGGTCAGAGGCAGAGTGCCACACGTAATCAGCAATACTTTACTCGAGAGCCAAGGTAAGTGAAAGAAGCTATATGTGCTTGTGCACACATTCATTTGTATAGCCAATTTACTTGTCTATTCAGTATGTCTCATATTAAATTGAATATTCACCCTACTCTATTTACTCAATTTTGTCACTCAAATGTGGTATTATGAAATTGCTGCTCTCTCGCTTTGAATGAATGGAACGTTCAAAACGGACAATTCATTGCAAAATGCAGAGTAATTACTAGCTGTAACGCGCTTGAGTGGAGAAGTCCTGAGATATCGCCACCTGTGATGACTCATGGAATGTCTTGTTTAATCAGAAATTAATAAATAATTTGATTGGATCTAACTGTTGTATGAGAAGTAATAGAATTGTCATGTTATGTATTAACAAATCTGTGTTTTGGCAACACACACTGGCCATTCCTGATACAGCAGGATAGCTAGTTCCTGGTCTGTGTCATGTCACTTTTTCATTGATAGTGAACAGTCTGGTGGTTGCTAGGTGTCCCAGGATTCAGCCATTTTATGACCATAATTAACAGTAGAAGGTTGTATGTGTATACATCGCACACTGGAGAGTATTTTGTTCACGCCAAATAAAGTCAGCAAAATACTCTCCAGTGTGCGATGTATACTACTTTTAGGCTTAATTTTTCCTTAATTTACTCTTACCAAAATAACACTTTACATAGTAAAAGTATATATGAAAAGTAACTGTTTTTGTATCACAAGTTTCTTTTGAAATGAATTTAAATATGCACATGGCTCCACACTTATTGAATATGTCCTAATTTGCATAGGCAGAAACACCATTCATATGTATGACAGATATATAGGCCCAATCTTCACCCAATCATCCTACTGCCAATGGGGGATGGCAATGCTGCTTTTAGACTGGCCTCTAACCTGAAAATTGCCTGGCTTGGTTGTACCTGCCAGGGGTTTAACCCCCGCCGGTATAGTCTTCAGGGTCATGGAGGCACACACAAGCCTCCCCACCACGACAAGGTAGCAACAACAGGGGAGTTTTCTTTTTTTAACGTTTTTCCTTTAAAAATCCAGCCTGGATCCTGGACCCCTTATCTGTGGCTCTTGGTTCTGGCACCCCCTCAGTTCCTGGTTTGTTCTTTGCTTAGTTCTTCCCCTCTGGGTCATATTCATCTGATAAATCAGGCAACTGTGAGTTTGTAATGACTAAGATTCTGATTTTCTTCTGATGTTATCTGTGGGGGAATGTCATTAGGTAAGGCTTGTTCACAAATAATAATTTAGAAAGCAACTGGAGGCAAGATTGTGCAATCAATTCTTAAAGGAACACGCCACCCTATGTCAGTAGTAATATATGTCCTTACCTTAACTTTCACGAGTTGAGTCATACCTCTCCCGTGTCGTTATGTGCACTCAAACGCTCTGGTGCGCGGCGCGACTGTGTTAGCATGTTGCTATGCCAGCGGGCTCAGACGTAGCCAGACGTAGAAGTAATCAAAAACATCCACGTTTTCCCGACTTAAATACAGTTGCACGAGTAGTTGATAAAAATGTCTACGGTCACACAACATGAAACGTGACGATTTTCCAAGCGAATAAACAGGAGAACTACAATGTGTGGCGCATAGGGCTGTCAAAATAACTGATTAATTTCGATTAATTAATTTGAGAAAAAATAACTGATTAAAAGAATTAGTGCAGATTAATCGATTCCGTATGACCTTTGACCCCGAGCCGTTCTAGTCAGTAGAAATTAGACTGTAAAATGAAGGAGAGAGAAGAAAACGTGCTGCTTGGATCATTGATTGGAACATTTACTTTTAAAAAACGGCCTGATGGTGTTGATAAAAAATAAAGTGTTGAAAATAAAGTCCTCTGCAATGTCTGCAAGGAATTTGCATATCACCGGAGTTCATCAACTCTACACATCAATGCAAAGAAATAAGTGTTGACATTGAGGGGAGTATTAATTTATTTTCATTGTGTCCCCTAGGTTATATCTGTGGCCTGAAATGCCTTGTATGTAAAAAAAACTTCTTCCCGAAGCACTTTATTTTGAATTTATTTGAATTTGAAGCACTTTGAATTTATTTCCTCAGCATATTAGGTCATATCATAGATTATTATGGCAATTATTTGAACAGTGAAAATAATAATAAAAGAGTTTTTGAACTTTAATGTCACTAATGCTGATTATTCAATGATTCATTTGAATTTAAATATTTAAAATACTTTCACAGCAAAAATTATATATGCGATTAATTTAGATTAATTAATCACAGAGTATGTAATTAATTAGATTAATTTTTTTAATCGATTGACAGCCCTAGTGGCGCAAAAGCACTAGGAGTACTTTGACCTAGAGTAGTAATATTAATTAACACCTAATTGTAGATCCTATCCACCACAGAGTTTAGAATCCATGCTTGAGCGACCCCTCAGCCTCCCCCTCCCCTCTGAGCGAGAGAGAGGCACACACACTAGAGATGCGCTGATGGGCTATTATTTCAACCATAACTGCATGGCAAAACTTATCATCCATCAGCAACAAAGTTTTTTGACCAATTTTCAAAACCGCACCCGCCCACCATCCGCTGGATGTTTTAATGTAGGCTATATGGGTGATGCAGCGCTGCTGACGTGAGGCTAGAAAGCCCTTGCCTGTTCTAGAAAGACTGATCCAATGCAGCAAATATATTAAAAGGCTAAAGTCGCACATTGGCTATGTTGTAGCCTATCCCCAGAATATCAGCAGCAAACTCAGTCTCTGTCTCGCAAAACAGTCTCCAAAGAAAAAGCACATCCAAAATGCTTAATTGCATTGCATTCTCCACATTTTTAGCTACATTTTCATGTACCACATCAGCATTTTTGTTCAGTGAATCTTTTGTAAATTGCTTTACAATTACCGTCGGGCCTATAGGCCTATTGCCTGGCTTGCCTCAGCTTCGGTCACGTCCTTTTACAATTTTATCATTGTAATAAAAAACGCAATTTGCCACATAATTTCAACATGCTCCTGGCCTACTAATTAATGCCTATTGTAGCCTACTTTATTTTTTGCAAAAAGAAAGAAATCCTTGATAAAATAACAAGTCATTCACATTATAGGCTACTTTACGCACTGTCATGTCAGGGTGACACTAAGCCTGTTCTGAAGACTCCCATTCATTTTGACTGCATGGGAAGAGAGCGCTTTTTCAGAGAGACAGCGCAATTCATTTTATACCAGCAGGCCGATCGGACAAACTATATGACGCCTCGATATTAAAGAAACTCCGACTCCATTCATTCTGAAAGTCCACCGCACAACAGTGCAACGTGCATGTTCACATTTTTAGTAATAACATCCAAACTTGCTTGCTTGCCTTACACATCTAAGTTTTCCGACTATTTTTCTGTCCTTCTTTTTCCGCAGTGGATGTTATTGAGTTTGTAGAAGTTTTAGCTCTTACGTTCTGAACATCTCGCACTGCCATCGCCCGATGTCATTTCTGAGTCATATCACTCTGTCTCTCTTTTGCCTATTCCCTGAAAGGTAGGCTACAATTACTATGTGTTTTATATATAGGCATCGAAACAAAATATCCCAGGCAGTCTCATCTAGGATATAACACAGGTTGAAGTCAACGTCAAGTTGGTTGTATTTAGGGAGGTGAATGTGTGTAAACATCTGTAGATGACTCAGAAATTACATCGGAAGACAAGGAGTGAATAGTGGCAAGAGGCAAGCCGAAGGCTGCTGACAAGGGCCCGACGCTATTGTAAAGCAATTTACAAAAGATTCACTGAACAAAAATGCTGATGTGGTACATGAAAATGTAGCTAAAAATGTGGAGAATGCAATGCAATCAAGCATTTTGGACAATATATTGTCACAAGCTGGCAGAATAGGCAACAGGCCGATGTGCGTTTTATTTGGAGACTGTTTTGCGAGACAGTGACTGAGTTTGCTGCTGATATTCTGGGGATAGGCTACAACATAGCCAATGTACGACTTTAGCTTTTTAATATATTTGCTGCATTGGATCAGTCTTTCTAGAACAGGCAAGGGCTTTCTAGCCTCACGTCAGCAGCGCTGCATCACCCATATAGCCTAGGCCTACATTAAAACAACCAGCGGATGGTGGGCGGGTGCAGTTTTGAAAATTGGTCAAAAAACTTTGGTGCTGATGGATGATAAGTTTTGCTATGCAGTTATGGTTGAAATAATAGCCCATCAGCGCATCTCTAGTGTGTGTGCCTCTCTCTCACTCAGAGGGGAGAGGGAGGCTGAGGGGTCGATCAAGCATGGATTCTAAACTCTGTGGTGGATAGGATCTACAATTAGGTGTTAATTAATATTACTACTCTAGGTCAAAGTACTCCCAGTGCTATTGCGCCACACATTGTAGTTCTCCTGTTTATTCGCTTGGAAAATCGCCACGTTTCATGTTGTGTGACCGTAGACATTTTTATCAACTACTCATGCAACTGTATTTAAGTCAGGAAAACGTGGTTGTTTTTGATTACTTCTACGTCTGGCTACGTCTGAGCCCGCTAGCATAGCAACATGCTAACACAGTCGCGCCGCGCACCAGAGCGTTTGAGTGCACATACCGACACGGGAGAGGTATGACTCAACTCGTGAAAGTTAAGGTAAGAACATATATTACTACTGACATTGGGTGGCGTGTTCCTTAAAGGTCTATATAAGTCTTTTTGTGGCAAGTGACCCAGGTGGTAAGTGTGGCAAGTGACTTCAAATTTATCGCGTTAACTTACTGAAAGGACAAGAATATGTTAGTTATTTGGTCCCTGTTTTTTCTACTTGTGACTTTATGGCTTCTTGGCCATAAGTCACTGTGCGAGGTTTGACTGTGATAGGAGTAAAGGAAAAATTAACTTCATAAGGGTGTATTTTGGGCATATGCGATTAGTATATTGCTCATTTGCATATTCAAATTAATTTTCAAACAAACTTCTAACACAAACTGTTTTACTTTTCACGTAGACTTTTATTGTGTAAAGTTTTATTGTGGTAGGAGTAAAGGAAAAAATTAAGCCTATAAAGGAAAAAATTAAGTCTATGCAGGTATATTTTGGATAGCCTATATTTGATTAGTGTATAGCTCATTTGCATATTCAAAACTTGTAATACAAAACAATGTACTTTTCATGGATACTTTCATTGTATAAAGTTTTATTTTGATAGACATAAAGGGGGAAAATAGTCCCATAGGGGTGTATTGTTGCCTGGCCTTATACTGGCACACATCTTGGATTGATGAGAATTAAACATATTTCCATATTTTACTAGGATTTCTTAGGACTTTTAGTATGTTGGGTAACACTTTATTTTTGTGTTCGGTCGGTAAGGTCTGTTTATTCTGATATGTTTCAGGGTTTCCGTTGTCCGGTAATTACCGGACATTGGCCGGAAAAAAAATGAAATGTCCGACAAAATTAAATCTCTCCGGTCAAATTGTCCAATTGAAATTGGCTAAGAATCCCTTCTCCCTAACGCAATCTGAATTTGAGAATAAGCCTTAAAATGTAAGCCTATATTAAAGCAATACGTCCTCTGGCCAGAGGCCAGATGCGATGGATGATGATAAATTGGTAACGTCTGAAGCCTCAGATGTCCGGTCAACTCCACCACCACCAGATAAAAAGCAGAAGTGTCCGGCATATCTGTCAGAATCATGACGTTGGAAGTGGAGTTGCGGGGTTGCGGCCGCTCCAAGACACTGTCATTCTCCGTGTACACTGGACATGCAACTGTGTTCTGTACCCAAAGCATACAGTAGGCCTATGCTTTCTCTGTCTATGATCTGCAGGGTTAGGGCCTCCTCGACGAGGAGATTGCTGGTCCGCGGATAATTTCCGGCACAATTAAACGGTATCATTGAACCGCGGACCGAAAGAAAAAGAAACTAAACATTTCCCAGAATAGGAAACATTTCTTAATTCATTGTTATCAAATAAAGAGGCATAGCCTTAGGGGGTAGTGGTGTGAGCACTCATTCTTGTGTGTGTGCATCTGTGCAAGTTAAACAGTGGAACCACTGGAGATAACGTGGGTAGCAGCAACAAACAACGTAGCCTTTTTAAAACAATGAACGAAGCAGACTCTTGCTGTCCATGAAAACATACATACTGGCTAGATCTTGTTAGGCATGTTTAGTTAGGCTAATGAACATGTTGCATTCTATTCAGCCTTATTATATCATTCTTTAAGCTACATAGCCTGTCTCCAGTTTTCCTCAACTTGACTAATTAAGAAGCGATAATAGGATATTTGACTGGCATATCATTAAAATGTCCGGAAACTGGACCATTAAATCCTAGACTAGGATTTTGGGGTGGCACCCAAGGGGGCAGGCGAATTCCCGGAAGTAGAAGAATCGACGTAGGCTGGAGGGACCACCTCTCTGCTTACTCCCATAGAAGCCCATTCATTCTAGGATTTTTTTGAAATACCATAACTTTATATAACATATGTCCTGTGCCGATATTGTAGCTTCTGTGTAATCTACATAAACACTACAAAGGCAAAACAGACTCCACTACCTCGTCCGTAACGTTGGTTACCCGTAAGAAGAATGGTTAGATTGTTCGGTTGGAGGGAAGCTAGCTTTGACGTAATCTCTCTTTCGCGCCGTAGGGAGATAACCGTATTGTTTGGATAAGAAGCTCAGTCCACCTTACTGTCTATGACGGTAACTCATAAGCAAAACCTAGCATACACGACCGTATGTTAAGGTAAAGCATTACACAGAGGCAACCTAATAATAATAAAAAAAAGTAAACCTAATTTTTTACAAAAAACGGCACTAATCATTTCAGAGGTTTTCGATGGATTGACCGTAGGTCGGAAAAATGGAAAGAAGATTAGCTTCAAGGCTATAACTTTTTTGTTTTGTTTTAGCATGACTGTTTTTGAAGATGATCATGTGTGGTAGCTTCAACATTAACACGACTTGGTGAGGATGATATTAATAATAATACATAAATAAATGTTAACTTTGATGACTTTGAAGGCGAAGGAAGTGTGAGAAGAATTTCTGTGTATCTATCATACGAGTTACAAGATTCAGTTCGATGGCTAACGTCACGAAGTTAAGTGTGAGTCGGCGCAGTACTGGGGGGACCAACTGAAAAATCGTTCTATTTGACTCAGTGCCCTCCCATTGAAAAAGACGGAGTCTGTTCGTCCATTTCTTTTACTGTCTATGGTGGCACCTGGGGTGGCCAATCGAGTTTCAAGGATGGCCTGTGCCACCCAAAGCCACCCCTCTGGCTCCGCCCCTGCCACAGAAATTCTGACAGAATCTAGATTGAGTTGTGCTGCACATACATGTTTCGTTTTAGGGGAAAGATGACTGGATATAATGTAAACCTATGGAGCTGCATCAAAGTGGGGAGTATAAAAAGGGCTTATACTTACTAAATCTTTAACCAAACATGAATAAAAGGCACAACATAAGGTTGGTGTAAGAGTTATCTGTGTGTTCATGGGATTTATCGTAACACCCCCAATTATCCCCACTTTTGTTTGGAAATTCTAAAACAACGATGTTTTTTAACACTTCAAAATAACATTTGCTAAATGAACCTTACATTTTTCAGTAGCCGTAGGTGTGTAGATTTGAACAAAATCTGGTATGGTTCTTAACGGGAGCATTTACTGCCTGAAATATCCAATTTTGTTAACCACGCTCGGAGTTATAGTGCTGGCCTGATGGGTCGCCTATTTACGCCACTTTTCAACGGCACATGAACGGTTAGACCGAGAATTCTCGTCATGAAATTAAAATTCCACTGGAGCTCCAAGCGGATGTGTATACGCAGCCTTACAACACTGTTTACAGCTCTTCGAGTCACGGTAAAATGTCATTTTTGGTACATAGCTAATTTAGATACACCTATGGTGCGGGTGCTTGCGTTTCTTTAGGAATCCGCAGTCTTGGTTTGTATAGAAATGGATATTAAGTGACACATACACGCAAGACGGCGGAAATATAGGACCGACCTGTGGTTCCAATTCCGAGGTGACCATTATGGAGAGTCACGAATGTAGGTCACAGTCAAGCTGCCGTGGCTGACTGTAATTTCAGCAAGCTTACTTTACAAGTCATAGTGATGCTATGACTTGTAAAGTAAGCTTACCGAAATTATGCTAAGCATACGTCACACCTTAATTCTATCACTTGTAATACTAACGTATTTCTTACAACTAGGTGAGATAATTGGCTATGTTATACTGAAGTTTCACAGTTAGCTAGCTAGCAAGCTAACCATTTTACAAGTATTACAAGCTACATTTGTCCTCAACATTGGAGTATTGGAAACAAATTAGGTTGGTAATGTACATAGTTTCAACATCAGTCAGTTACATATACATATTTCTTCATAACCATTGTGTTAGTATAATGATTCAATGTCCTGTGAACTAATAACTAAATGTAACGTGTGACCATAGTTCGAATTACAGGGGGTACTGGGTGGTACTATACTCCCCAATGAGACAAAAATATCAGTTTTGGGGGGGTCAGATATTTTTTCTGATATTGTGAAAAGATATCATTACAGTTACAATACAAGTCAACTCCTATTTTCACTGTAGGAACATTTTCATGTAAAGCGATTTCAGACACACCTATTGTGGACCATACCATTTTTAATCACCGTGGCGCTAGAAGCAACTGAGATAGAGAACGACTTCAACTTCTCAAGCAAGTGTCAACATTGAATGACAAAACGCTAGGTAACTTCCTCCAGTAGGCTAAATTCGGTTTGCTGCTGATGTGAATGGGTAAATGTAAGTTGCTAGCTGACGTCTAGCTTGTTAAAAATTTGTTATTTTTAGGGCTGTCAATCGATTAAAAAAAATAATCTAATTAATTACATACACTGTGATTAATTAATCTAAATTAATCGCATATATAATTTTTGCTGTGAAAGTATTTTAAATATTTCAATTAAAATTAATCATTGAATAATCAGCATTAGTGACATTAAAGTTCAAAAACTCTTTTATTATTATTTTCACTGTTCAAATAATTGCCATAATAATCTATGATATGACCTAATATGCTGAGGAAATAAATTCAAAGTGCTTCAAATTCAAATAAATTCAAAATAAAGTGCTTCGGGAAGAAGTTTTTTTACATACAAGGCATTTCAGGCCACAGATATAACCTAGGGGACACAATGAAAATAAATTAATACTCCCCTCAATGTCAACACTTATTTCTTTGCATTGATGTGTAGAGTTGATGAACTCCGGTGATATGCAAATTCCTTGCTGCAGACATTGCAGAGGACTTTATTTTCAACACTTTATTTTTTATCAACACCATCAGGCCGTTTTTTAAAAGTAAATGTTCCAATCAATGATCCAAGCAGCACGTTTTCTTCTCTCTCCTTCATTTTACAGTCTAATTTCTACTGACTAGAACGGCTCGGGGTCAAAGGTCATATGGAATCGATTAATCTGCACTAATTTTTTTAATCAGTTATTTTTTCCTCAAATTAATTAATCGAAATTAATCAGTTATTTTGACAGCCCTAGTTATTTTACAACCTTCATTTATAAACGTGTTTTTTTCTTTCATAGCTCATGTCACGTCTTCATACATTGAATTACTGGCTACTTATTTGCTACTTACCCACTGAGGCTAGTAAAGTGGACCTTGGTTAGTTACCAAGGTTAGTTAGCAAGATAGGCTAATTCTATTTAAATCAAGCTTTACATTGTGGGGAGGTAAGGAGATGAACTCCATAGCCTAGGTGTCCATTCTCATTTTATCTTGAATAAATTATTGTGCCCTTTTGAAATTAGTTTGGCACAGATCCTGTGTTTTTATATTACCGGTATGTATGCACAAGAGGGTCTGATGTAGCTTAGTCTACATAACATCAGTGAAACCTGTGGAAACATAAAAAGACCCAAGTAGCCTAGGCTAAATAGTAGGCTATGTGCTAGTTTTTGAATTTGTTTTTAATTGGTTTGTATTGTTTTTACATTCTATAATTTCATATTTTTAGTTCAATAAATAGTTTCATCTGAGAACCCTGACTATCTTAGATTTTATTTTATTCTAAGAGACACTATGAGGAAAAGGAAAGGGCACACAGACATCAGGCACTTTTTTGGTGCTAAAAGAGTAAGCAGGATATATTACACTATGAACACTATAGAACACTAAGATTCACAAACAATTACATTAAAAATGTAGGTGCAGTTAGGTTTTATACACTGTTCATATGTGTTAATGAAAGGGGTGCTCAGCAGACAGGAGAGGCACAGGATGAAAGCCGTGAGCAGGCCGCAGGGAGACGACAGGATATATAAGAACGATGAGATATTCTGTAGCCTACTGATTATCAGTTTGTTGCATGTTTAGACCTTATGTGTTGCACAACACATGTTGCACTTGGCGATCACGGTGTGGATTGATATGGTAGTGGACCATGATGGTCATGGAAGAAGTGAAGGAGCAGTACCCCCCAATTATGGTGGGGTAATTCGCACTCTGCGTGTGACTACTAGCTGTCTTTCCCATTGGAATCAATGATATAATGCTAACGCTAATGCTTGTTTTCCCCCTAAAACGGGGCGTGAATCAGATAAATGTATCTTTATGACAATGCGCTGTTAGTAGCCTACATATGGCAGAAAGACAGCGAACCTGTGTTATGCCTTAACAAAACATCTACATTGCATCTCCTGTTAAAGAAAGATGAGTTGAAGGAGAAATGGTTATAATTTATTTTTGGAGAAATACCCTATGGTAGTTAGTGCTGCGTTCGGTGCATTTTCTTTTATAGTATGTATTACAACTATGGTGGCCCTCGCACATCAAAAACTGGCACTAGTTCCGGACTCCTAAATAGGCGTGTCAAAACATAAACTATTCTCTAAATAAGCAATAACAAAATATCAATATAAATTTGTGTACTATTTTATTGCTTATGTGTGATGCCAATTAGACATAGAATAAATCATTTAATTTTGCCTGTTAATGTTAGCACAGTAAACAGAAAGTGAATGGGAACGGCTAGTGATGTTCGCTAGCTAGGTAGCAGCTAAGGACTTTGGTTAAACGTATATTGTTGCAATCTAATCTGAAATAACACACGTTCAGCAACTTTGTGGTAGTCTACTAGTTCTAGCAAAACTATGTTAGTTTATCAACTGTCTCTGGGTCTAGAGCAGGGGTCTCAAACCCAAATGAGCTGGGGGCCACTGCTGCCAACGTCATCTGATTGGAGGGCCATGTCATTGTTCAAGAATAATACAAAAAAAGAACGGATATTTCTGAAAATGCAATACGTCACACCAAATAAAAATATTTTCCTCTCATAACTTATTTAAACCTGGCAAATTTAGGCGCCAGGGTTTAAAAAAGCAACACTATTGGATTTTTACATCAAAATTTCAAAAGGCCATGGCTTGAAAGTGGTCAGAGATAAAGTCCTACTGTAAATGTGAAAATCTTTGAGTATAAACTAAAATTTATGAAGGGGGTAAATTTACCCATCTAGTTTGCATATTATGATGCCACTGGATGGCAAGCACCTCAAATTAGGCTATGCACCTTTCAGTAAATACTGGACGTTGAACATATTTGAGCAGGTTTACTTTCTTATCTTTTGTCATATTATCCACATAACAAATTAACAGGAAAACAGTAGGCCTAAAATGTAAACCAACAATAGTAAACTATTACTATAACCACAAACCCTATGCTACTATACAATAAAGTAGCCTGGTCAAATCAGTTCCTATCGCGGGTGACTTTGTAATTCTTCAGAGCCCTATTTTTACTATCCCTGCTGTCTGTACCACGTCCATTATGGACAGTGGCGGAACAAGTCAGAGCCGGGCCGGGGGCAGGGCACATGACCGGGCCCTTTATTAAACTCATCATAACATAATTTTACAACATAGGCTAGTCATGCCTGTAAAAGCAGGTCTTACAAGCGTCAGCGCCACGGAGAGCAACTATGTAATTTTGAAGTCCATCGAACGTACATGAAGTGTAACCAAGAGAACAACAACAAAAACATTAGGCTACATGACCCCTAATAATAAAACAACAATAATACGCAGCACTATTTGAAGGGCATACGACGAGCCTTGCGCTCCACGAACTAGTCCACGATGCTCTGTGTATGTCCATTTTATTTGCTCTCTCATTCTCTATGGTGGTTTTTAATGATCTTTAACTTGGAGAATGAGCGCTCAGAGGTTGCAACGGTGACGGAAGAGTCAAAAATAAAATTAGGGCGGTAAAATCTCACTGAATGCAGAAGTTACTGCTGGGTGGTTGCATTGGCGGAGCGAGGGGGTGGTTTCGGGGGCTCAAGCCCCGAATCTCTTTTCAAAAGCCCCGAATATTTTTTTGTATGTGTTTTCAATTTCCAACGATTCTAATTTCTAATTTAACTTCCCCTCGGTTTCTATATAAATGTTACAAAATGTAGCCTACTATTACTGAGCAAAATCCTTACTTTCAAAGCCCAATATTGACAGATAATCTGATTTCCCACACGATGAGTTTAGGCAATGCCAGAGCCGAGATGCGGTTTACGTCATAAACCTGGCAGGAAAGTTCAGAGCGGCGCAGTCAGTTTAAACAGCAAGCCGGTAAGAAAAACTATTGTCAAGACATTATGCAATTAGGCTACTGTACCCCGGAATACAAAAATAAACTTCAGAAAGACAGAAAGTTTGTTGTACTGTATTCTGTAGTCTGTATTCTGTAGTCTCAATGACCGAATCAGATATACCTGTTGTCAGTTGAGTTCGTTCAATTTATTGTAGGCTAGCCTAGGCAAATATGAAACGGACATGTAACTTGGCTACCGGCGGGATTTTGAACTTGCATGTTTCATGCATTTTAGGGCAAAAAATACAATGGGATTGATGTGTTCTCCATTTGAGGAACGTAATCAATTGTGGACGTGCACAGACAGCTCAGACACAGAGCGCATATAGGCCTAGGTTAGGCTACTTTCACGTTCTAGAGCGAATTCATTAGGCTACGTAAAAGATGCTTCATACCAAAACAACGATCAAACATTATCAAATGTATCATGACGTGTTGTCTCAAAGACTTACTCCAATTAGAAAATCGAAACCAAAATCATGTAGGCTAAGTGTAAGTGTTCTCTCATTGACGCCTGTAGGAGACAATATCGTTGATCCAATTTTGTAAATTTGCACGTCGTAAAGTTCAATATGAGAGTTAAAATAAAGCCAGTCATACAGCAGAACATTTTATTCAATATTTTACACCTACTAAATTATCAAAGTAAATTTCAAAACTTTTCAGCAACCGTGAGTCATAACTCGTCCTGACTGGGGCAACCTATAAGCCTAATACGTCCCACTCTGATAAAAATTATTGAAAAGAAACCGTTTGCATGATCTTAGCTCCTCCGGCCTTGTGCCGTGGGAGAGGCCCGTCCCACCTTTTGAGCTCTCTTTCTACAGACTCTCTTTCTACAGACTGCTGTCTGTGCATTCCATATATATTGTATCTGAGTTATGTTTATATGTAACAGGTCACATTTCTATTGTTTTATAATTACACAAAGATGGTTTTTGCCTTGACACACTGCCTTGTATCGCCAGTACAGTGAGAGTCCTAGTGGGCCTCCGTAGTCTCCCGCCCCCTCTAATGTATCAATTTTTCATATTCATATTTCGCTGTGCCCTTCACCTCTTCCCTGTCTCTGTCACTCTGGGGAAGAGGTATGTTATCTGTCTATCCCTCCTTTCATATTATATTAAATATCTTCACCCTATACTGTCTTTCACTACTATCATAACTATCACTTTACCTATATTTACTTTCTGTACACTTTGTTTTATCTATTATGGAGCTTTCTTGTTTATTTCTTTATATTTTGTACTTTCGTGTCACATGGTGTAAAATAAACCTGTGACTAGCCTGTGGCTGTAGCCTGTACCCTGTATAATGCTACTGTATGTTGTTAGCGATCGCTAGTACTTAGCATGCTATTTATAATTCACCACAGGAGTTGGGGAAGGAGAACCTACTGCCTGCTTCACTGTATTGTCCCTATCGTTTTGCAGGTGTGTCATTGTTTTCTGTTTGTTTATCACTTTGTCATGGTGTTATTTTGCTTGTAACCTTGTACAGCTAATTAGCATGCTAGCTCCCGCTAGCATAGTTGCTAACTATGTTAGCCATACTAGCTAGCTACTTCCATTAGGTCTCTATCAGGAGCTAGGCTAGGTAGCATAGTTTAATGGTTAAATCTTAGCGACTAGTTGTGTTAACCTTTTAAATGTAATGATTGATGTTACTTTTATTTTATATCTTTTATTTTGTATTTAGTATGTTTTGTGTGGGTTACCTGTGCTTTTCCCTGTCTCTGTCACTCTGGGGAAGAGGAGTTGGGGAAGGAGAACCTACTGCCTGCTTCACTGTATTGTCCCTATCGTTTTGCAGAGAATAAAAGCCCGCGAATACATCGTCATCCCGTGTCACGTCAGTCACTCAAAAACAGCAAATCACAAAGCAGAGTGTATTCCACCGGTCACATATAGTTTGTTACAAAGATGCACATTTATTATATTAATGAGTTAATTTATTATTGTGCTTCTCAATTGTAGGGGTACCCCCAGTGTAACAGAGGACGTAGTTCGTCCGCCGCTCACTCGAACCCGCTCACGCCGCTCACGGCCCTAAATCCTCACTCCAATGATCCGGGTCACGGCACCACTGTAACAGAGGTCGTAATTCGTCCGCCGCTCGCGGCCCTCGAACCCACCACCTCGACACACACCGGCATGGGAGTCAAATGCTCTAACCACTGAGCTAAAAGCCCAGGCTTCCAACCCAGCGGTTAGAAGCGTTCTTAAGGTTAGGGGTGTGAGGATTTACACGCGCAACTAGCATGCTAGCTCAGTTTGCCTCTGTTACACGAGAATAGTGTTGTCACGATACCAAAATTATGTTTCGATACGATACCTGCCATAAATATCCTGATGCTCGATACTGAAACGATACTATCAGGGTCGCCTTAATACCACCCGAGGCCCATGGGCTATATGTTTTTTAAGGCCCCCCCCCCCGACCAACCGCAAATATGAATTATGATTAAATGATACCCGGCCCGCGATCTGACCCGACACATAGCGTGCGCTTTTGGTTAATAACATGCAGTGTAGCCTATCATTATTCAGCCTATGTAAACCTTTACATAAACAGGAACAGAAAGCCCTCGAATTACGTCAGCCTACCCATGACATCACTTATCAAAAAGGCTAGCCTACTGCACGAAAACAAGCGTTGGACTTTTACAACACTGGCTGTAGGCCAAGTTAAAAGATGGGTACACATATGGACGTTTAAAAGCTTTTCAAAAGTGCATGTGTTTGTCGTGTTGGGGGGTTCCCCAGGAGTTTTTTGAAATTCTGTCTACTTAACACACCAGTTTAACGCAGTTTGGGAGGGACAGAAATACTTTTAGCCTACATAACAAGCTGGCTCATGTGACGTGAATGTGGCTACCTTATGCATTATCACTACACTACGGAGACATATCTCACGTTAACAAGAAAACCTAACATAGACTTATATGTGAGAATGGGTTAGCACAAACTTTGCTGTTGGTGAACGGAGATGCAGAGCACTAAGTCATTTATTTGCGCCACAGCCCATGTTCTGCGTTCACTCCAATGAGACAAGTGAAATACGTTTTTAAAGCCGTTTCATTTCCAGGCTATTTGCCACGATATTTACCTGCTATGCCTTCTGTTTTCATGGACAGTTACAGGAATCCACGTCATTCGTTTATCGTTGCTTCATTCCTACCCACATTATCTCCAGAGTTTGTAAGTTTGTCAGTCAGTTTCAGCCTCTCCTCTAGCTACACCCGTTGGGATTTATTACGTTTTGTTACATTTTGTTACACTTTAGAATTGGAGAAGACAAAGGGGGCCTCTGCATGGATGTAATTGTAGAGCAGTAGCCTACGATGTGCTCAATTGTTTAGGCTAGCTCCAGAGTAGGCTAATGACGCAGTGAATACGGACACGCCGTTTATTATTATTGATTATCATTATTATTATTAGGAGGCCCCTCATTGGTCGAGGCCCCTGGGCTGAAGCCCAGGAAAGCCCCTGCATTAAGGCGCCAGTGGATACTATGGCGAAATCCTAAGATATCTGGAAAAGAAAGGACTCATACCTCCTCCAAGTGTATTGAGTCATTTGTGTTGAATTCGGTGCACTTTTGTAGTGTGCAGGTCAATTCTGGGTTCTAAATTTCTAAAATTCCTACACATAATTATTATTTTTTATAGTCAGTAAAATAGTAGGCCTACTTTGTGTGATTAAGTCCTTTATTGTTTGTTATAGTTAATTTACATTTTGTTGTGTTTTAGCAATAAAGTAGCTTTAAATAGCCAAACTAGGCTAGATCAAGGTCAGTGTTGAAATTACTGCATGCAAATCACTAAATGCTATGCAGAGGGGCCTAATCTTTAGGCCATCTGATGTACAGTATTGATGGGTTTCATCAGGTCCCTTTCCACAGGTGTATTAATCAAGCACCATGCAGTCTGCATTGATAATCAAGGTGCTTGATTTTATACACCTGTGGAAAGGGACCTGATGAAACCCATGAATAGGCTACCCTAGGCCTTCCCGTGTTCATGGGATTTCTTTGACAGTTGCAAAGGGAAAAATGTGAGGATAGTCTTCTTTGCGCCCAGTGTACAAGTACGACGTTCCAACCACTCAGGTCTTCGTCAGATAGGCCTACACCATTACCTGTTGCAATATATCTGTGTGCATTCCTACATTACGTCTATTTCTTTGATAACATGATTTGCTACCACGTACCACGCCGCTATTATTATTAGGGCTCATATATTAGGGCTATTATATGTCTGCGAGGTGTTTAGCCAAGTAAGCCTTCACTATTCGCGATGTATCCGAAATAGTTCCAGATTTCACATCACCTTTTGTTTTATCCACCAGGCAGAGGACGGTCGGCAAAGAACTATGTTGACGTTGCTGCGCGCGCACTCACTCAGAGCTGCCTGCTTGACACGCCCATTTGCCTAGATGCCTGCAAGGAACAGTGAGAGCAGCAGTTCACACAGACACAGAACGTTATTATTTTAATAAAGTATCGATTCTAAAAACGTCGGAAATCGTATCGTTTTTTGCGTGAAGGCATCGTGATACCTTTTTAGTATCGATACACTGTGCAACACTACACGAGAACAAATCTTCTTTAGTGCTGCTTTAACAAAATCGTAGTTGGCCATTTAGTTAACTAGTCATCTTGCACCTGACAAAAATATCTTTTAAATTAACTCACCACTGGCAGAGCCTTGAATAGTACCATCTGTATAAATGCAGTGAACGAGAATCCACACGATGGTTGATTGAGCGATACTATAGCACAGAAACAGAAGGCAAATAACATCATAAAGAATAAAAACTTATATTAGGTCATCAGTATTAGTACCAATACCGAATCAAATAATTATTTTTTTTCACCTGTATAGCATCTTCAAGGAATATGACAGCTTGTTGTATGTAGACATCATCATCATCAGCATCATCTTGGATATGATGGATAGGATAAAGGGTTAAATGTTAATGATTGACATCCAGAGAATAGGTCTACATATACACTGATTTTCAGGTCTGGTTCATAAGCTGTGGACAATACAAACACTATACGTTAACATCAGTTGGAATGAACTAGTTAGGTAACCATATTTATATTTTCTTAGGCTTAAATCCCTATTTAGATGTAAGATGAACAAGACCCCAAATGCTAAAACAAAATTTCAAAACAAAAAAAACATTCAAAGTAAAAAAGAAGGTCCGCACACTTGCTCTCAGTTTGCTTTGATTTATTCAATTCTTAAAGTCACGTTTCAAGCACGTCGGCTCTTCATCAGACTTGTACAAACAAAGACCATCACCATTTTAAATAGGTCATAGGTCACCTGTCCTGTATACACAGGGGTTCACAATACATTGATACATAGATATAAATATTTAGAAAAATACATTATATATATAAACAAAATATAACATGTATGACAATACGCTGTAAAAAAAATATTAAATAAATGTAACTAGAAAATGTAATTCCGGGGAAGTACCAGGGCATGAAAATGGCTGAACAGTTAAATAGTTGAATAGTTTAAATGGTTAAATTATTTAATAGTGAATTATTGTAGTGAGGACTTTTATTTTGAAACAGCTGTGGGCAGAGGAAATAGTTGAACAGGATCTGTAATCTTAAGAGAGCCAGATTGTGTGCTTAAAGCCTGAGACAGAGTACATAGTTGAATGTAGTAACTATAAAATGTAACTATAAAAGTTGAATGTAGACACAGTGTTTTCCATACGTTGACTAATCTGTGGTGGGGCGCCATGAAATCAAAACCGACCGCCACAAATTAATGTTCTATGTTGTACTATTTAAATTAAAGATAAGATAAAATCCTTTAATTGAGCTGCGCTTTTTACGCACGCAGCCTTTCCTTGCCCCGCCCCGCTCTCTCTCGTAAGGAGCCCGCTGCCCCTCCTCTGCATGTGCATTTAACAAAACATTAACGATTGGTGAAGGATTGTTGTTGCCACATAGAAGCATTGCATAGAAGACGGCGGGCTAAATTGCTATTAAATCCGCTTAGCATCGTCACAATGCTGCACAAATTTGTTGAAAACCGTGAAAAAGTGTTTTCCAAGACTCAAAAGTGCTTGTCCCAAAGAGAAGTACGAACCTTTATTTTAACTAACTACGTAGAAAATGTTATGAATTGCATCCACACATCAGCAGCCTTTTAACTGTAAAGGGTTCCCTCACGAACGTCTTAAAGTGACATGCACTCAATTAGACATATACACTACCAAGACAATCTTAGTAAGTGTCTTAGTGATAGAAAGAAAGTTGAATGGATGTTAATTAATAGGCAGATTGCTTAATGGATGTTAATAGATAGTTTAATGTGTGAATGGTTTGAAGACGGATTGAATGGAATGTGCCTTATATCCTTGTAGAATGGAAAGACAGAGAGAGTTGGCCTAGTTGGGCAGAAAACAGTTGATACAGGTGCAATCAGTTTAATTAGCTCTTTATGATGTCATAGTGCCAATGCAAAGTCTATGGGGAAAAATAAGTTGGGTTTTTTCTCAAAAAGTATAAAGTTTAAAAAACGAAAAATGCATTGCTTAAGTGTCCTTTTCAAGACCTACGTTACAAGTTTGAACAAAGATTCTACGTTAAATGGTTGAAGCTGAATTGGACACAGATATTTTGGTTAGAAGAATAATAAAAAGAAAAAGACTAGTACATAACAGTGCATTACAGATACAGATGCATTTTCATGCACTGTAATAAACCTAGCAACCACCTTATTAACCAATATGATAACCCTAGCAACCAACATAGCAACCATCTCAAGTACCCTAGCAACCAACATAGCAATCACTTTTTATATAATACTTCTCATTATGATTGCCCTAGCAATACCCTAGTAACCATCTCAAGTGACAATTTAGCAAAACCACTTAATTATTGCAGTGGTTCTCAAACTGGGGGTCGGGACCCCCAGGTGGGTTGCCAAAAATATTGGAGGGGTCACGGGATGATTTGCAGTCTGGATTAAAGACATTTTGTAAAGGTTTTTAGTCAAAGGCTGCCATTGACATAATGCCTTTGATGTTGACATAGCCTTCCTATGAGAGAAGACATTTTCTGCCTCTGCTTCCAATGCCCATCTCACAACATTTCTAAACCAAATTCCACCGGTTATAAGGATAAGTATATATACTCTTTTGATCCCGTGAGGGAAATTTGGTCTCTGCATTTATCCCAATCCGTGAATTAGTGAAGCACACAGTGAACACACAGTGAGGTGAAGCACACACTAATCCCGGCGCAGTGAGCTGCCTGCAATAACAGCGGCGCTCGGGGAGCAGTGAGGGGTTAGGTGCCTTGCTTTTCAGCTGTTCCTACTGGTCGGGGTTTGACTTGTCTTATGCAAATCTTTCTTTTTCACTTTCCACCCTGAACATGGGCAAAATGCACCATTGACATCAATATGTTTTGTATAGAGCTACCACAGGTTACTCTATACAACCACAGGTGGCAGTGTGGTGACTCTATATAAAACATATTGATGTCAATGGGGCATTTTGCCCATGTTCAGGGTGGAAAATAAAAAAGAAAGATTTGCATAAGACAAGTCAAATTGGTGTTTTCAAAAAGAAGGGATCATGGAGAATAAAGAAAAACATATTTAAAAAATCTTTGTATATTCCCACAAGGTGTTTGGGTGCTCTGAAAATGAGAACCAAAATGATTTTTCAGACTTGTGAGGTCTGCTGTTCAGACCCTGAAGGGATTTATTTTCTGTTCATTGCTTTTTGTGAGAGTGTTTCTACTTATCTCAGTAAGGAAAATAAATCAAGAGCCTATGTTGAGTACAAATATGTCTTCTGAAGGCTTAAACAGAGCCCAGCTAAAAACTCCAATACAATTTGTATCAACTTTGAGGGACAGCTATGACCATGCAGGATTATCCAGACCAAACGTGACGATTTTGCTACATACTATTCCTATTTATGTACCAGCATGCAAAATTTGAGCCTCCTACATGGTTTAGTTCTTGCGCTGTGGGCTTGTGAACTTTGACAAAAAAAAAGAGGCCGAACAAAATCAACACCCCCTCCCCCTGTAAAACTGGCTGTATCTTGGAAAGTATTGATCTTACATAAGAGTAATTTTACAGTGTGTCTCCTGTGTAACATAGGTACACCTGGTATTTTTTTCAGAATTTTTTGAGACCTAAGTCCGTGGGCCCTGGTTGAACTGATGTGGAATGACCCAGTAGAACTACACATATGCAGGACATAATGTTTGCGCAGGAGAGAGAATGCTGTCCTGAGAATTTTCGGTTTCTGTGGTAGCCCCCCCCCACCTCTACAACGCTGCATAGGTGCACTGGAACAATCTTTCTAAAACGCATTAAACTTTCGTTTACAAAGACGTGAAACTCACCGAGTGGTCAGGGGTGTTCACTGATATGCTCACACAAAAATCGCTGCAAAAGATGCTTTCCAACAGGTGTTTTACCATTCGTTGTAAAACTGTGAAGCTATTTTTCCAAACGCCTCACACCCGTACATTCTTCCGTTGAGACACTCCAGCCCAGTTGGTGGTGATAATGCACCTTACACCGTACAATTGCCAATTACAAGCAAACCACTGGCATTTCATTGAATTCACAGAAGTAGCAAAAGATCGCTGTCTTGAAGTATTTTGCAACAGACAGATAAAAATGGGGCGATTTTGTGCAGTTCCGAATTGCGGGAAAATTCGTGGCAAAAAAGTTGTCAACAGACTTCCTTTCAACGATCCAGAAAGGCTTAAGTTGTGGCTGGAGTTGCTGGGGTTGGATGTGAGCAAACCTGTTGAGGATCTGCAGAAAGCGGATCACCGTGTCTCTGCGGTCTGCAACCACCACAACTAACCTAGCAACAGCCTAGCAACCACCTCAAGTACCCTAGCAACAGCCTAGCAACCATGTCAAATATCCTAACAGCCTAACAACCACTTCCACAGTTACAACCTAGCAACCAACATAGAAACCAATGAGTTTAACCTAGCAACCAGCATAGCAACCACCACAACTAACATAGCAACAGCCTAGCAACCACCTTAAGTACCCTAGCAACAGCCTAGCAACCATGTCAAATACCCTAGCAACAGCCTAGCAACCACCACAATGCCAACCTAACAACCGCCATAGGATTACCCAAGCAACCAGCATAGCAACCACTTCATTTGACATAACAACCAACATATGTACCCTAGCAACTAGTGTTGTCACAATACCAAAATTATTGTTTTGATACCGATACCAGGTCAAGAATTGCGATTTCGATACTTATTTGATACTTTTTTAAAAATGTATTTGATTGGGGGGCTCCCACCCACGTCATCAGTAATATTGAATATTGTGATAACCACACCAGTGGCCATCCTAGATTCTGCTCGACTCTCCACACACACACAAACACATACCGAAAATGATGGCTTATGTCATATGTTTCTATTTGATATATTTTGGAATTTATATAAAGTTATTTTGTTAATAATGTATAGTATTGTAACGTCGGCGCACAAGACATTGTTAGCGTTCTCCCACGCAGGGCATGCTGGGATACGGGGGTGAACATTTGGGGGTTTATGTCTGTATTTCTCCTAAGTTATAAGTCTAAAGTTAGCGTCTTTATTGTAACATGTTTCCCTTTTAGTTCTCCCTCGTGTGTGATCCTTTTTGTGTGGGGGGCTGCGTCCTCCCCTGTATGTGTAGTGTGTGTGTGTACTTGACCTGCTCCGTGTGCATTGTGTTCTGTGTCTGTGTCCCTGCCCTCAGTTCTCAATAAAGCTTGCATTGAAACCTTCAAACGTTACAGTATTTTATAATCTGCATAATTATCAGTGGCTAATTTTTTTTTTTATTTGTATACTTCATATTGATTTTTAAAGTATTACACTTAGGCATATCTTTATTGTGGTGTGTAGGGCTAATTGAGTGCACATTGGTTGTGTATACTGTAGGTGTAATTGAGTGCCTGTCACTTTAAGAAATATGTGAGAGTAGCCTTCAGCCTCACGGCTTTAGGCTAGTGAATAATAGTTGTGCATAGTGCGTTTGGATATGTGGATGCAATTCATTGTTTTCTATGTCATTAGATAAAATAAATGTTCAAAAAACCAACAAGTCGAAGAAAAGTTTTCTGGGATCATAGAAGAGCTAAGTGTCTTGCAATGTTCATTAATGATTTTAGTGACCACTCCACGAATGACAGACATGACCTGAGCTAGCGGGATAGTTAACAAGGAGCTCTCGCCAGATGTAAAAGTTTGCATTGGTAGCGTAGCCTATTTCTAAATGACGTTAAACCCCCTAAATCCCATAGCCTAGGTAGGTTAGCAACACAAACTTGAAAGATGCAAGTGAGCAAATCAACTTGATATTAGCCTATTATTATGTGTTACAACAGCACTTAAACTAGCAGCAATGTCTCGCTGTTTATAGCACGACAGCTGCGCATACGTGTGTGAGGAGAAATGACGCACAGGCTAGGGAGGAGGCACTAAAAGCATGCCTTGCACACACGCATGTTAGTTCAAAAGAACACGGTCATTCTTAAAAGTATCGATACTAATAAAATTAGGTATCGTGACTCGTGATTTTTAATTTCAGGGTATTGCGATACTTTTGTAGTATCGGTGCACCGTGCAACACTAGCAACACTATTGTAACTATATTTGCATTGTTTGTTTTTACTCTGTATGATATTTTACATCATGTTTTTTGCATTTTCATGCACTGGTAATTCCTTGGGAATTGCATTTCTAGTTATTATTCTTCCCACCAAATTTCTCCGTCTTATTTAGCTTTAACCGTTTAATGTAGAAACTCCATTCAAACTTTGTAACGTAGGTCTTGAAAAGGACAATTGAGAAATGTATTTTTCGTTTTTGTAAACTTTATATTTTTTGAGATATTAACATAAATCAAGCTTATTTTTCCCCATAGACTTTGCATTGGCACTATGATCAATTGACAGCTGCTCAACTAGGCCCCCTCACAGAGCTAATTAATGACTTTAATAAATGCTTATGAATTAATAACTCTAATGAATGCTAATGTGCTCTCTCACTGACTGCAGCAACTTCAATGGAACCTCTTCTCTGTGTCTCTCCATTGAACTGGATAGCTCACTTTTCTCTTCCCCACTTTCTTTCACTTCTTTGTCTTCACTTCATCCATTAACACAGCACACACTTAGGGAAACGCTTTGCTGTCCAGATGTGGAGCTTTTGCACTTGCACTTGAGACCTCGGTATCTCCCAAGGCAATTCGGTAGTATGTGTGTGTGTTGTATACGTTCCTCCGAATGGGAATGCGGCAAGAGCAGATAGTCACATTGCGGACTGTGTACACAATGAATTACAGTGTTCTTTAACTCTCGATAAATGCTATAGTAACATCAGCAATGCATACGTTGCCAAACCCAAACCTCCCCTGGCCAACTCAGACCATAACGTTGTTCACCTAATACCAACATACAAAACCATGCTCAAACGCAGCAAACCCTAAGTGAAAACTGTAACTATTTGGAATGAGGGGATAGAATCTCTTAAAGGCTGTTTCCTGTGCACCGACTGGGATGTTTTTTATGATACAGACATTGATGTGACCACAGATACGATCACAGCATACATCAACTACTGCGTAGACAGTGTTCTTAATAAAAGAGAAATTGTGGTCTATCCAAACAATAAGCCCTACATAACTAAAGACATTAAAGACTGCATCAATATGATTTGAGGGGCAGCCGTGGCCCACTGGTTAGCACTCTGGACTTGTAACCGGAGGGTCGCCGGTTCGAGCACCGACCAGTGGGCCACGGCTGAAGTGCCCTTGAGCAAGGCACCTAACCCCTCACTGCTCCCCGAGCGCCGCTGTTGATGCAGGCAGCTCACTGCGCCGGGATTAGTGTGTGCTTCACTTCACTGTGTGCTGAGTGTGTTTCACTAATTCACAGATTGGGATAAATGCAGAGACCACATTTCCCTCACGGGATCAAAAGAGTATATATACTTATACTTCAGAATCAGCTACATATAGCAGGTCGACTGACTCAATTTCCTTCTTATACCAGTAGAGTCACAGTGCATTTCCCTATGGCATTTCCCTGTTGAAGCCCAGCGTCCATGGACTTCAATGGGGCTGCTTTTTTCAGTGCTTTGAAACTAAACGGTCATTGGATAAATGCTGTGAGTATGTCCCGCCCACAGACGCTCAGCGTCCCTGAGGGTGAATGGAGGAGTGAGCTGGCCTCGGCTGACCTGGACTCCGGGCTTCTGCGTGATGATTGGAGGGTCTGTCAAAAAACTGCGTCTCCTTTTGATTGACAGCGATTTTGTACTATAAAAAGTCACCGAAGCCATTTAAGCTGAGTCCATTGCGGATTTTGCAAGTGTAGTCCAATCTTCTGCAAATTTCTTGGTTTTTGCTTGGCGAAATTGCTAGCCAATTTTCATTGTACATTTCATACACTTATACATCAAATTCCTTGTTTCAGTTTAACCTAATTCCCACATTTTCTCCTTCAAGTTTAATATTGTTTCGTTAGATCGTTTGTTCATTCATTCATTTAGTAGGCTAGGTTAGTGTCATAGGGGTGAACTAGCCAGCTAGCAAACTGCACACGATGGCAGACAATTCTAATATTGTCAACTTGATTTTGGGGAAGCCAGAAGTCTTCCTTACGAGGAGAAACTTAGAATTAAAGAAGCCCTATGCAACAATTTTAGCAAAAATGACCTTAATTATGCAGGTTGAGAGTCTTTCTGATGGTTCTACAACACTTTTTGGGTCGTTTGGTGGGGGCTTCGTCTCCCCCTAGTGCTTCTCCATGGAAAAACCGAATATGCAACTTTCTGGTCCTGTCCCGAACAAATCCGGATGTGACTCAGCGGAAGTATCTAATCATCTAATAAGTCTCGAAAATGTAGTCAGATTGTAGTTTCTAAGAAGACTGCAAAACGGACTCCGACTTGGCTTTGTTGCTGTTGAAATTGTAAGTAACCTACCCTTGGGTGAACTTTGTTTTTGTAATGTGGTTTGATAGTCTCTTGAACAATGTGTTTGCTCGACCGTTTTATTGTGAGCCCTGTATGTGTTTAGCTTGATTTCTTGATGGCTAGCTCGCTAGCTAGTGGGAGTTTAGCGTAGCAGTCACTTGCTGCGAGCCCAAATCAGGCGAAAACCCAGAAACAGCGAAGGAATAACCAGACCTGCATAGGGCTTCTTTAAATAGCAGGGCAGATCAACACCTAAGATTGATTAAGTGCAAAAGATAGGGCAAAGTAACAGGTCTTTTCAGCTCTCCTGGTATGACAAAGTTAGCTGGCTGACTGGAAGTGCTGTGACAAAGAAAATGTACTGCTGCCCATACAGAAAAATCAAGGGAAAAAATATAATCACATAATGCAGCTGCATCCAGTTTATATTTGAATAGATGGCTACAATATATATTTAATAGGCTACAATGATATGCAAGTATGTGGAACCTAACATAGGCTATATTTGCCTATCTTGTATAAGTCTGAATATAGGCTATTTAATTATATACAGAAAATATAAGAAAGTGGCCAATATTGAATATTTACTCATATTTTGAAATATATTGATAAATACATGGCAATGGGAAGGGGATGGGAAATATGCTTATTTAACATACTGGAATATGTTCAAGCTGCATATGTGAATATGTTATTTTTCTGTATGGGTGTCTTAATGAAACCATCTCAACAGATTTGTTGTTTGGTCAACGGTGGGATTTGGAGATCTGTCTAACTTTGACAGGGCATATAAAATGAAATGAGCAATGAAGTGCTTGAGGTGTTGTTCCCGACACGTACTGCTTGGTCTCTGCAACAGGAAGTCCAGCAGCCAGTTGCAGATGATGTTGTTAACGTCTGTCCATTGGGAGCTTGCTATGGCTAGCTTTTGCCCTGGGCCTCTTACATCCTTCCCATCCATCTGTGAGCCAGTGCTGCACTTCGCTGTCTGGTCGAGGGGATTTCTCGAGACAGCAGCTGGAGCTACTCTGCGAAAGATCTGCCGAGGCTGCCGAGCTGTTTCTGACCTGTGAGCTGCCATGCCAACTGCCTGGAGTCTGGATTAAGCAAACTAACGTTAACATTGAAGAACTCTGCATTACGGACCAACAAACTGTCGCTGTTATAAGTCCACCGAGCTGCTGATCTACAAGATCGCCCACGACTTTCGGACTGGTATGCTTCCAGTGATCTTCAGACTAACAAGGCCTAACGTTCACGTTATCTCCAGACTGCAAGTGAGTGTAAATAACTTTGTTGCTGTTGCATCGGTTGTGGAGACACAGCTGTGCACAGTTTCGCGCGAGTCATTATTGCCCTTGGACATTTTCAGCCGGTTGGAAATTGGACTAATTCTATTTTTATTTTTTATTTATTTTATTTATTAATTTGTTTGTTGTATGTCTTGGTGTCACGGGTACGCTGGCGACTACGCCGCTCCGTCCGGCATCTTTTGCGTTTGTTATTTCTTAAATGTAGTTCTATGTCTTGGTGTCACGGGTAGGCTACGCTGGCGACTACGCCGCTCCGTCCGCTATTGTCTTTGTTAGTCTGGAGCGCTTTGGGTTGCACTCTGTGCATGTTAAATGTGCTATACAAATAAAACTGACTTGACTTGACTTGACTTGCAGGGTAACATGGGAAAGCTGTGTGGTTACTTGGTGTTCTCTAAAGACATGGAGTTGGACAGTGCATTGCCTCAGCTTTACAAACTGTTGTCATTAGTGGCAATAATTTGAGCTACATCTGCAGGTGTAGAAAGGAGCTTCTCAGCTCAAGTCCTACACCCACTCTGCTGGCCATTGAGAGGACACTGGTCAAGTCACTGGAAAAGACACCTACAGTAGTTGATACGACAGGGTCACAGAGCATTTTCTTGAAAAGGAACATAGGGCAGAATTTACGTATAAATAAATGGACAATTTTTATGATGTAGGCCGAAAATGAGCTTCCCCTCTTTGAAAGACCAGCAGCCGCCACTGCTCCCACAGTATAAGCTGAAGTATGGACTAATTTGGGCTTTCACATGATGGTGTCTTCATTATAATGTCATAGCTTTTCTAAAATTAGACTTACAAAAATCACTATAAATCGCCCTATGCACAATATCAAAATATTATTGTGATATATGTATTGTATCACCAGGTTCTTGCCAATACACAGCCCTTTTATATTTTGATATAAAATTCAGCATTTTTTTAAATAGGCCTATACTATGCACATTGCAATATAAAGTCAAATTCTATTACAATGTTATGTATCCAGAAGACTTCTAAGTGATTACATTTAACCAAAATGATTATTAATTCTTGAATTTAAACATTAAATAGGCTTCTTGAATGTGCTTGATATGCATATTATGCTAGCCTAGAAATCTAGACGCGCCCCTAGCGTAGGGCTAGTCTAGCAACTCTCTGTTGGCTTGTGAGCTCCAGAAATCGAAACTCAATCAGGCCAATGAAATCGTGTATAGAGTCGTTAGTTGGGCTTAACATAATGATTGATGGCAGAGTTGCAACGGTTTGGCTTGAATTCCCTGCTACTTGAAAACAAATAAGATGGATGTTACTGTTGGCGAACAGTGTGACACGAGTTAAGCTTTTATTAAGTTTGCAAACGTTTGAACTAGCCAACTAGCTCCGCTGGTGGGAAATGCATGGGACTCATAGCGCTGCCGCTGTCCTATTGCGTGCAGAGGGAATTTGAAAGACAACTGATTATCCCGCCCCTCGGACTGAGCACTGCGAACGGTGAGTGCCCTGACCCTACATTTTAATGTGGGTCTGGCTCGTCAGGCTAATATTATGCAAGTTATGAAGGTAAACTTGGTTTTCCATTGGATGTCTGCTCATTCTGGCTGATACATGTATAACTGCCTTGATTGCCAAGTGTCACTTCCAATGAAAGTTCGAAATGGCTTTGGCGAAAACACTGTCTCTTGAGCTCTTCACTTTCACGGGCAAATCAGTGAGAGATCATGGCAAGAAATCTGATTAAAAATGCAAAGCAGCTCTTTGTGCGGCTCTCTTTTCATTTTAAAACAATCTGATGCAAAAGCTGATCTTGCTGTGTTGCCTAGACCTGCATTCACCACATTCCAGGTTTAACATTGCTGTTGTGCAACAGTTTTGCTAAAGTTAAAGAAGAAATCTCTGTAACAGAGACTTGAAACTACCACGTTACTCAAACAACAATCACCTAACCAGCTTGCAAGTAGCCTACGATGAAAGTGATAGGCCTAATATGCCATGTCGTAATGACATAATAAAATAATGTAAAAATGCTATGGCTGATGATAGGCCTACACTTTTTACTTTGGGCCACCTAAAAACCCATAGGCACACCTACATGAATATCTCTGCTTTTAAGTTGGGCCCTTTTATTATAGAGCTTGACTACAGGAACCAATCTGCATAACAGCAAGCAAGGCAAGTACAGTATGAACGCAACACATTCATCAATTTCTTCAGGGTTGCCAACTCTCACGCATCTGGCGTGACACTCACGCTTTCAGCACCAATCTCACGCTCTCACGCACACTCAAGAAATGTCACGCCAAATCCATTCTTTTTTTTTGCAATCCGTTCATTTTTTGTTGATGACTAGACTAGACCACAGCATTGTTTCTAAATGACAGGATACGAGTTTAAGGCATACATATGTCTAGACCAACAGCAGGTAGGTCTAATATCAGCCTACAACGTTCTCAGCGCAGTTTTCTCTGATTGTTGATTCGCTGACTAGGCTATTTTAATCCGGTCCGCGGCACCTTCACGGAACACGCTGCTTTAGACATGAGGCAGACCGACATAAAGTGTGGCCGCCCATTCTTCTCTAGGAAGTATTCGCGAAGTAGCCTCTCAGACATCACATGAAATAACTTTTTCTCATCTTTTATAAGGTGCTATAGCCGCTATTTGCTGCGATAAACGGTTCGCGAGAAAAATAAATTAACTTTCAAGAAATAATCATGTTAGGCTACTATAGCTCTGCGCTCATTTCAATTCATATAGGAAGAATATCTCACAAAGTTTTCGTTCCACACATAACAAACCGTAAACCAGAATAAACAGCAGACCTTACCGAACACAAAGGTGTAATGCAATCGCCTGTACAATAAGCCGTTCCAGAGTAATCCGGTTTTGAAATGGTAGCAAATTTCTATATGGTCTCCAATTTTGGGCTTTAAGTGTCTTAAAACTGAGCTGTGCTTAAATACCTACATATGTGTAAATATTAAAATCAGAGGATATATAGCTCATGGCTAAGAGTTTGTCGATGTAGCCATGATGATTTGTTTTCACAAAATGCTAAGCATGCATGTATTTAAGTGTCTTAAAAAGTGTGCTTATATTGGTCAATGCATAATTTCATAACAGGCCAAATAGAAAATAAATGTTAAATGTTAAATATACTGTAGCCTAGACATAATATTAAAATCAGATGATGTAGGATATAGAGTTAGATAAAGTTGAATGGCTCCAGAACTCACACCAGTGGATTGGGTCTTAAAGGAGCCACACCACTTTTATGACACTATAGCTGTTCTGTTGACCTTTAGATTTGTTGCTACTGGGCATGAGGGGCAGGCCAATTATGAGTTCTGTCCAACATTGATGGTAGGTTTAGAAGAAAAGTCACCACATTTTAATCATATTGCAATACCAATAACCGTGATCATTTTGGTCATGATTTTTCATCAAATGTTCATACTGTATCTCTAGTGGCTGGTAGACTTTGGAATCCACCAGCCACAATAGTAGGTGGAAAAAAATATTTTAGGCTATTTCCATCCCTGATACATACGTACACTCATACACACATTCATAAATCTCAATCTGTCCATTTCTTTCCACAAAACTCGCCAGAAGTCATCATTTAAGGGGTTATTTTTCATTTTCTTTTACTGAACTACTACCTTTTTCAGGTGGGCAGGGGGGCCCTTTTCATGTCTGTGCCCAGGGGCCCAGTGGCTCATAATCCTTCCATGCCACAGGGTTAAAACACTGGTCTTGTTTTCAAGTGCAATCAATAATTGTACATTTTGAAGAAACCTAAATCATGGATTATACTGTACATAGCAAAAAAGTCTGGGGACAGACATTTTTAAAATTAGGTTTAGGGAAAAATTTAACGCACACGCACTATGACTTAACAAAATCTCACTCCAGCCAAACACCCAAAGTTGGCAACCCTGATTTCTTGCCACTTTTAAAAGTAGCTGTGGCTATAGGCCACTAATTTTGGTAACGAAAAGTTATCATCTGCCAATTCAACCATCATCTGATGTTTTACAGTCATATAAGGGACAGAAGCCACCTGTCGTTCCCACCAGCAACCCACTAGCCTATCCCAGATAGCAAAGGGGCGTTGAATCCACGTTTGTTTGAAGCGGCGGAGGTTGATTCAACGTGGATTCAACGCCCCTGTGCTATCAGGGATAGGTCTGCAAATATGTCAAACTTGACACAGCGCAAGTTTACTTAATTTAACCTATCAGTGCTCTCCGGTCAGGTTTACGTAGTATCTGCCATGTAGCCTAGGCTACAAAGTGTCATACGTTTATAAAAACGATAGAAGGCCATAAGGGCAACATAGTCGCTTACTGTTTAATGACCCTTGGTTTCCATCTTCAAAGTGCGAGCCATAATCTATAGGGCCCTGATTAATGCTTTCCGTCAAAAGTGGTTCAGTTTCCATGTGATCCGCGATTAGTAGGCTAACTCCTTGTTTGTTGAGTATGATTCCTTCCTGGGATAGATGGGTCACTGATCTTCGTTTTCAGGACATAGAGAATAAAGAAAAGACTGAAAAATAAGACCACATGCTTGATTATGGAAGTCACGTTTTATGACGATTGAAATTGGAATGCAAGTAGCTTTTTACCTGTAAATGAGCGCGAAGCCTGACAACTTCTGAACTTGTGGCCGATCTTCCGCTCACTGCATGAAGTTATTTGAGGAACCGCGAGTGTAAAGCTGACAGCTCCTCCCATATGTCATTTTCTGTTACAGGAGCCTGTAAACACCTTCATAAAACGCGCTGCTTTCTGTCACCTCAACCGCCGTCTCAGAGGCGGACTATTTGCTATTCAGGCGATTTCGTTTTCCACCCGCATGTTTGGCCTGTAGATCGTAGGCTACTGCAGAAGTTAGTTTCTGTGCTGGTTGAACGTTGCTGCTACATGTAGACAGGTAGCCTACATTGACACTGAAAATGTGACTGGACTCTTCTGAGATTTCGAAGTAGCCTAACTGCAGCACTAGGCTAGGTCACTGACAAAAGTCTCGTCACCCCTTTAGATTTTTTTTTTTTTTGAGAAGACAAACAAACCAGAACCATTTCAATAGCACAAGCACAACACAACTGAAACAACAATTGGTTTCCCCAAATTCAACACAAAATATCACAAAATGCTGCATGAAGTGAATACTGTCAAACTGACACTTAAGTCTTGTCACCCTTCACAAAAAGTGTCTTTTGCCCTGATAAAAGCACACCTTTCATTGTTAAAATTCATTGCTATGGTTATGGGTAGTCAGATGTCAGCTGTGGTAGCATTCCTGAGAAATATCAGTCCATTTCTAATGGACAATAGACTCATGTTTACTCACTTTACATTTCTATTGGTTTCTATGGACAGTATGATGTTATGTTATTATTTGCAGATCTTATACACAGATCTTATACACAAATCCTGGCGCAGTGAGCTGCCGTGCCTACTGGTCGGGGTTTGAACCGGCCACCCTCTGGTTACAAGTCCGAAGCGCTAACCAGTAGGCCACGGCTGCCCCACATGAAGCACATGATGCACATGATGTCGATGGAAATGCATTCCACTCAGACAGGTGGCTACCAGGCTCGTAATTCACTTCTAATTGCAAACAGAAAATGTCTAGATACCATCATGTCATGACATGCTTCCATTTCCAAAGCAATGAAGGCTGTTTATACCAACTTAATAATATGCATTTCATTGTTAATATTGTGCTATAAATGCAGCACAAACAATGCTATTGTTTGTTTATCAACCATAGTCTATATTTGAATGGAGCTGGCAAAAAGGTCTATGTAGACTCAATGCCCTTAAAGTGCCAACCACAAAGCAGTTCTGCTTGGGGCACCCAAATGGCCAGCAGCGGCACTGCGCAGGTGTTGCTGCTTCGGTTTATCACAATAAGTTTCATCTTCCCCTCTTATCACTGAATGGCCTGACATTTTTCTTGTCTGAGGGAAACGGTTATGAACTATGGGTTTCCAGACTAAATAAAACAACTTTAAGAGAGCGTTCTTGGAATGTTTGCTGAAGGTTACACAAAATGAAACCTTTAGAGGACGTTCTGGGAAGGTTTCATTTTGAGTAAACTTCAGCGAACCTTAGGGGCGAACCTGACAAAAAAACTGAATTTCCATGACCTACTTTATAATGAAGGGTACAATATACCGACCAAAGATTTCAGAACAGTTGCATAGCGCTCAAGAATCTTTTACTTTTTTTCAGGACGGGAGATGAATAAATGGGTATTGAATGAGCAAAGTTGGGCTAACTACAACTACTCAAGCAAGCAATAAAGCTAATAACCAGTGTAGCGTTGTGAGGGTTTTTCTGAGTTCTGAGGCCGTGTCGGCAATATTAGGACAAGAACAAACTGTGTTAACAGAAGATTGGAGCTTTTATTTTGCTATAATTCACTCTTTAGAGTAACTCAGGAAGGGTCAGAAAAATACTCAACCAAAACTTTTATAGCTCCGTCTCAACAAGAGTTGACATTCATTTAAAGGAATACGCCACCCCTAGGTGAAATTGGGTCACTCCCCGCAGTTCCTAGAGTTGGATGAGTGAGCCAAAGCGTTTTATAGCCGACCCAGCCATTGTCCTAATCTAGAAACGGCCCGGTTAGCTTTAGCTTAGCATAGTCGCTGTAATCTGGCGATATCAGCTAGCATGTCGTTGCAAAAGTGAATCAAATAACTCAGATTTTTTATAATTATTTCTCGTAAACTGTACATTCACATCGAGTACAAATATCAATGCAAATTAACATGAAGGGATTTACTAGACCAATTTAGATTTGGAACTATTTTCAGGCATAGCACCGGCATAGCACCGCTGCCAGGCGCAAAGACATCACGCAGCATCTGTAAACCCTCAACTTCCGGCAATACACCAGCGTGACTACCAAGTTCTCTGCTACTAGGCTGACACTGACAGGTGGGCTTTCTCTAAGAGTTCTAATGGCGATGAATATGGAAGATTACACGATAGACGAAGATGATGACTTCGACTACCAAGATCCAAGACCCTACCTTTTCGAACCCGAGTTCACTGAAGAGGAGTTGCGAGCTTTGGATCTGGGAAGAGAGGACGTTGCGACTAGTCAAGGCGAGTCGGATGAGAGAACGAGAGCAAACACGAACTGGTGGTGTGAGTGTGGAGTGTGCCAACCCATGCCGACTGAAATGGAGTGTTTATGCTGTGCAGAGTGGGATAAAATACAGCCATCGATGGTGGGCAGCGCTCCCGAAGAGGAGCTTGACCGCACTTGTGTCACTGCTACCGACGACTTCTCAGCAATGATCCATCCTGTAGTTTTTTTTCCACACTCCACACTCACACCACCAGTTCGTGTCTGCTCTCGTTTTGCAACGACATGCTATCTGATATCGCCGGATTACAGCGACTACGCTAAGCTAAAGCTAACCGGGCCGTTTCTAGATTTGGACAATGGCTGGGTCGGCTATAAAACGCTTTGGCTCACTCATCCAACTCTAGGGACTGCGGGGAGTGACCCAATTTCACCTAGGGGTGGCGTAAGTCCTCCAGATAAATCCAAACTCCAAAGTCCAAAACTCAAGTTCCAACTTTCCCGTCCACAAACGTATCTTTCTTGGAGCAGAGTTCCCAAAGCTTCCTCCGTGTGCTCCTTTGTCTTCCCCCAAGCACACCTTTTGTTGGCCTCCCGTCTGCCTTGATGATTAATCCCAAACACCTGCACTCCTCCCATTGCATTATGGGAGATGTAGTTTCTATGAAGGCAGCCATCTTGGGACTTCCATGACCTCCTTCTACGGGAATGTACCGTCCGTCCACGACATGTCCCCTCGGGATGCCACACCAGATATACATCAATTCTGGATGGAAATATATTTGTATTAATGTATTTTGGCAAGTAATTTTTTAAATGCTACAACAAAATTCCCTGACATTCCATGACTGCAGAGTCGTAAGTGGCTCACAGGTTCATAAGAGCTCCAGGTAGCTAAACAAAGATTTACCGTATTTTCTAGACTATAAGTCGCATCAGTCAAAAATGCGTCATGAAGAGGAAAAAAACATGTACAAGTCGCACTGGACTATAAGATGCATGTATTTAGAAATGTATTTAATAAAATCCAAGACCAAGAACAGACAGAGACTACGTAACTGGACACATAGAGGCCAAAAAGATTGAGAATTCTACCGGGAATGTTAATGAAGACGAAGGAGTGAATGGCATCGAAGCTGAGGCCAGCCGGCGATAACAAAGGCGGCCAACAAGGAGGGCCCGACGGTAATTGTAAAGCAATTTACAAAAGATTTGATGAACGCTGATGCTGATGTGGTACATGAAAATGTAGCAAAAAATAAAAAACAAAAAAGCATTTGGGCGATGCGGAGGCACAAGCTGGCAGCAGAGCAATAGTTTGGAATGCTACCTCCGAAAGCGAGAGAGAAAAAAAGTGTGTCTTTTAAAATATATCTATACGGCTCTGCATTCCACAAGCCTAGAGAGTTTGAACCTCCCATATTAGTCCAGGCAAAGCCAAAAACAGAACTAATTGTAAAAGATTTTTTTTCAGCATAGATCATTTCTATGAGGTGTCCAGAACAACATACTAAAAGTCCTAAGAAATCCTAGTTGAGGAAATATGTTTAATTCTCATCAATCCAAGATGTGTGCCAGTATAAGGAGAGACAACAATACACCCCTATGGGACTATTTTCTCCCTTTACGTCTATCAAAATAAAACTTTACACAATGAAAGTCTACATGAAAAGTAAAACATTTTGTATTAGAAGTTTGTTTGAAAATTTATTTGAATATGCAAATGAGCAACATACTAATCGCATATGCTCAAAATACACCCTAATGGGCTTATTTTTTCCTTTACTTTAACCCTATCACAATCAAACCTCGCAGTGAAAATATACATGGAAGGTATTTTTTTTTTTTACAAGTTTCTTGGAAAAATCAATTTCAAATATGCAAATGAGCTCAACACTAGGCGTAATTGACTTATGGCCAAGAAGCCATAAAGTCACAAGTAGAAAAAACAGGGACCAAATAACTAACATATTCTTGTTCATTCAGTAAGTTAACGTATGCATAAACGCGATAATTTTGAAGTCACTTCCACAAAAACTTATATTGACCTTAGAAATTGATTGCACAATCTTGCCTCCAGTTGCTTTCTAAATTCTTTTTTATTATTATTTGCGAACAAGCTTTACCTAATGACATTCCCCCACAGATAACATCAGAAGAAAGTCAGAATAGCCATCTTAGTCATATTAAAAAAAACTTTAAAAAAAAAAAAAAAAAAAAAGAAAACTTCCCTGTTGTTGCTTCCTTGTCGTGGTGGGGAGGCTTGTGTGTGTGCCTCAGTGACCCTGAAGACTATACTGGTGGAGTACCCCTGGCAGGTACTACAAAGCCAGCCAGTTTTCAGTTTAGAGGCCAGTCTAAAAGCAGCATTGCCATCACCCATTGGCAGTAGGATGATTGGATGAAGATTGGGCCTATGTATTTGTCATACAGTCTATGGGCTAGGAGGGGTCCACATGCACCCCCCCCCCCCCCCCCCCCCCCACACACACACACACACACACACTACTAGACTTAAGTGGTATTTTCTTGTAGCCCTGGTCCCAGAGTTTAAGAAAAAACATGTTAACAAAAAATAAACTCATTCCCACTGACTAAATTTGTCTCAATAATATTTGTATATGCGCAGAGGGGATCCACAAATATTTCTTGATTTGCATGTGTGTTTTGATATCTACAAATAAAAAAAATCATATTTGTAACTTGTATATTGATTTTTACAAATATAGATGTGCATTTGTAAATGAAATGCCATTTGTAAAACCGAAAATTTCATTTATGAAATGTGATTCTGCATTTGTGGATCACCAGCACACGCATTCTTCGCTTTCCAAAGTTACGTGTTTTTGAGATGTTCTTCACATGAAAGTCACACAAATCCACACGTAAATAGGCCTACTTTAATTCACCGGCACACAGAAATCGCAATCCAGTAGATGGCGACATCCACAAATATTTCTTGACTTGCATTCGTGTTTTGATATCCACAAATAAAAAAAGCATATTTGCAAACTTGTAAATTGTTTTTCACAATTGTAGATGTTTATTTGTAAATGAAATGGCATTTGTAAAACTGAAAATTGCCTTTGTGAAATCTAATTTTGCATTTGTGGATCACCAGCACACAAAGTTTTCGTTTTCGCATTTGAAGATCAGCACGTAGCCTACGTATTTTTGAGACAAACTTTGTAATGGTGACCCATTAAAATTATGTGTTTTATTTTGAGCATGTACTCATATGGTATATTGTATATGCTCCTATAGACACCAAGAGTTCGTGGGGCACTAACCTTGTTTTGAGATAAATGCCTTTTATTCGCGATCTCTTGGATAAGTACTTCATTACCCACAATCCTGAACAATCCCACAATCCCACAGTGATGCCTCTGATTGGTGGAAAGGCCGTTATGGTCATAGTTTGAAACTTTCTCAGCGGAAAAATATTGACAAAGATGGAGGAGTTTTTTACTGCCTATGGCGAAAATCTTTAATGTGATTAAACACTTTCTTGACGAATATTGGTACTTGTATCAACAAGGATTGGGGTTTATACATCACAGAACTTAGTCAGGGCCAATACACTATCAAATAGACCACTGTAAATGTTAGTGTAAACACTCAAACTTTTCAGGTAGGCTAGCACTAGCCGACAGGCCCTTTAGCATTTCCGACATTGTATGTCATTACATAATGCAGCTATCATTAACCTACATGCTGCAACACAGGTATGAATAATATGTTTTAGTGAGTGTCCAAAGGGGTGAAAGCCACTTTAAATCGGGTCACATTATTGACTGTTGTGTGTCCGAGAGTCAGTTTGTGGGTTTTGTAAGGGTGAGCAGCATGAGGGACAAGACCTACAAAGTTGTGGTGAGTTAGCTAAGCATGGAGGTTGTAATGTTAATGCTGCTAGCAGTGCTAGTTAACATTAGCTAGGCTACTGTAGCCTTCATACTGTATGATTCATATTAATCATTAACCTAGGAATACTTTGTGCATTTAATGAACATTTTGTGTAATAATTCACGGCAAATTAATAAACTGAATATGGTGGTCCAAGAGCAGACCATGCATCAGCCCGACTGAGCAGTGATGACAGCATAGGATGAGTCAGGTAACGTTATGAAGCACTGCCGTTAACGTTAACCGCTTTCACACACGATATAAAATACACGAACCGTGGTAAAGTTGGTTTTATATTGGACGTTGGATATTCGACACATTCGAAAAATCTATTTAGCACTGACTACGAGGGTCGAGTTTGTGTCAAACCAACTTTAATTCGTTTAAACAAGGCCTGCCTATATTACACAAAGCTTCTTTTGTCCAAAAACCCATGTTTTGATTTTATGAATTTTTTAGGCTGATAAAAGATTTCAATCTATTATGCGGCTTCACCTTTTGACTTACCCATACTAAAACACATCTCCTGAACTCGGCTTACTGCCCTTTCTAGTACACAAAGCTTCTTTTTCCCTAAAACCTACTCTTTGATTTTATACAATTTTTAATGTTAAATGTTTCAAATCTATTATGCGGCTTGCCCTTTTGACCTACCCATGTCAAAACACATCTGGTGAACTCGGATTACTGCTCTATATAGTACACAAAGCTTCTTTTTTCCAAAAATCCATTCTTTGATTTTATAAATATTTTTTAATGTAAAAAAAATGCTTTAAATGCTTTAAATCTATTATGCGGCTTGACCTTTTGACCTAACCATGTCAAAACACATCTGTTGCACTCAGCTAACTGCCCTACATAATACACAAAGCTTCTTTTTTCCAAAAACTCACTCTTTGATTTTATATAAATTTTTTACTATTAAAAAATGCTATGAATCTATTATGCGAATTGACCTTTTGACCAACCCATGTCAAAACACATCTGCTGCACTCAGTTAACTGCCCTACATAGTACACAAAGCTTCTTTTTTTCAAAAACTTACTCTTTGATTTTATATACATTTTTTACTATTCAAAAATGCTATAAATCTATTATGCGGCTTGACCTTTTGACCTACCCATGTCAAAACACATCTGTTGCACTCAGCTAACTGGCCTTCATAGTACACAAAGCTTATTTTTTCCAAAAACTCACTCTTTGATTTTATATTAATTTTTTACTTTATAAAAATGCTATAAATCTATTATGCGAATCGACCTTTTGACCTACCCATGTCAAAACACATCTGCTGCACTCAGCTAACTGCCCTACATAATACACAAAGCTTATTTTGTCCAAAAACTTACTCTTTGATTTTATATTAATTTTTTATTATTCAAAAATGCTATAAATCTATTATGTGGCTTGACCTTTTGACCTACCCATGTCAAAACACATCTGCTGCACTCGGCTAACTGCCCTACATAGTACACAAAGCTTCTTTTTTCCAAAAATGCACTCTTTGATTTTATATTAATTTTTTACTTTATAAAAATGCTATAAATCTATTATGCGAATCGACCTTTTGACCTACCCATGTCAAAACACATCTGCTGCACTCAGCTAACTGCCCTACATAATACACAAAGCTTATTTTGTCCAAAAACTTACTCTTTGATTTTATATAAATTTTTTATTATTCAAAAATGCTATAAATCTATTATGTGGCTTGACCTTTTGACCTACCCATGTCAAAACACATCTGCTGCACTCGGCTAACTGCCCTACATAGTACACAAAGCTTCTTTTTTCCAAAAATGCACTCTTTGATTTTATATTATTTTTTTATTATTCAAAAATGCTATAAATCTATTATGTGCCTTCACCTTTTGACCTACCCATGTCAAAACACATCTGTTGCACTCGGCTAACTGCCCTACATAGTACACAAAGCTTCTTTTTTTCAAAAACGCACTCTTTGATTTTATATTATTTTTTTACTATTCAACAATGCTATAAATCTATTATGTGCCTTCACCTTTTGACCTACCCATGTCAAAACACATCTGGTGAACTCGGATTACTGCTCTATATAGTACACAAAGCTTCTTTTTCCCAAAAATCCATTCTTTGATTTTATAAATATTTTTTAATGTAAAAAAAATGCTTTAAATGCTTTAAATCTATTATGCGGCTTGACCTTTTGACCTAACCATGTCAAAACACATCTGTTGCACTCAGCTAACTGCCCTTCATAGTGCACAATGCTTCTTTTTTCCCAGAAACTCACTCTTTGATTTTATATTCATTTTTTACTATTCAAAAATGCTATAAATCTATTATGCGGCTTGACCTTTTGACCTACCCATGTCAAAACACATCTGTTGCACTCAGCTAACTGGCCTTCATAGTACACAAAGCTTATTTTTTCCAAAAACTCACTCTTTGATTTTATATTAATTTTTTACTTTATAAAAATGCTATAAATCTATTATGCGAATCGACCTTTTGACCTACCCATGTCAAAACACATCTGCTGCACTCAGCTAACTGCCCTACATAATACACAAAGCTTATTTTGTCCAAAAACGTACTCTTTGATTTTATATTAATTTTTTATTATTCAAAAATGCTATAAATCTATTATGTGGCTTGACCTTTTGACCTACCCATGTCAAAACACATCTGTTGCACTCAGCTAACTTGCCTACATAGTACACAAAGCTTCTTTTTTTCAAAAACGCACTCTTTGATTTTATATAATTTTTTTACTATTCAAAAATGCTATACATCTTTTATGTGCCTTCCCCTTTCGACTTACCCATATCAAAACACATCTGCTGCACTCGGTTAACTGCCCTACATAGTACACAAAGCTTCTTTTTTTCAAAAACGCACTCTTTGATTTTATATTAATTTTTTACTATTCAAAAATGCTATAAATCTATTATGCGACCTGACCTTTTGACCTACCCATGTCAAAACACATCTGCTGCACTCAGCTAACTGCCCTACATAGTACACAAAGCTTATTTTTTTCCAAAGCCCACTTTTTGATTTTATATACATTTTTTACTATTCAAAAATGCTATAAATCTATTATGTGCCTTCCCCTTTCGACTTACCCATATCAAAACACATCTGCTGCACTCGGTTAACTGCCCTACATAGTACACAAAGCTTCTTTTTTTCAAAAACGCACTCTTTGATTTTATATTAATTTTTTACTATTCAAAAATGCTATAAATCTATTATGCGACCTGACCTTTTGACCTACCCATGTCAAAACACATCTGCTGCACTCAGCTAACTGCCCTTCATAGTACACAAAGCTTATTTTTTTCCAAAGCCCACTCTTTGATTTTATAGATGTTTTATTATCAAAAAAATGCTATAAATCTATATTATACATTTATTGAAAATTTAAAGAAATCCAGTTGATTTACACAGCCAAATGGAACTTTGGATGGAAAACAAAATATAGTTAACTTAATAAATATAAATGATGTATGTCTACCTACAAAGAGGTAGCTTGTTTTTTTGCATTTTTGAATAGTAATAAATTAATATAAAATCAAAGAGTGCGTTTTTGAAAAAAAGAAGCTTTGTGTACTATGTAGGGCAGTTAGCCGAGTGCAACAGATGTGTTTTGACATGGGTAGGTCAGAAGGTGAAGGCACATAATAGATTTATAGCATTTTTGAATAGTAAAAAAATAATATAAAATCAAAGAGTGCATTTTTGGAAAAAAGAAGCTTTGTGTACTATGTAGGGCAGTTAGCCGAGTGCAGCAGATGTGTTTTGACATGGGTAGGTCAAATGGTCAAGCCGCATAATAGATTTATAGCATTTTTGAATAATAAAAAATTTATATAAAATCAAAAAGTAAGTTTTTGGACAAAATAAGCTTTGTGTATTATGTAGGGCAGTTAGCTGAGTGCAGCAGATGTGTTTTGACATGGGTAGATCAAAAGGTCGATTCGCATAATAGATTTATAGCATTTTTATAAAGTAAAAAATTAATATAAAATCAAAGAGTGAGTTTTTGGAAAAAATAAGCTTTGTGTACTATGAAGGCCAGTTAGCTGAGTGCAACAGATGTGTTTTGACATGGGTAGGTCAAAAGGTCAAGCCGCATAATAGATTTATAGCATTTTTGAATAGTAAAAAATGTATATAAAATCAAAGAGTAAGTTTTTGAAAAAAAGAAGCTTTGTGTACTATGTAGGGCAGTTAACTGAGTGCAGCAGATGTGTTTTGACATGGGTTGGTCAAAAGGTCAATTCGCATAATAGATTTATAGCATTTTTGAATAGTAAAAAATTAATATAAAATCAAAGAGTGAGTTTTTGGAAAAAATAAGCTTTGTGTATTATGTAGGGCAGTTAGCTGAGTGCAACAGATGTGTTTTGACATGGTTAGGTCAAAAGGTCAAGCCGCATAATAGATTTAAAGCATTTAAAGCATTTTTTTTACATTAAAAAATATTTATAAAATCAAAGAATGGATTTTTGGGAAAAAGAAGCTTTGTGTACTATATAGAGCAGTAATCCGAGTTCACCAGATGTATTTTGACATGGGTAGGTCAAAAGGGCAAGCCGCATAATAGATTTGAAACATTTAACATTAAAAATTGTATAAAATCAAAGAGTAGGTTTTAGGGAAAAAGAAGCTTTGTGTACTAGAAAGGGCAGTAAGCCGAGTTCAGGAGATGTGTTTTAGTATGGGTAAGTCAAAAGGTGAAGCCGCATAATAGATTGAAATCTTTTATCAGCCTAAAAAATTCATAAAATCAAAACATGGGTTTTTGGACAAAAGAAGCTTTGTGTAATATAGGCAGGCCTTGTTTAAACACATTAAAGTTGGTTTGACACAAACTCGACCCTCGTAGTCAGTGCTAAATAGATTTTTCGAATGTGTCGAATATCCAACGTCCAATATAAAACCAACTTTACCACGGTAATACACGATGATAAATATAAAATTCAATATCAAAACACTATTATTTACACGATTACTCCTGAAATAACTGCTATTAACTGCACAATCACTATATAAATATCACTGTTTGGAGGAAAGGGTTCGCTGCTGTCGCCGGTTGGAAATGAAATATTTCGCGCTGGTTCGTGCTGCTTATATATTTTTCAGTGAGGCCCGACAAACCATTGTCTGCTAAACATTAACATACACAACATACAACATAACATTCAACATGATTAGTGAGCATCAGGTAGTTACAGATGTACTTGAAGAAGGTGATTTGTTATCACCTATAGGAAGTCACAAGCATGGCCAGCTTCAAAATGTCCATCCACACCGCCATGTGACTGTCAGAGCTGACCGTAGTGGCGTCAGTGAGATAAGCAGTCTTTTGGACGGTCTGTACTTGAATGAGCCTGATGAGGAACAACAGGGTGTTTTGGATGAGGGTGAAGTAAACGCTATTGAAGAACAATTGGAAAGCTTTAAAAGTCGTATGGATGCTCTGGAGGAACAACAGAAACAATCTATTGATAGTGCCTTGAGTCGTGAAGAAGGGATGAGAGCTTCAATTGATACCCTTACAGAGGATTTTAAAGGATATGTAGACACTAGAATAAAAAAGCTTGATGAAGCTATACTGCCCTACAAAGCCAAAAGGCAGTAACTGCATTTTTGGTCAAAAATGAGTTATTGACATTTTTGGGATATTAAAGACTTCCTTTATCATGTGGATAAATATCTATACTCAATGTGACTGTTTTTTTCGAAAAAATAGAGGGTTGTGTTCACAGTAACTCCCAAAACCATACTGCCCTACAAAGGCAAAAGGCAGTAACTGACCAGAGTGTCAAACTGAGAAAAATGACTTGTTTACAACGGCGGGACCAAAGGTGGCAGGAGCAGATTACGAAAATTATAAATAAATCACGGTTGTCCTGGCGACCCACGTCTTTCTCCACGCCTTTCACAGTGGGTGATGCCGATGGCACGAACTTAGGCCTTCAGCCTGTCCGCAGTAAACCGCCCATCCACCTTGAGTTTCCCCAGTTTGGCACGCTGGGAAAATCCAGCTCAGTGGATGCCACAGAGTTCGTTGAGCAATGTGAAAACTTTTTGTCTCTGAGACCATTGAGTGACATTGAACTTACTGGCGCACTTAACACTGTCCTGAAAGGCTCAGCACATAGTTGGTGGGTCGCTACTCGTTCAAACATTACAAACTGGGCTGAATTCAAGGAAGCATTCCTGGTAGCCTTTCTGTCTTCTGATTATCAATCAGAAATTGAAGAGCAGTTACGGACCATGGTGCAAACCCCATCACAGTGCCTGAGAGATTTCTCATATGATTATCAGGCCTTGTGTCTTAAGTTGCGCCCTGATATGCCAGAAGAGGAAATTGTGCGGCGTATTTTGAATGCTTGTAACCCACGGCTAGCCAGTGGATTACGAGGCATTGTTCGGACAGTGGAACAACTTGTTGGGTCTTTAATAGAGAGGGACTGGAGTAACACAAAAGAATATTGGACACGTGTGCAGCGGCAGAAAGTTGTAAGTCATGCATCCTGTGTCTACAACAGCATCTCCTACAATGACTCTAACCTCCACAGGAACCACCAGGAGATCTGGCATGCCTTGAACCACAGCTAGATCTGCATCCCTGCTCTTTTCAGGCCGCCGGACAAAAAATTCCAAAAAACTGCAAAAAAGGGGCCTGAAAAGAGCAGGGATGCAAATTTAGGTCCAGTAAACTACTGTGTGCGCTGGGTGTCTGATAATTCAAAAGTAGACACAGTCAATGTGGTGGACATGAAACCCTTCTTTGGTCCAGATATGCCGCTGGCTGGGGGGGGGGAAATGTAATGGTCACCCATTAAAATTATGTGTTTTATTTTGAGCATGTACTCATATGGTTTTGAATGTTACTGTTTGTATAATAGTAATTATGTGAGTCATGAACATTAGATAGGCTACCCGAAATGAAGTAAACACACGGGTATAGGACTGATTTTCACACTGATAATAAGGAACTCCCATCAATTGGCCTGTCAATCAATGGGAGGCATTCGTGGGACAGGTTCAAAGTTTTCTTATGTTCTGCTATCACGTTAGGTAGGGGCAGCGCGAACAGGCCTATGTGTTTGACATGTTGGACTACGTGAGTGTGGAGTATCGTCGCACGGTCTCGGATTACCCTTTTTTGTTCTAAAGGATATTGTTGGATACTTTGCCTTTTTTTTCTATATGGGGATTACTCATCTGGACGGACGTTTGCCAACAAGGACAGGCTGGTGAGACGCGGGGTTTTTAAAACCGGACCGCCGTGTCCTTACTTATTTTTTGCGTTCGCGGAGAGGCTGCCACTTCCTAAAAGGACATTGTTTTGTTTGCTCGGACATTTAGTTATTCCACGGTCTTGACTTATTGGACAATATACTGGACAAATTGTTTTGTGGGTTGTTTTGTGGGTATTTTGGAGTTGCTGGCGCGATGCGCGCACTTTGTTTTGTTTATGAGTGAATGAATGGAGCGGGCCTACTGTAGATTCCCGCCGGTACAATAATTCTATAAAGCACGGAGGTTTAACGTTTGTGTCCTTGTGTTATTCAACCGTGTTTGGTAAAACGTCCTGGGGTTATTGCTAGGACGATCCATGTTTGTATTTTTTGGTTATTTAACGCATGTCCACTACTTTGATTGCCAGCAAGTGTAATGGAATAGTCGCCCCGCACCTTTTGATGCGTATTGTAGCCCTCGCTTTCGAAAGCATTAGAGAGCGTTTGTTACAACTTTGCGGCAGAGAAGCCACCCAGATCCACAAGTAGCCTGCTGACACTTTCTAATCTGAGCTAGCGAACCTAGTTCTTAAATCTAACAAGTTATGCCTTTTACAACAAGCTTTTTGATGGAAAAGTGGTGTTTAATTTCCATAATCTTTGGAAAGCGAAGAATGCGTGTGCTGGTGATCCACAAATGCAGAATCACATTTCACAAATGAAATTTTCGGTTTTACAAATGGCATTTTATTTACAAAAAATAAAATTAAATCTATATTTGTAAAAATCAATATACAAGTTACAAATATGATTTTTTTATTTGTAGATATCAAAACACACATGCAAATCAAGAAATATTTGTGGATCCCCCTCTGTAACCCTATTACCTCAACCTGTTTCTGCACTGACGTAGTTTTTATAGTTTTTTATATTACCTTGTCTACATTATATTATACTTTGCTCTCCTATTTGTCCATATTATTTATGCTGGTCTCTAGACCTTATTATTGCACTGTTGGACTAATGCTGGACTACTTGTTGCACCTTCACCATGACACTCACTCTCCGAGCACCTTACCGTGCACACTTAACTTAAGGACTATTGTTGGACTACTTTTTGCACCTTCACCAGGACACTTACTCTCTTGAGCACCTTACCATGCACACATAACTAAGGGACTCCTGTTGGACTACTTTTTTGGCACCTTCACTCTTACTCTCTTGAGCACCTTACCATACACACAGAACTACTGTTGGACTACTTTGCACCTTCACCAGGATACTCACTCTCTTGAGCACCTCACTTTGCACACAGAACTACAGGCCCTGTCATTACAAGCGTCTCATACTTGACCACCCTTAAGCACACTGTTTCTTTTACATTTAATTTAATTTATTTTTAGTTTTGTTAGCTTTTCTTATCTCCTACTGTCTCTATTGTACAGTGGTGTTTGGTTATATGTTTATACTTATGCTTATATTTACCATTTGCTGTAAGTGCATGTTGTGTGTGATGTCTGTATGCTACTGAGACCCCCTGAATTTCCCCTTGGGGATCAATAAAGTATTTATCTATCTATCTATCTATCTATGTGCATAAAAATATTATTGAGACAAATTTAGCTCCATAGAAGAGAGTGTACACATATTACATTGTGGTTTGTGCCATGAAGGGAAAACTGATTCAACTATATAAACCATATATTTTCTGAAAGCTTATACCCTCAGGATGTGATCTAACATGACATGAGACATGTCCCACCCTCCTCATTAGTATGCTGTCCATGCATAATACATTGGGTAAAAATCTCTGCCTCGTCACATGAATCTCCGTTTGTACTGTACCTGTTTAGACGCACATGAACAGAGTTTTCCCAAAAAACGATCAGCCTGGAGTTTTTTTTAAAACTCTGTTTGCGAGGGGATAAAACCTCCGTTTGAAAAACAGAAAAACATCAACGGGTTGCATCGTTTTCGTTGTCATCTAAACAGGGCCTGAGTTTCATGTAAAAAGATGGGAGGAGAAGCGTAAAATGCACCTCATTGTGTATTCCTCTGTATGTACGAACTGCCTGTGAAATGTTTTGGGGTGAAATACATCCGCCTTTTAAAAGCAGACCTGTGTAATCAAATTGTGGTTAAATTTGTCAGTAAGAGATAGCCTAGAAATCTAGACGCGCCACTAGCGGCAGCAAATTACACTTAATCAGGCCAATGAAATCGTGTATAGAGTCGTTAGGTGGGCTTAACATAATGATTGATGGCAGAGTTGCAACGGTTTGGCTTGAATTCCCTGCTACTTGAAAACAAATAAGATGGATGTTGCTGCTGGCGAACAGTGTGACACGAGTTAACCCTTAAGAACGTACCGTCACACTGGTGTGACGGCCGTTAACTATCCGTAAAAGCGTACCGTCACACTTTTGTGTTTGGAATGTTGCTACATAAGTATTCTAATTGCTGCTTAACAATGGGCTACCACTTGTTGGCTAACATGGGCTGACATTGTACATTCTCAAAGTCAAAGATGGTCTCTCGCAAATCACTTTGCCACTACCATTTTGTTATGTCCACATTTTGCAGATCTAGTTTATATTATGATTGTGTGGTCGGGCTATACATGACAAAATCCACGGAAGTGGCAAGTATTGGGAAGACGTTTACTTACAGGAGGCTACAAATGTTGCTAGCTTCACTGCCATTTATTGCCATATTTCTCAATGTCAGTCATTACACCAAGCACAATAAAACACGCAAAATGTGTTTTTTTTTTTAATTAAATGATGATGTTATTCAGTGTTTAGTCAAATCTCATGCCCACTGAAAAGATGAAAATCAAAATGACCGCGAAATGTACGGAATGCTGGAAACAAACATCGTTCATTCACGAGCTATGTAGCTTTGAGTAACGCACGGCTCAGGAAAAATAGTTTGCTACATTCATAACATTTAAACTCGCACAAGAAATGCGCATACATCTTTATCTTGTCCCATTATAATCACAGCTTTATTTGCGCAATAGCAGTGCATCCATCAAGTCCGTCAATGCAAAACATTACAGCGACCGGCATCTCGAAGTATATTCATTCACAAAACAATCGTAGTATATTTACAGACGCTATAATATCATAGATAATATTAAATTAGGTATGGCACATTTGAAAAGGCGTCAGCTTACTGATGAAGAGATCAGGGTGATTTTTACATCAAATGATGACTCTGACATTGAACCTGCACCTGTGGAAAGTGACTCCTCTGACGAGGAGTTGCCGGACAATTTGGCAGCTCTGGAGGAAGAGGCGCCGGAGGACACCGGGGATGTCAACTGGAGGGAAGGAAACTTTCGTCCGAAAAGTGTCAACTTTGCCAGGTCTTTATCAGGGGTTAGGAAGCAACCTGACAATCCGACGGAGGTGGAGTGTTTTAAAATGTTTATCTCTCCCTTCACTGTGGCTACTATTGTGGCAGAGACCAACAGCTATGCCCAGACACTGAGGGAGAAGTTAAACTGTGTTGGAAAGCTGGCAAAGTGGGTGGACACCACAATAGCTGAATTGTATCTCTTTTTGGCCGTCTTAGTTCTCATGGGTCTAGTTAAAAAGAACAACATCAGAGATTACTGGACCACAAATCCCCTGCTATCCACACCATTCTTTGCCACCGTGTTCTCTCAGGACCGCTACCTCTTGCTACTTAGAGCTCTGCATTTCACCGGCATGACCTCAACTGACCCCCTCCAAAAAATTCGATCTGTTTTGACCCCAATTATCACATCTTTCAGCCAGATTTTTTATCCCCACCAAGACCTATGTATTGACGAGTCGATGATGAAGTGGAAAGGGCGACTATCCTTCAAACAGTACATTCCATCAAAACGACATCGATTTGGCATCAAACTGTTTGTGTTGTGTGACGTAAAGACAGGATATGTTCAGAACATGATAATTTACACAGGGAAATCGACAGATATTACCATGTCTGAGGGTGTAGGGATTTCTGGGTCAGTTGTTCTCACATTGCTGGAGCCTTTTCTGGATAAAGGTCACATTCTATATGTGGATAATTGGTACACCAGCCCTGCCCTTTTTAATCATCTTTTGCAGCATACAACTGGTGCCTGTGGTACTGTTAGAGCCAACAGGAAAGGCATGCCACATTTCCCTAAAAAAATATCTAAAGGTGATGCTGCATTTTTCAATAATGGACAAATGCTGGCTGTGAAATGGCATGATAGGCGTGATGTGCATGTTTTGTCCACTGTGCACTCCGGAGACATGGTACCAACGGGCAAAGTGGACTATGCCACAGGTCAAGGAGTGGTGAAGCCAGTCTGTGTGGTGGAATATAACAAGAAAATGGGATCTGTGGATAATTTAGATAAACGAAACACCTTTGTTGACTGTGCTCGAAAGTCCTTCAAGTGGTACAAGAAGCTATTTTTTTATGTGCTGGATGTGGCTGTTTTCAATAGCTATGTGCTCCACCATGAATTGACCAGACAGGAGATGACATATGCTCGGTTTAGAGAGAACTTGGCACGTCAGCTGCTGGAGGAATTCCACACTGCGAGGAGGCCTTCAAGTGGTGGCCGTCCAACTCTTGACAACCCAGTCCGTCTCACTGCTCGCCACTTCCCATCACTGGTGACACAGACATCTCAGCAGGGTATTCGCACAAGGAGGCGTTGCAGGGTCTGCCAGACAACAACCAGGCGTCAACAGCTGCGGAAGGCCACCAAGCACATGTGTGTCCCCTGTGATGTACCACTGTGTGTGACTCCCTGCTTTGAGGAATACCACACCCTCAAACATTTCTGAGTGTCCAGTCATGTCAGAAAAAGACAAAAAACATACAAACAGTAGTTAATATTTCAATAATCTATAGTTCTAAACAGACAAATGACAACTTTTTGTTCCTGTTCCTGTGTGTGTGTCTGTCTGTGAGTGTGTGTGTGTGTGTCTGTGTGTTCATGCCTACATGAGGCACACGTGTTTGCCTCATGGGCCTTCCAATAAATGGCTTCAAAGTTCTTGAATTAATCTGACCGTTTTAGACATTCATTTTTGTCATTTACCTTGTTTCCAAAATTCCAAAAATCTGATAAAAAAGATCCTTTATCAGATATTGAAACCCCTAGGTTCAGAAAGTAAAATTCTCATATTGTGTGCATTGTGTTCATTCAAAACAGCTAATTTCCTTTCATGCCTCGTCTGCCTGGTTTAAGATTTGTGCTAACAGAATTAGGTTTATTGAATGGATGGAATATGATAGCCTATGACGTTCACTTTCTTTAGTGTGTCTTCCACTTCTAAAAGTATATTATCCTGACTGGCTACTCACAGAGTTCACTACCATCGACTAACTATCTTGCCCTCTTCCCCTCAAACACAACAAAGACCAGTATGCTAACATTATATGATAATGACATCTGTAGGCTACAACATCGATTGCTGTAAATGACAACGCTATAACTTATGAACTGATTTCTAGATTTGATACATAAATTATAAGGGCACTTACGTAAAATCCATGTGAAGGAAGGAAACGGACGACAACAAAAACTTCCTTGGAGTTAAACATCCGTCTGAGGTAAGAGATATTCGCGTGTCTTGTTATCCTCGTGACAATTGTAGCACGTTGTCAGCGCGACTTCATTTGCGTAATCAGGTGCATGCATGCAACACATGTGATCACATGATGAAAGCATGTGTGTGTGTGTGGTACTTTGCAAGGTTCACGTGAAATAAAACAGATCAGGCCATGCTAACACTGCATAGATTGTAGGCCACCTAATAATGACTATAGAATGTCAGTGTAGAACGCTAGTGACGCAGCCTAAAAAACTCACCCAGTGGAGTACGTTGGTTTAAATAAAACCTACGTTCTTAAGGGTTAAGCTTTTATTAAGTTGGCAAACGTTTGAACTAGCCAACTAGCTCCGCTGGTTGGAAACGCATGGGACTCATAGCGCTGCCGCTGTCCTATTGCGTGCAGAGGGAATTTGAAAGACAACTGATTATCCCGCCCCTCGGACTGAGCACTGCGAACGGTGAGTGCCCAGACCCTACATTTTAATGTGGGTCTGGCTCGTCAGGCTAAGTGAGAGAAGCATTCAAAGCACCAGTTTTGCTTCTTTGTACTATGTCAGAAACCTTAACTTTCGCTGGCCTTTTGAATGTCTAACTTACTGTCTAACTTTTTTGCAATTATTATGTAAGCACATAATGTAATCTGAAAACTGCTGCACTGGGTAATAAAACAATACAACTGATCTCAGCTTGTATTCTGTCTATAAGTGTCTCCAAACTTTTGACTGGTAGTGTATATTGAAAGTAGGCCTATCAGTTGCAATGAAGTTTTCTGAAGCATACCCACCCATATAAGTATAGTTGTTGCTGATATGATGACCGTATCCCAGTGTATGCGATATCCTATGATTAGTGTGACTACAAGAAATTATACTCTGAATCAGAGTGGGGAAGAGCCAGTTTGGAAAAGGACTCTTTGCTTACTGCTTTGGGATTACACTAATGTGCTGGACATTGCACATCAATGCATAATCATAGTGGAAGTGTATAGGCAGAGGGTGTAGACTGTGTGTCATTTGAAAAAGGGCAAAAGAGTATCATCAGGCCACATTTTTTTTTTTACATGTAAAGCCAGTTGACCATACTATATGACTCAACTGTTATCCCAGTTGTGAGTTCACACTTTGAGGGTTAAGCTCAAAAAAAAAAGTATGAGGGTGTATTTGCATCAGCAGTCTAACTGAAGGTTTTGCTCTGTCTGACTAGGTGTTAACAGCCGTTAACATTCTTCTTCCTATCAGTGTCAACGACAAGGCAATTCACCGAGCTGTTTCAAGTCCTATGTGTCTGCAAAAATTGTGAGTGGGCATGGAGTGGTGGGGATCTGTGGGCATAAATACTAATAATTTATCAAGCTTTTACATGAAATGATCACGTTATTGTTATGTTATTTCAAGATAACAAAACGAAACGAGGCCACGAGAGCTCATGGCTGACATAAATGAACTAGTCGTGTCTATGAACTTGCACCCTGACTGCTAATAGGCTACACAGTGCTGCTTGATGAGTGTTTGTTTTTGTGCATGTGTGTATGTGTGTGTAGGCTACATGTGTGTGTGGTCTCTTCCCAGCTGACTGAGGAGCAGCGAAGAGGGATGTGTGTGTATCGGCAGAGAGCCGCTGAAAAGTCCGAGAGAGAGATTCTGTGCGGGAGTAGCCTACTTACACAGCCTGATACTGTAAGTGTAAGTCTTGTAGCACTGTTTAGCCTATGTTTCTGACATTTAAAACTCAAAAACCAAAATATAGGGGAGAGCCGGGACGATTGAAACACGGGATGAATGAAACAATCCAGTTTTCTCCGAGTGTAATGATGATAGACAGACGTCCTTTGGTCAAAACATAGAGCATGTTAACCTCCTTCTATCAGCCAAATATCTTCCTGCTATGTCATTTTATCACGGAGTTACAGGCGATAAACGAGTTTTAATGCGCAAAAGTAAACTTCATTAGCGGTTACATTTTTTCGATTATTAATCAGTGTTTTTCATTTAAAGTTTCGACTTAATGCTTATTCAGTACACCATTTAGTGTTCTCCACAATCCCAGACTTTCATATCGCATGCTTGTTTACATGGAAAGCAAAACAAGCTATAGTGTCATATGTCTGTGTCGGGACGATTGAAACAAGTGTTTCAATCGTCCCGAACAGGCTGTAGGCCTACCTCCATGTATTTTAATTAAATGCACAAATATCTGTGTTTAAACAATCATCTACGGAGGTGAGACATGGAAAAACAGTTTTAGGAAGATGAAAATACATTTGGGCCCACCAGGTAGGGGGTTGAGTTTTCCCATGTTATCCTATGGAGACTGACGGCCGATGGGTCGTTAAGCCTATTTATTTGGATGTGCAGTGGTCTAACCCACGTAAAAACCTAGTGAAACGACATTTTCAACAATATAAACATGATATAAATGGGAAAGCTTACCATTCTAGCTATAAACATGGCAGAATCATCCACAGGACATGATATTTCAAAAAACGCTTCATACACGCTTCACGATGATGGCAATGAATTGTAAACAGACATGCACGAAGACGTATAGCCCTGCAACAATCTATCTAAAATAACACCTTTTGGGAGTACTATTCATGATATGTAGTAACATTTTGAAGTTGTGGGACGTTTATATGGCTTAAACTGTATGTTTCATTCGTCCCCTTATGTTGTTTCAACTGTCCCGACCAGGAGGGACGAATGAAACAAAACGCACGTCCCACTTTTGCTGTAATAATCACCTGCTTGCTGCAGCTTTGGTCAACCCGATCACACTCGCCATGCGTATGATTCCGGACGCAAACCTGTGCACGCCAATGCGTACAGTAATGTACGCAATTGTCAATAATTCGCACATGCGCGATAGCCTGAAATAGGCTTCCTCGAGCTTGCAATGGTTTTCACAGGTAGGCTACAGTAGGCTAGCTTAAATCCGTTCATTTGCTCGTGTTTGCTATTGTTTCTGTTTCAAAATGTGTGTTTAAACTGCTACCCTATTTTAGTTGGATAACATGACCTATCACGCACATCTGTAGGATATTTAATATTTATTGGCGATAGTGTTTTGTTTTTTTAATTGGTATAAGCGAGCGTGCCTTTAATAGGCTACGAGCGAGCCTAATTTTAATAATAATAGCCTGGTAAAGCTGTAATATTTTAATTTGAGCCTTGTTAAACATCCGCGATATATTTAGTAGTTTGTTTGAGATTTGTGGACTGTTTGGAAGGTGACTGCTATAAAGTTCTCGGACATACTTTTTTAAAAAAGTGGCGAAAGTCCAGTTCAAATCGGAGAAATTTTCCATCACGTCCTATATTGATGTCATTAGTTTGCGACATAATTGTTCACTCCTCGGCTGCCGCAGCCCAGATGGATGCATAGGGATGGATGTTGTGGTCAGCCTTGGTAAATTGGTACAAAAGTATGTCTTTTTTCGTGGTCAGTTAAACTCCTGTTCTGCCTTGTTCGCTTCCAAGTTTTGCAAGTATAAGAAAACAAGGATCACGTCAATAGGCCTAGGTTTTAAGACAACAGCTGGCAGCAGTCTGCCTGCCCCGTGTCTTACCATGCCGCCGGTGATGTAAGTAAGCAATGTCCCGTTTAATGTCAATATAACTTACTGTTCACCTTGATAGTTGGCTATTGGGTAATGTTTCCATTTTCTTTTCTAGTGTACTTTGATAAGAAAACGAAACATTTTCAATGATGGAATGGATCATTCTATACACATCGATGTTACATGCACGCAATGAAAAAGCTAATAAGCTAGCGCTGGCAATGGCAATAGGCAAACTTCATCAAAATGGACAGTTCAAAACAAACGTTGAATCTTATCATTCTCTGTTGCAGTACCTTAGAAGAGATGGATATTATAACAATATTGCAGTATTACTACAATATTTTCTTCAAATAAATCAACTGGCCGATACAATACTGCACTGAGGTAGCCATCTAGTCATGAGTTTGTGGTTATAGCTGTTGAGATGCCCAGCTGTTATGGGGAAACAAAAATAACATGGCACCAAAGAATTGTCTTGTTTACAGGGCAATCCATGTATTAGTGAACACATGATGATTTCCTGTGGCCCAGTGGTCAGATAAATAAATGAATGAATTATTGAAAAAAATATTCTTCCCCTTTCAGAAAGAAGCTGTTCTGATGTGTTTTCCTTTCCACCCCAAATCCCTATCCCACATAATTTGACCAGTGGTCCTTGGTATGTCCATCTTGCATTTGCATTGAACACATTCATATTTTTTATTTTCTTTCTCTCAAAATGTATTGCTCGGCATTCTTCGGACATTCGACTCTGGCAGTGATTGTAAGTTGGAAGAGGTTAGCAATGTAAGGAAGGGTATAGTACATATGATTTAATCTGGAGTGTTCAGTAGTATATATTATTTTAACCTGAGTGTCCAGTGTTCAGAAATCAGTCTTAGAATTAATATATAAGACTACTATAGAAATACTATAGCGTCTAGAATATTATAGAGGTATTACAACATCACAGAATTATGTTATGTTCCGCTTGTGTTGTCCTGCTGTGGCTGTCTGTTGTTGTTGTTGTTGTTGTTGTTCTGTGGTGTATGTGTTGTTGTGTGTGCAATTGTTGTGTGTATTTTTGGTGGGCTGATGGTTGTTGTTGACTGTTTTTGAAAAAAGAACACTAACTGTAGGCATAATTGCTCTTGGATGGGGATTTAAAGCAAGGTTCCTATTGATCTCCTTCAGATAATGTGGCCTCTTCATTTTCAACTGGGAAGGACCTGCATGGACTTGAGAATACAGAGCCAATCGGTATGTACAGTATTAGACACACACACACACTCACTCACTCACTCACTCACTCACTCACACACACGCACTCTCTCAGAGGAATCAACGCTGTTACACCTATCCTGTAGATGTCAATTAATATGAATTCATAATTCATCATTCATAATAATGAACATGTCACACCTTCCTATTTACTATGGTACATCATATTCAGAAAATACATAGTTTTCATGGCTGCAACTGCTTTGCCTTTGTGTTGGAGCTCAAAACATCAAATGCCCCATTCATTCGCCAATATACAAAATAGAAAAATAATTTTTTTGCAGACACAATGCTTTGCGTTACAGCTAGAGGGATGAAACTTTGCACACTCCATGTGGGTCATGTGCAGAAGGTCTGACTTGAATTTCAGTTCGTAGCTCCATGCTACCACCCAAAACTCCACCTCTGAAGTGGGAGTGGTGAACTTTTTTAAAGTTTTTCCTTCACAGTTTTTTTTGTTAGTGTCTCAGAGATCCCACCTTTGGAGCAGTTGTCAGGGGCCTCAAGGCGGTGCCGTTCGTCTTGGTCCCATCCCTCTAGCACCTAGCGTTACCGCGCCAGAAGAGAGAAACCTTGTACGTTTCGAACAGTTTATCTCCTTCCGGGAATAATCCACCGACTCCAAACTGAGCCTGGCTTGTTTGTGATGTCCCGTTGTTCAACATATTCTGATTTCATACTTATCAGACCAACAAAAGTGAGTTTTTTTGGCTAAAAATGTAAAAATGGCTAAACGTTAGCAATTCCACTGCTTTGTTATTTTGCATAGCAACCACCATATGTACCCTAGCAACACCGAAGCAACCACCTTAATTACCCTAGCAACACCCTAGCAACCATCTTAATTACCATAGGAACCGCTTGAATAATGTCAAGCTAGCAACCACTATAGCAACCAAGATGCTTACCCTAACAACCACCATAGCAACCATGTTATTTTGCATAGCAACCACCATATCTACCCTAGCAACACCATAGCAACCATTCAAATTACCCTAGCAACAACCTAGCAACCACCATAATATGACCATAGTAACCACCATAGCAATGCCATTACTGACCTGACCAACATATGTGTGTTTTTTGGCTAAAAATTGAAAAATGGCTTAATGTTAAATAGTCAAAAAATATTTTTTTGCAGACACAATGCTTTGCGTTACAGCTAGAGGGATGAAACTTTGCACACTCCATGCGGGTCATGTGCAGAAGGTCTGACTTGAATTTCAGCCTCGTAGCTCCATGCTACCACCCAAAACTCCACCTCTGAAATGGGAGTGGTCAACTTTTTTATGTTTTTCCTTCACAGTTTTTTTTGTGGGTGTCTCAGAGATCCCACCTTTGGAGCAGTTGTCAGGGGCCTCAAGGCTGTGCCGTGCCTCTTGGTCCCATCCCTCTAGCACCTAGCGTTACCGTGCCAGAAGAGGTAAACCTTGTACGTTTCGAACCATTTATCTCCTTCCGGGAATAATCCACCAACTCAAAACTGAGCCTGGCTTGTTTGTGATGTCCCGTTGTTCAACATATTCTGATTTCATACTTATCGGACCAACATAAGTGAGTTTTTTTGGCTAAAAATGTAAAAATGGCTAAACGTTAGCAATTCCACTGCTTTGTTATTTTGCATAGCAACCACCATATGTACCCTAGCAACACCGAAGCAACCACCTTAATTACCCTAGCAACACCCTAGCAACCATCTTAATTACCCTAGCAACCACTTGAATAATGTCAAGCTAGCAACCACCATAGCAACCAACATGCTTACCCTAACAACCACCATAGCAACCATGTTATTTTGCATAGCAACCACCATATCTACCCTAGCAACACCATAGCAACCATTCAAATTACCCTAGCAACAACCTAGCAACCACCATAATATGACCATAGTAACCACCATAGCAATGCCATTACTGACCTGACCAACATATGTGTGTTTTTTGGCTAAAAATTGAAAAATGGCTTCATGTTAAAGGAACACGCCACCCAAAATCAGTAGTAATATATGTTCTTACCTTAACTTTCACGAGTTGAGTCATACCTCTCCCGCGCCGGTAAGTGCACTCAAACGCTCTGTCGCGCGGCGCGAATGTGTTAGCATGTTGCTATGCTAGCGGGCTCTGCCGTGGCCGTAGAGAGAGGAACATAGCAGTAATCAAACACCTCCACATTATTAATATTATTAACACCTAATTGTAGATCCTATCCACCACAGAGTTTAGAATCCATGCTGGATCGACCCTCAGCCTCTCCCTCTCCTCTGAGCGAGAGAGAGGCACACACACTAGAGATGCGCTGATGGGCTATTATTTCAACCATAACTGCATTGCAAAACTTATCATCCATCAGCACCAAAGTTTGTTGCATTAGATCAGTCTTTCTAGAACAGGCAAGGGCTTTCTAGCCTCACGTCAGCAGCGCTGCATCACCCATATAGGCTAGCCTACATTAAAACAACGGATGGTGGGCGGGTGCGGTTTTGAAAATTGGTCAACAAACTTTGGTGCTGATGGATGATAAGTTTTGCTATGCAGTTATGGTTGAAATAATAGCCCATCAGCGCATCTCTAGTGTGTGTGCCTCTCTCTCGCTCAGAGGGGAGGGAGAGGCTGAGGGTCGATCCAGCATGGATTCTAAACTCTGTGGTGGATAGGATCTACAATTAGGTGTTAATAATATTACCACGCTAGGTCGAAGTACTCCCAAGTGCTATTGCGCCACACATTGTAGTTCTCCTGTTTATTCGCTTGGAAAATCGCCACGTTTCATGTTGTGTGACGTACACATTTTTATCAACTACTCGTGCAACTGTATTTAAGTAGGGAAAATGTGGAGGTGTTTGATTACTGCTATGTTCCTCTCTCTACGGCCACGGCAGAGCCCGCTAGCATAGCAACATGCTAACACATTCGTGCCGCGCGACAGAGCGTTTGAGTGCACCTACCGGCGCGGGAGAGGTATGACTCAACTCGTGAAAGTTAAGGTAAGAACATATATTACTACTGATTTTGGGTGGCGTGTTCCTTTAAATAGTCAAAAAATAATTTTTTGCAGACACAATGCTTTGCGTTACAGCTAGAGGGATGAAACTTTGCACACTCCATGCGGGTCATGTGCAGAAGGTCTGACTTGAATTTCAGCCTCGTAGCTCCATGCTACCACCCAAAACTCCACCTCTGAAATGGGAGTGGTCAACTTTTTTTATGTTTTTCCTTCACAGTTTTTTTTGTGGGTGTCTCAGAGATCCCACCTTTGGAGCAGTTGTCAGGGGCCTCAAGGCTGTGCCGTGCCTCTTGGTCCCATCCCTCTACCACCTAGCGTTACCGTGCCAGAAGAGGTAAATCGTGTACGTTTCGAACCGTTTATCTCCTTCCGGGAATAATCCACCGACTCCAAACTGAGCCTGGCTTGTTTGTGATGTCCCGTTGTTCAACATATTCTGATTTCATACTTATCGGATCAACATAAGTGAGTTTTTTGGCTAAAAATGTAAAAATGGCTAAACGTTAGCAATTCCACTGCTTTGTTATTTGGTATTGCAACCACCATATGTACCCTAGCAACACCCAAGCAACCACCTTAATTACCCTAGCAACATCCTAGCAACCATCTTAATTACCCTAGCAACCACTTGAATAATGTCAAGCTAGCAACCACCATAGCAACCAACATGCCTACCCTAACAACCACCATAGCAACCATGTTATTTTGCATAGCAACCACCATATCTACCCTAGCAACACCACCAGCATATATTTTCTAACAGTTTTACCTTTACATCCTGCAGAAGTTCAAGAGGGATCTCTCGTATGCAGTGCTGCTCCTTTGCCTCATCAAGGTGAGACATGTCTAACCTACAGTATATTCCACCCTTATGTTTGCTTAATCTCATTCTGGCATATGGTTTTATTAAGCACTAAAAACTACCTGCACTCGTCACGTCACTCTGAACAGTGATCTCATCCTGGCATATGGTTTTGTTAATCACACAGAAGGGAGGAATATAACTTATTATAGCTTAAATCACATCTCCACACTACAGGCGTTCAAAAAATATATAATTTAGGCTATCTACGGTAGGTACGGTTATGGTAGGTATGGATATGGATATGGTTTGCATGGCTGAAACTGCTTTGCCTTTGAGTTGGAGCTCAAAACGTATCATATGTGTACCTCGTTCGCCAATATGCAAAATAGAGCCATGTATAGATTTATGTCCTCCAAAGTTTGCAGGAAAGTGGGACATGTCCTATTGTATGTTAAATCACACCTACAACTGATCGATCGTATGATATGCAAAAGTCTGCAGGAAAGTAGGTCAGGCTTTCAGAATATATACAGTGGGACATGTCTCAATTCATGTTAAATGTTAAATCATTTTCTTCATAATTAAAGGTTTGAAGGGACAGAGGACGGTGGTGCAAAAGAGAAGGAGGGCCAGCCGGGCCTCGTGGAGTTCAATCAGTGGCAGGGTATTTTTTAGCCTGACAGTGTAGCTGTAATGTTAAAGTTGGTGACTTTGGAGAGCTAGACGGTAAAGATGTGCACCCGCTAATATTGGGTACAGTGAAGAAAGAAAGGGAGGGAGGCTGCTTTTAAAAGAGAGGTAAAGTATAATTTTTTTACGGGTGCGAAATCACGATAAATGACCGGCAAAACCCTACTGCTGAACAAACTAGCCATGAAGATGAACAATTTTTCAGCATGTTCTAGTTGGAATATAGTAGGCTAGAAGCTAATGTAATAGTGTTATTTGATGCGATATCCCGTGATATTTTAGAGGAGGCTGCGCTTCCCCTTTAGTCTTAGAGCAATCGCCTCTAGATTAGATCTATCGAAGATGACATTCAATGGAAGAACAATTATTTTAGTATGGTCACAATCTGGCCCTGAGTTTTGATACAAATTATATTGACATGGCAACACAAACCTAATTGATAATGGATTTTAAGGGGGGGGGGGGGGTTAACCCTAGATTACGGTTCATTTAGGGCCAAAGTATCTTGAGGCCTTTTGGACCAATGACAGGAAGGCTGAGCTGCTGAACATATATACTCTATATATACACTAATAGGGGTGTGTCAAGTGGTATGTATAAATGAAAGTGGTGTTAAGGTTTGTTTTTGTGTCAATCCTTTCTTGAAGTTCAGAAAAGGAACCTTAACATTTGTTTTTAATGACACTGAGCGTACTGTCTTACAGATGCTTTGGGGGGTGAGAGGCCGTACGTTGACCCTGATATCAGTGGCACACATTGCCGGATGGCAATTGGCCGTCTGATAAAAGAACATGGTATGACTGGCATTCTATGTTTTCAATTTCCTTATTTAAAGATCAAAATGATGCAGACTACTGAATCTGATTACACTTTAACACCCTTCTATCTCAGCACTGAGTCAGGGTTTGTCTCGGCCAGAATATCTGCCACAACACAGGCCGCCTTGGTGGCCTGAGGAGTTGCCCTTTGCCTCAGCCAGTGACGGTACGTTAATATTGAATAACCAGCTATTACTGTTTCGACTGCATGCACACAGCTGTTGCAACATGATTTGACTTTAACTTTGTTTCTCACTATGGTCATTTTGATACACTTTGATGCATTTTTTAAAGGAAAAGGTGAAGGGCGTAAAGCTTTCACTGCTGAAAAGCTGAGGCAGGTGGTACACTCATACAATATATTGTATTACAATCTCCAGGTATATATACAATTGTATGAACCTGTCTAAAACCTTTTGCATACCAGTGTGTTTTACAGACTAAAACAGATTTGTACATACATATCTAACAATAATGCGCTTTTCCTTTAATCTGTTGAGCTGCAGCAATCTGTTGAGGCACCACCATCACCCCCATCACCAGCACCAGCAACGACCCCCCACCCACCCCCATGATGCAAGGGCGCTGGGCACCAGCAGCAGCATCACCACTTCCAGCCTTTAATGCAGATTTCAATCTCCAGGTATATATGTACAATTGTATCAAGCTGTCTAAATTGCTGTAGTTTTGCTTCATTCCTTAAAAACACAGAAAATACTTAAAAAGAGAAGGATGAATGATTTCAAGTGCAACCATTGTGTTTAAAGACATTTGTACATACATATCTAACAACGATGCGCTTTTCCCTTAGTCAGAGAATGTGCAGCAGTTTGTTGAGGCACCACCAGCAACAGTAGCAGTACCAGCTGCAGCTGCAGCTGTGTCAGTGGCAGGAGCAGCACCAACAGCAGCACAAACACCATCAGCACCACAAACACCCAATGCAATAACAATAAAGGCATTCATTCATTTACTCATTAGTCATTTTAGTTTGTATTACTACAGTCATTATTATTGTTGTAATCTCACATGTACTATGGCTACCATAATTAAAATTAGATAGATACATAGATAATGTGTCTTAATAGGCCTACAGTGAAAATACATTATATGTAGCCAACTGTTCCAGCAATTCAATTCAATTTCAATTCAAAAAACTTTATTTATCCCCGAGGGGCAATTTTTCTATGCAGTCATAGTGACATATAAGACATAACACAACATATAAGACATAACACAACATATAAGACAGGACAGACAAAGAAAGAATAGGACAGACAGGAGTGTAGGGGGGGGGGGGGGTAGTCCCAGGAGATGGAATTGGAGGGGGCTTGGATTCAAGTTCAAAAGGCGAATAGCCTCAAAAGTAAAGGTGGCCTTCCTCCTGTTAGTCCTAGCCAGAGGACAGCGCAGACGCCTGCCAGAGGGCAGCCATTCAAAAACCCTGTGTAGGACATGGGTAGAGTCTTCTAGGATGCAGTAGGCTTTCCTTAATGTTGCCTTGTCGTGCAGTGATGTCAGAGACTGAAGAGGGTGGCCAATGATTTTAGAACATGTGTTCACAATGCTCTGGAGGTGTTTCTTATTTTTGACTGAGAGGGAGTGAAACCAGCACATGGATGAAAAGGTCAGTATACTTTCAATAAAGAAGTGTAAAAAATGCTAAGAATCTTCCTGTTCACTCCAAAGGAGTAAAGCTTCCTCAAGAAATACTGCCTCTGTTGACATTTTTTCATACTCACCTCTGTATTAGAGTCAAAACGCAGTTTGTCATCAATGATAGTGCCCAGATATTTGTATTCATGTACAACTTCCACTGGTTCCCCATGGATTGTAGTTGCAGTCCTGCTCCCTCCACGCATAGTGAAGTCAATAAACATCTCCTTGGTCTTTGTAACATTTAGCTCCAAAAATGAGCTATCACACCATTCCACAAACTCACTGAGGACAGGCCCGTGATCTTGGACAGAACCATGTAGCAGGGAAAGGAGAACAGTATCGTCAGCAAACTTCACTAGGTGACGATCAGCATGGCGGCTTCTACAGTCGTCTGTGTACAAGATGAAAAGTAGTGGTGAGAGGACACAACCTTGGGGTGAGCCAGTGGACGTGTATCTGATGTCAGAGAACCTTTTGTTGACCAGCACCGTCTGTGTTCTTTGGGTCAGAAAGTCTGTAATCCACAGAATTAGCTGATGATCCAGGTTGAAATAGTCCATACGTTTTTTAGCCAGCATGTGAGGTTGAATGGTGTTAAAGGCAGATGAGAAATCTGCAAATAGGAGCCGGGCAAAAGAATTTGGGCTTTACATGTTCATGGCATTCAAGCAAGGAGGAAGATGCATGGGGTATGGATATTGGACATGCATATCCACTCCTAGGCTTATTCTCCTATACTCCCCCTGTAGCCTAGTAGCCAGCATTACATTTTACATTTAAATCTCTCACTTTGGCCTATGGGACACTGACTGGATCTGCTCCTTGTTATTTCAATTCAATGATCAAGATGTACTTCCCCAACCGCCATGCTGTCTTCTGATTACCATTTGTTCTGTCGACTAGGCCTACTCTCATGAACGCTAAATTCAAGACTTCCTCAGTGGTTCCATGTGGGTGCAATACGTTGCACACTGCTCTCTGTTCCTGTGATAGTTTACAGTGTTTTTAAAAGGCGTCTAAAGGCACATTTGTTCAACATGCACTTAGTCCATTAAGCAGTAAAGCACTAACTTGTTATTTATCATTGATTGAATGGGCATTTGTTTATTAGCCTATTGCCTAGCCTATTGCTATTGTCCTAATTACAGTCTGACCAACATCTTCATTTGTTACCTGTTCAATTTAAGTGTTATATTGTTATCTATTTATGTTGCTTTGAACAGCAAAGATTAGGATAACGAGCCTCCTTATTCTTCAGCCAAGCAGGTAGGCCTACGGGGCGTTGCCTAGCAACAAGGGTCAGAAGTACACGTTTTTCGATATTTTGTGGAATTATACTTATTTTCATTGAATGCCAATGTCGTGAGTCATGTACCAACTTGCTTTAACTATTTCTATACATATTATACCCAGCAAAAGTCGTCTGTGCCAGTGTTTTGCATCCTAACAATATTTTGTTTATGTTTTAATACAAAACCGTTTTAATGAACTACAAATTCGGCGCCATTGTTATAAAGCAGCGTTGAAATGAACGCTACACGTCATGGGGCACGTAGTCTAATTACAGAAATAGCTATAATTTCAAAATTACAAAAATATTTTTATACATAACATGAGAAACATGCTTGAATTATTAAGATGTATCACCTGCTTGACTATAAAGTCAAAAGCTTGCAACATTTGTAATATGTTAAAATAAATGTAATTTTCCCATTTTTGCACATGAGATACACAAATGACAGAAACATTATTTATAATACATATCTTAAGTAATAAGCATACCAAATTTCAGACAAATCTGACCAGTGGTTCCACAATTCTGGCAACTCACAATATTACATTTTTACACCTTTGAGGGGCGCTACTGAGGTAACCGGGGTACCTGGGGCATTAAAAATTCTTGGAGATGCTTCCCTGCATCAGGATGAACAACATATGCTATTTTATTTCACCCTCTGAATATTTTTATTTTTCCTCAACTGGGCAAAATATGACCATGCATAGCCTACATTTGGATGAGCATGACATGATGAGAACGTAAAGCAATAGTTTCAACTTTGGCAAAAAACATTTCACATGGGCTTAAAGGCAGAGGAAGCTTTTGAGGGTTTGGGATGGCATCATCAACCCAACTTGGTGTGCATCCAAAACTGTCAGAAAATGCAGCTGAATGGCTGTGTGGATGGTACCTTGCAGGGCTGCCGCGTAGGTCAAAACTGACCAGCAGGGTGATGTCATGCAAATCATGTTTATTTCATATCAAAACACTTGCATATATCAGATAAAAGCACAATATAGATGTTATAGGTGCTTGGTTTGATCCATGAACTTTTGTGCATCCAAAACTGTCAGAAAATGCAGCCGAATGGCTGTGTGGATGGTACTTTGCAGGGCTGTCGCGTAGGTCAAAACTGACCAGCAGGGTGATGTCATGCAAATCATGTTTATTTCATATCAAAACACTTGCATATATCAGATAAAAGCACAATATAGATGTTATGAGGTGCTTGGTTTGATCCATGAACTTTTGTGCATCCAAAACTGTCAGAAAATGCAGCCGAATGGCTGTGTGGATGGTACTTTGCAGGGCTGTCGCGTAGGTCAAAACTGACCAGCAGGGTGATGTCATGCAAATCATGTTTATTTCATATCAAAACACTTGCATTTATCAGATAAAAGCACAATATAGATGTTATGAGGTGCTTGGTTTGATCCATGAACTTTTGTGCATCCAAAACTGTCAGAAAATGCAGCCGAATGGCTGTGTGGATGGTACTTTGCAGGGCTGTCGCGTAGGTCAAAACTGACCAGCAGGGTGATGTCATGCAAATCATGTTTATTTCATATCAAAACACTTGCATATATCAGATAAAAGCACAATATAGATGTTATAGGTGCTTGGTTTGATCGATCCATGAACTTTTGTGCATCCAAAACTGTCAGAAAATGCAGCCGAATGGCTGTGTGGATGGTACTTTGCAGGGCTGTCGCGTAGGTCAAAACTGACCAGCAGGGTGATGTCATGCAAATCATGTTTATTTCATATCAAAACACTTGCATTTATCAGATAAAAGCACAATATAGATGTTATGAGGTGCTTGGTTTGATCCATGAACTTTTGTGCATCCAAAACTGTCAGAAAATGCAGCCGAATGGCTGTGTGGATGGTACTTTGCAGGGCTGTCGCGTAGGTCAAAACTGACCAGCAGGGTGATGTCATGCAAATCATGTTTATTTCATATCAAAACACTTCCATTTATCAGAATAAAGCACAATATAGATGTTATGAGGTGCTTGGTTTGATCGATCCATGAACTTTTGTGCATCCAAAACTGTCAGAAAATGCAGCCGAATGGCTGTGTGGATGGTACTTTGCAGGGCTGTCGCGTAGGTCAAAACTGACCAGCAGGGTGATGTCATGCAAATCATGTTTATTTCATATCAAAACACTTGCATTTATCAGATAAAAGTACAATATAGATGTTATGAGGTGCTTGGTTTGATCCATGAACTTTTGTGCATCCAAAACTGTCAGAAAATGCAGCCGAATGGCTGTGTGGATGGTACTTTGCAGGGCTGTCGCGTAGGTCAAAACTGACCAGCAGGGTGATGTCATGCAAATCATGTTTATTTCATATCAAAACACTTGCATATATCAGATAAAAGCACAATATCGATGTTATGAGGTGCTTGGTTTGTGCATCCAAAACTGTCAGAAAATGCAGCCGAATGGCTGTGTGGATGGTACTTTGTGGATGTCGCATTTGAACCGTTTGCCCCGTGTTATCCCTGGTATATATATATTAGTGATGGGCAAATGAAACTTTGGTGAACCACTAAACCACAGCAGTGTGAAGCTAGCAACACTAATGAAAAAATCCAATATGGCTGCCACATGTAGAGTTTTCAACATAAAAGTCCTTACCCAAACCAGTATATGTAACCAAAAATATTGGTTTGCTAAGGACTTTTATGTTGAAAAATGTATGTGTGGCGGCCATCTTCTTGCTTTTCAGCTAGTATCGCTAGGTTCACACTGCTGTGGTTCAGTGGTTCACCAAAGCTTCATTTGCCCATCACTAATATATATGAGCAAAGTGTGACAATAGAATTCTAACTATTGGTAGTGCAGCTGCTGGTGGTGGTGCTACTGCTGCTTATTATTATATTTCTTTTACAGCATATAATAGATATTTATGTGTAAAGTCAAAGAAAAGATGGCAGGTGGGAAAAATACACTTTATTATACACAAGAAGGCAACACAGAACATTAATTACAGATTAATTACAGTGAATTTGTCATTTTTATTTGGTAAGGCACAACCACTTCTGGGGAACTATGTACCGGTATGTACTTCTCTCTGTACCTTCTTTGTCAAGGGGTACAGGTGTTTGTACTGGTCTGAGCGATGGTGTCATAACTTTTACTTTTTACTATAAAAAAAAAATCTTGTATGAGCTTTATCTTCATATTGTGATGACTACCATATCTTGCTTTAACATAATCAATAATGATATTATAGCAACTATTTAGTGTGCTAAATTTTTGTGTTTGTTTTGTCAGCCACTGTTTGATCTCTTGATTACTACCACTACGCCTCCCACTATGTATAGCTGTGACAATTGATGAATCAATTGATCATAAATTAACAATCATAAATTAACAATGAAATTAATCATTAGTTGCAGCCCAGCTTTGATCGACCAGCCCGTGCTTTGATCCACCAGAGAAAATCACCTGCTGAAGTGCTAAGACGTGGGCCAGATGTGATGTTGATTTGTTGATATGGATAAATGTCATAATCATGAAACAACTGAGCATAATTGCTGTGATGGTTTGTGCTGGTGGTGCCGCTCCTGCTGCTCCTGCTGCAGCTACTGCTACTGCTGCTGCTGGTGCCGCTCCTGATGATGCTGCCGCTCCTCATGGGGGAGGGGGGTGGGGGGTGAGAGCCGCTCCTGATGCTGCTGCTGGGGTGGGGGGATGAGAGGCGCTGTGCCCCAGCGTACTTACTTCACAGTTTGTTGAGCCCGTACCCTAGAGTGGTACCAAACATACAGCCGTAAATGCTGCAGGAAGTGCTGCCTTGTCATGTACGGCAAATGGTGCTTCAGCCGTTTCAACCGTGCATTAAATTGCTCAGCCTGCTGGGTGTTTATGCCTGACAGCTGAGGATAGCTGTCAGCATTATAGCCAACACTGCAACCTGCACACACACAAACAATTGAAGAAAATATAGTATCGTTGTCTTGCATTGACAAGAACAAGTGAACAACAAGTGTAATGCATTGCAGTAAATTGTGTTGCAGAACATTGCTCACCTTTGTGATTCCTCCAGTGCAACCGGTCTATGAGGAACCAGCTGCTCTGGAAGAAAGCTGGATCCCTGTTAAGGCTGAAGCTGTGCAGCCTGCATGCATTGTCATAAATGATAACATCCGGTGCTGAAACCCATATAAAGAATGTAGACAGAAATCAATAGTTGCAGAAAATTTGTCGAAATTGGTACTACCAAAAACATGAAGGAAGTTTTTACCGGTCAGCCATTTGGTCTTCAATGCGGTAAATGGCAAGTCAACGGACTCTGGAGACTCCATTACCGCATGATGTGGCCCTCCTCAGCCATATTCCTCAAAAGGGGCAAAATAAATGGGGCCTCCTTCTCTGCAACCACCAGAAGTTGAGCCCATTCATCTTGCCCAGTTAGACCTTCCCCATACCTCTTCAGGGCCTCCCTGAGGTGTGGGGACTTGATCAGAATTCGATCACTATGACTATTGGAATGAAAAGCAAAATTGATGACTGTCATTTATTTTGTATAATTATATTTGTATAATATAATCTTGACATATGTCATACTATGACTGATGTTCATTTGTAAATACATATCAGAAAAGTTGAAGGATTGCATACATATACAGTACAATGTTAAAAAATACTTATCTTCCTTCTTTCCCTTGGTCTTTCCCTTGGTCCTGAGTGGGCGGTGTAGCCTGGGGCTGCTTGGCAAACCGGCGATGATAACCAAGCCATCCATCACCACAGCCCTGCAAGGAGCACATATCTGTTGTTATATGTTCAGTTGTGTTCAATTGTAATGCTGCTACTAGTATAGCTACTACTACTACTACTACTAATAATAATAATAGCAATAGTGATGATGATGATGATGATGATCATGGTGATGATAATCCAACCTTGGATTAGGCCCGCATTGAGGACAACAAAAGCCCTCAACCACTTGGATGTCCACCAATTTAAGGAACGACAGCCATGCCCACCGAAACCTCTTGTACGTGATTATCTCCTCCACCCCATAGTAAAATAACAAAGCAGTGGAATTGCTAACGTTTAGCCATTTTTAGCCAAAAAAACTCACTTATGTTGGTCCGATAAGTATGAAATCAGAATATGTTGAACAACGGGACATCACAAACAAGCCAGGCTCAGTTTGGAGTCAGTGGATTATTCCCGGAAGGAGATAAACGGTTTGAAAAATACAAGGTTTACCTCTTCTGGCACAGTAACGCTAGGTGCTAGAGGGATGGGACCAAGAGGCACAGCACAGCCTTGAGGCCCCTGACAACTGCTCCAAAGGTGGGATCTCTGAGATACTCACAAAAAAAACTGTGAAGGAAAAACTTTCAAAAAGTTGACCACTCCCACTTCAGAGGTGGAGTTGTGGGTGGTAGCATGGAGCTACAAGGCTGAAATTCAAGTCAGACCTTCAGCACATGACCCACATGGAGCGTGCAAAGTTTCATCTCTCTAGCTGTAACGCAAAGCATTGTGCTGGCAAAAACGACTTTTTTGGCGATTTAACATTTAGCCATTTTTACATTTTTAGCCAAAAACCTCACTTATGTTGGTCCGATAAGTATGAAATCAGATTATGTTGAACAACGGGACATCACAAACAAGCCAGGCTCAGTTTGGAGTCAGTGGATTATTCCCAGAAAGAGATAAACGGTTTGAAACGTACAAGGTTTACCTCTTCTGGCACGGTAACGCTAGGTGCTAGAGGGATGGGACCAAGAGGCACAGCACAGCCTTGAGACCCCTGACAACTGCTCCAAAGGTGGGATTTCTGAGACACCCACAAAGAAAACTGTGAAAGAAAAACATAAAAAAAGTTGACCACTCCCATTTCAGAGGTGGAGTTTTGGGTGGTAGCATGGAGCTACGAGGCTAAAATTCAAGTCAGACCTTCTGCACATGACCCACATGGAGTGTGCAAAGTTTCATCCCTCTAGCTGTAACGCAAAGCATTGTGTCTGCAAAAAAATATTTTTTGCCGATTTAACATTTAGCCATTTTTACATTTTTAGCCAAAAACCTCACTTATGTTGGTCCGATAAGTATGAAATCAGAATATGTTGAACAACGGGACATCACAAACAAGCCAGGCTCAGTTTGGAGTCAGTGGATTATTCCCAGAAGGAGATAAACAGTTTGAAACGTACAAGGTTTACCTCTTCTGGCACGGTAACGCTAGGTGCTAGAGGGATGGGACCAAGAGGCACGGCACAGCCTTGAGGCCCCTGACAACTGCTCCAAAGGTGGGATCTCTGAGACACCCACAAAAAAAACTGTGAAGGAAAAACATAAAAAAAGTTGACCACTCCCACTTCAGAGGTGGAGTTGTGGGTGGTAGCATGGAGCTACAAGGCTGAAATTCAAGTCAGACCTTTAGCACATGACCCACATGGAGCGTGCAAAGTTTCATCTCTCTAGCTGTAACGCAAAGCATTGTGCTGGCAAAAACAACTTTTTTGGCGATTTAACATTTAGCCATTTTTACATTTTTAGCCAAAAACCTCACTTATGTTGGTCCGATAAGTATGAAATCAGATTATGTTGAACAACGGGACATCACAAACAAGCCAGGCTCAGTTTGGAGTCAGTGGATTATTCCCAGAAAGAGATAAACGGTTTGAAACGTACAAGGTTTACCTCTTCTGGCACGGTAACGCTAGGTGCTAGAGGGATGGGACCAAGAGGCACAGCACAGCCTTGAGACCCCTGACAACTGCTCCAAAGGTGGGATTTCTGAGACACCCACAAAGAAAACTGTGAAAGAAAAACATAAAAAAAGTTGACCACTCCCATTTCAGAGGTGGAGTTGTGGGTGGTAGCATGGAGCTACAAGGCTGAAATTCAAGTCAGACCTTTAGCACATGACCCACATGGAGCGTGCAAAGTTTCATCTCTCTAGCTGTAACGCAAAGCATTGTGCTGGCAAAAACAACTTTTTTGGCGATTTAACATTTAGCCATTTTTACATTTTTAGCCAAAAACCTCACTTATGTTGGTCCGATAAGTATGAAATCAGATTATGTTGAACAACGGGACATCACAAACAAGCCAGGCTCAGTTTGGAGTCAGTGGATTATTCCCAGAAGGAGATAAACGGTTTGAAACGTACAAGGTTTACCTCTTCTGGCACGGTAACGCTAGGTGCTAGAGGGATGGGACCAAGAGGCACAGCACAGCCTTGAGACCCCTGACAACTGCTCCAAAGGTGGGATCTCTGAGACACCCACAAAGAAAACTGTGAAAGAAAAACATAAAAAAAGTTGACCACTCCCATTTCAGAGGTGGAGTTTTGGGTGGTAGCATGGAGCTACGAGGCTAAAATTCAAGTCAGACCTTCTGCACATGACCCACATGGAGTGTGCAAAGTTTCATCCCTCTAGCTGTAACGCAAAGCATTGTGTCTGCAAAAAAATATTTTTTTAATATTTAACATTTAGCCATTTATCATTTTTTAGCCAAAAGACACACATATGTTGGTCAGGTCAGTATTGGCGTTGCTATGGTGGTTACTATGGTCATATTATGGTGGTTGCTAGGTTGTTGCTAGGGTAATTTGAATGGTTGCTATGGTGTTGCTAGGGTAAATATGGTGGTTGCTATGCAAAATAACATGATTGCTATGGTGGTTGTTAGGGTAAGCATGTTGGTTGCTATGGTGGTTGCTAGCTTGACATTATTCAAGTGGTTGCTAGGGTAATTAAGATGGTTGCTAGGGTGTTGCTAGGGTAATTAAGGTGGTTGCTTCGGTGTTGCTAGGGTACATATGGTGGTTGCTATGCAAAATAACAAAGCAGTGGAATTGCTAACGTTTAGCCATTTTTACATTTTTAGCCAAAAAAACTCACTTATGTTGGTCCGATAAGTATGAAATCAGAATATGTTGAACAACGGGACATCACAAACAAGCCAGGCTCAGTTTTGAGTTGGTGGATTATTCCCGGAAGGAGATAAATGGTTCGAAACGTACAAGGTTTACCTCTTCTGGCACGGTAACGCTAGGTGCTAGAGGGATGGGACCAAGAGGCACGGCACAGCCTTGAGGCCCCTGACAACTGCTCCAAAGGTGGGATCTCTGAGACACCCACAAAAAAAACTGTGAAGGAAAAACATAAAAAAGTTGACCACTCCCATTTCAGAGGTGGAGTTTTGGGTGGTAGCATGGAGCTACGAGGCTGAAATTCAAGTCAGACCTTCTGCACATGACCCACATGGAGTGTGCAAAGTTTCATCCCTCTAGCTGTAACGCAAAGCATTGTGTCTGCAAAAAAATATTTTTTTAATATTTAACATTTAGCCATTTATCATTTTTTAGCCAAAAAACACACATATGTTGGTCAGGTCAGTATTGGCGTTGCTATGGTGGTTACTATGGTCATATTATGGTGGTTGCTAGGTTGTTGCTAGGGTAATTTGAATGGTTGCTATGGTGTTGCTAGGGTAGATATGGTGGTTGCTATGCAAAATAACATGGTGGCTATGGTGGTTGTTAGGGTAAGCATCTTGGTTGCTATGGTGGTTGCTAGCTTGACATTATTCAAGTGGTTGCTATGGTAATTAAGATGGTTGCTAGGGTGTTGCTAGGGTAATTAAGGTGGTTGCTTGGGTGTTGCTAGGGTACATATGGTGGTTGCTATGCAAAATAACAAAGCAGTGGAATTGCTAACGTTTAGCCATTTTTACATTTTTAGCCAAAAAAACTCACTTATGTTGGTCCGATAAGTATGAAATCAGAATATGTTGAACAACGGGACATCACAAACAAGCCAGGCTCAGTTTGGAGTCGGTGGATTATTCCCGGAAGGAGATAAACTGTTCGAAACTGTTTGAAACGTACAAGGTTTCTCTCTTCTGGCGCGGTAACGCTAGGTGCTAGAGGGATGGGACCAAGACGAACGGCACCGCCTTGAGGCCCCTGACAACTGCTCCAAAGGTGGGATCTCTGAGACACTCACAAAAAAAACTGTGAAGGAAAAACTTTAATAAAGTTGACCACTCCCACTTCAGAGGTGGAGTTTTGGGTGGTAGCATGGAGCTACGAGGCTGAAATTCAAGTCAGACCTTCTGCACACGACCCACATTGCATTGTGTCTGCAAATTTTTGTTTTTTGACTATTTAACATTTAACCATTTTTCAATTTTTTTTAAAAAAACACACTGTTGGTCAGGTCAGTAATGGCGTTGCTATGGTGGTTACTATGGTCATATTATGGTGGTTGCTAAGTTGTTGCTAGGGTAATTTGAATGGTTGCTATGGTGTTGCTAGGGTAGATATGGTGGTTGCTATGCAAAATAACATGGTTGCTATGGTGGTTGTTAGGGTAAGCATGTTGGTTGCTATGGTGGTTGCTAGCTTGAAGGTGGGCCATGTGTTAATGTATGTTAACTCACATGTATAAGTGACAGGCTTTCAGAAAATATATGGTTTGCATGGCTGAAACTGCTTTGCCTTTATATTGGAGCTAAAAAAAAAAAAAGCCTGTCACTTGTACATGTGAGTTAACATACATTAGCACATGGTCCACCTTCCTGCAAACTTTGGAGGACATAAATGTATACATGGCTCTATTTTGTATATTGGCGAATGAATGGGGCATATGATGTTTTGAGCTCCAACACAAAGGCAAAGCAGTTGCAGCCATGAAAACTATGTATTTTCTGAATATGATGTACCATAGTAAATAGGAAGGTGTGACATGTCTTAATTCATATTAATTGACATCTACAGGATAGGTGTAACAGCGTTGATTCCTCCGAGAGAGTGCGTGTGTGTGTGAGTGAGTGAGTGAGTGAGTGTGTGTGTGTGTGTGTGTGTCTAATACTGTACCGATTGGCTCTGTATTCTCAAGTCCATGCAGGTCCTTCCCAGTTGAAAATGAAGAGGCCACATTATCTGAAGGAGATCAATAGGAACCTTGCTTTAAATCCCCATCCAAGAGCAATTATGCCTACAGTTAGTGTTCTTTTTTCAAAAACAGTCAACAACAACCATCAGCCCACCAAAACAACACACAACAACAATTGCACACACAACAACACATACACCACAGAACAACAACAACAACAACAACAACAACAACAGACAGCCACAGCAGGACAACACAAGCGGAACATAACATAATTCTGTGATGTTGTAATACCTCTATAATATTCTATAGACGCTATAGTATTTCTATAGTAGTCTTATATATTAATTCTAAGACTGATTTCTGAACACTGGACACTCAGGTTAAAATAATATATACTACTGAACACTCCAGATTAAATCATATGTACTATACCCTTCCTTACATTGCTAACCTCTTCCAACTTACAATCACTGCCAGAGTCGAATGTCCGAAGAATGCCGAGCAATACATTTTGAGAGAAAGAAAATTAAAAATATGAATGTGTTCAATGCAAATGCAAGATGGACATACCAAGGACCACTGGTCAAATTATGTGGGATAGGGATTTGGGGTGGAAAGGAAAACACATCAGAACAGCTTCTTTCTGAAAGGGGAAGAATATTTTTTTCAATAATTCATTCATTTATTTATCTGACCACTGGGCCACAGGAAATCATCATGTGTTCACTAATACATGGATTGCCCTGTAAACAAGACAATTCTTTGGTGCAATGTTATTTTTGTTTCCCCATAACAGCTGGGCATCTCAACAGCTACAACCACAAACTCATGACTAGATGGCTACCTCAGTGCAGTATTGTATCGGCCAGTTGATTTATTTGAAGAAAATATTGTAGTAATACTGCAATATTGTTATAATATCCATCTCTTCTAAGTTACTGCAACAGAGAATTATAAGATTCAACGTTTGTTTTGAACTGTCCATTTTGATGAAGTTTGCCTATTGCCAGCGCTAGCTTATTAGCTTTTTCATTGCGTGCATGTAACATCGATGTGTATAGAATGATCCATTCCATCATTGAAAATGTATCGTTTTATTATCAAAGTACACTAGAAAAGAAAATGGAAACATTACCCAATAGCCAACTATCAAGGTGAACAGTAAGTTATATTGACATTAAACGGGACATTGCTTACTTACATCACCGGCGGCATGGTAAGACACGGGGCAGGCAGACTGCTGCCAGCTGTTGTCTTAAAACCTAGGCCTATTGACGTGATCTCCTTGTTTTCTTATACTTGCAAAACTTGGAAGCGAACAAGGCAGAACAGGAGTTTAACTGACCACGAAAAAAGACATACTTTTGTACCAATTTACCAAGGCTGACCACAACATCCATCCCTATGCATCCATCTGGGCTGCGCAGCCGAGGAGTGAACAATTATGTCGCAAACTAATGACATCAATAGGACGTGATGGAAAATTTCTCCGATTTGAACTGGACTTTCGCCACTTTTTTAAAAAAGTATGTCCGAGAACTTTATAGCAGTCACCTTCCAAACAGTCCACAAATCTCAAACAAACTACTAAATATATCGCGGATGTTTAACAAGGCTCAAATTAAAATATTACAGCTTTACCAGGCTATTATTATTAAAATTAGGCTCGCTCGTAGCCTATTAAAGGCACGCTCGCTTATACCAATTAAAAAAACAAAACACTATCGCCAATAAATATTAAATATCCTACAGATGTGCGTGATAGGTCATGTTATCCAACTAAAATAGGGTAGCAGTTTAAACACACATTTTGAAACAGAAACAATAGCAAACACGAGCAAATGAACGGATTTAAGCTAGCCTACTGTAGCCTACCTGTGAAAACCATTGCAAGCTCGAGGAAGCCTATTTCAGGCTATCGCGCATGTGCGAATTATTGACAATTGCGTACATTACTGTACGCATTGGCGTGCACAGGTTTGCGTCCGGAATCATACGCATGGCGAGTGTGATCGGGTTGGCTTTGGTCTGCACGTATTAAAACCGTTCTGTGCACGTCTTTTTAAAACGCATCTTTTTCTCTCTCGTGGGCATTTAATCTGCTGCCGGCTTGTCACTCCACATCGCCCAAAATGCTTGATTGCATTGCATTCTCCACATTTTTAGCAAAATTTTCATGTACCACATCAACATTTTTGTTCAGTGATCTTTTGTAAATTGCTTTACAATTACTGTCGGGCCTATAGGCCGATCGCCTGGCTTGCGCTTTGGTCACGTCCTTTTAAAACCGTCTTTTTCTCTCTCCTGAGCATTTAATCTGCTGCCAGTTTGTGACTCCACATTGCCCAAAATGCTTGATTGCATTGTATTCTCCACATTTTAGCTAAATTTTGATGTACCACATGGCATTTTCTTTCAGTGAATCTTTTGCTTTACAATTAGGCTTATAATCGTCACTCGCCACCGGGCCTTTCACTGTAAAACGGACATTGTTCAGAGCTTAACACAGCCCAGCATAGTCCATGTTAAGATTATCTTTGTTGGACCAAACCAGGTAGGCCTAATAAATAAACTTGTTTGAGTTTAGGAGCAATGCACCTTGTCTAAAGTTATTCATTATAGTCTTTAGGTTAATAGACTAATGATGTCTGCCTATTCACCTATTGCCCATCTTAATGGTTTAAAGTTCACGTATTCTCCATCAAATAGACTCGTTATACATTTTCGCATGCAAAAATGCAACATACGGTTAGCTATCTAATATTGTTCACGTTAATGACATTGAAAAAATATGCTTCTTGCTACACTAGGATACTCACCGTTTTTTCCTAACATAATTTGAATTTGATTTCTCAAAGTTTCATGTAGCTCACCTGTGACATCCATCACCTCTACTCAGCGACTCGCATCACTATTCCAGCTGATACATCGGACGCATCTGCGCTCACACATAGCCTACTTTCGCTTTCTAAGAATATCAAAATTGCGTTATAGCCTATATATATTTTTTTTGGTAAGGGGGGCAGCTCAGTCAAAGAGGGCAGACGGGCAGTTCTATTATGCACTAGTGCTATGTTTGTGGCTAAATGAACGATTTAGCATAACATAATGACTTATCATTAATGCAATTTCATATAGTAGCCTAACCAGCAGTGTTTTTTCATGTGTTAGGCTATAGTGCGCCGTCACCAGCAGTGTTTTTTCATGTGTTGTGCGCCTTCACCAGTATTTTTGTTTTTGTGGTGCACGTACTCCTGATTTTGACAGTCATCTCATCTCTTATAGGCTGTGTCTCAAGGATCCTATCATGTCCTATTCATGGTAGCCTACTCGTGGACATTGCGTTATCACGTGCTGTAGAAGGGGGGCCCGCCTTGATAATCCTGCATATGGGCCCGGTGTTGGCTCGTTACGCCACTGAACAGCAGCAATGGAAACACACTTTACAGAGTTACAATATAGCTATAACATTTAAATTTGTTTTGGTCGTGGGTAAGGAGAAGTTACCCTTCCTGGGGCGCAAGCTAAGGTAAGCTAACTGGCTCATTTGTGTTGGTGGTGGGTAAGGAGAAGTTACCCTTCCTGGGGCGCAAGCTAAGGTAAGCTAACTGGCTCATTTGTTTTGTGTTTGTGATGGACTGTGCCTAGGTTGATGGTACTTGGCTAAGGTTCTTTATGGTTTATGGTTCAGTCCACATCAACGGGACAGACCGACCTAGCCAACTTAAACCATGCCTAGGTTGGTTAAGGGTATTTGGATGCTTGTTGTGGTAATATGGGGCAGCATGGGGCGTAAGCTAACTGCTAACTGCTGGCTAATTTGTTTTGTGTTTGGGATGGGGCCTAAGATAATGGGCTAAGCTAACTGGCTAATTTGTTTTGTGTTTGTGATGGGCTGTGCCTAGGGTGATGGTACTTGGCTAAGGTTCTTTATGGTTTATGGTTCAGTCCACATCAACGGGACGGACCGACCTAGCCAACTTAGACCATGCCTGGGCTGGTTAAGAGTATTTTGAGTATTGGATATTTCAATGTGGTAATATGGTGGTAGCATGGAGGGGAGTGTCTCCAGGACGCTGGTTTCACTGATAAGCCTTCATGAGGTGTCGTGGGCCTAACTTAACGAAACATCGGTGAATGAGGGTGCCCACTTGATAACCCCAATGACATGCCGCATACTATATAGGCTACTGCTGTTGGATAGGCCATTTGCATTGTGCTTGTGACCATTTGTTGGCGGATTTGTGGGTAGTGTGCTTTTTAAAGTTAAACTTGAGCAGGGGCTTCTGAATGTGTTTTTACCTTGGATTTTGGCACAAGGGATTTTAACATCTAATCCTGTGTATTAATGTAATGCTGAAGCTAGCGTAGGCTAGTGACTGCTGTGAATAGGGCAGCTGGCAACTAGGGAAAGACCTTGTGACAGCACGGAAAGACGGCTGACAGGAGGGAATAGACCCCGCCGGGGCTACAATGGGTTAGCAGCTCATTGTGGCAGTAGCCCAGGCTTCACTAAGCTATGGGCTGCACCCTACTAAGCTACAGTACGACATAATGAAAAAATACCCCTAGAGTCAGCGAGAGCAGGGGCGGAAGATGACTCACTTGTGATAGACATGGTTACTGACCCTGGAACGAATTTGATTACGAGTAAGGAAAACATGTTTGTGGAAGCCACTAGTTCAGAGAAAACTGAGAAAAAGCTGCAGATGTGTGTGTGTGGTTGGCAGAAGGTTACAAGTCTAAAGGGCCTGAAAATTCATCAAGGGAAAAAGAAGTGCTTGGTAGAGGGAACACAGGGTCCCCGCATTGATAGCTATTTCTTAAGAAGTGCATCAAGTCAGTCGGTTGAAGTCCAGCGACAGGAAGAAACCCACAGTTCGCAGGACATCAGTACCCCTGTTGTTGAGGTAAGTTCTAGCACTGAGGCAGAGAGAGAGGCCAGTCAGCCAAGGAGGGAGAAGATTAATGGTCATAGGCCTGGGGTTAGATGGCCAGGCGCAGCAGAATGTAGAATGTGGGAAGATGTTAATAGTGATTTGGTCAGTATCCTGGGTCAGCTCAAGGGGACGGCTGAAAGCAAATTAGAGAAAATGGGAGACATTATTTATAGCTATGGTAAGGAAAGATTTGGGACTATTGAGAGAAGGACAAAACGGCAACATGAGGTAGTCAAATCTAGGCGCCAGCAGGAGATAGATAAACTTATCAAGGAGAGGAGGCAGCTTAAGAAGCAGTGGAGAAAAGCTACAGATGATGAGAAGGAAGGTATTGACTGTCTACAGGCAGATGTGAGGGAGCGGTTAGTAGTGCTAAGAAGAGCTGAAAATATTAGGAAAAATAGGAAGAAGAAATCACGAGCCCGACTAGCATTCTATAAAGACCCATTTAAGTTTGTTAAGTCTTTATTCGTAATGCAGAAGAGTGGTAGTCTTTTGGAACCTAAGCAGAAGCTTGAGGAGTATTTAGAGGGAGTGCACAAAGATAGGGAGAGGTTCAGGGAGATGGTACTTCCTGCTGATATCCCACCTATTGGTGAATTAAGTAGCCAATGCGACGATAGTCCACCAAGGTGGAAAGAGGTGCAAGAAGTAATAAAACGTGCAAGGGCCTCTTCAGCCCCAGGACCTAATGGAGTGCCCTACCGGTTGTATAAGAGTGCACCAGATGTTTTAAGATTTTTATGGCAATTAATGAAGATAGTTTGGAAAAAGCAGAGTATTCCCAAGGCTTGGCGGAGGGCTGGGGGAATATTTATTCCCAAAGAAAAGGACACAGTGGAGATTAATCAATTTAGGCCAATTAGTCTACTGAATGTTGAAGGGAAGGTTTTCTTTAGTGTGGTGGCACGGAGACTGACAAATTACCTTGAAAGGAATAAACTAATTGATACCACGGTGCAAAAAGCTGGAATTCCTGGCTTCTCCGGGTGCTTAGAGCATACCAGCATGATTTGGCACCAAATTCAATTAGCAAAGCGTGAGAAGAGAGACCTGCACGTTGTGTTCTTGGATTTGGCTAATGCTTTTGGGTCTGTGCCGCATAGTCTGTTGTGGGAGGCCTTTGATTATTTCAGAATCCCAGGTAGCATTAAAAGCCTAGTAAAAGCATACTTTCTGGATATTCAATTATGTTTTACTACAGCTGATTACACCACAGGTTGGCAACAACTTGAGATAGGAATCATGGCCGGATGTACCATCTCCCCACTTGCTTTTACAATGGCAATGGAGGTCATTATTAGGGCCTCAAAATGGGTAGTGGGCGGGGAGAAGTTGCAGGGAGGGCCACGCCTCCCCCCGATTCGGGCTTTCATGGAAGACATGACAAACTTGACGACAACCGTTCCATGCACCAACAGGTTGCTGGGTAAGTTAAATAGTAATCTGCAATGGGCCAGAATGAAGGTGAAACCAAGTAAGTCTAGGAGTCTCTCAATTATTAAAGGGAAGGTAACAGATAAGAAGTTTGCTATAAATAAGGAGGTGATTCCCACAGTTCTGGAGAAACCAGTGAAGAGCCTGGGAAGGTGGTATGATGCAAGCCTTAGTGATAAATCACAGGTTGAAGACTTGAGACAGGTCACTAGGCAAGGTATTGCAAAAATTGACAAGTCGGGGCTGCCAGGTAAGCTCAAGCTGTGGTGTTTGCAGTTTGGTTTGTTGCCTCGGCTAATGTGGCCATTGACAGTTTATGAAGTTCCTCTGTCAAAGGTAGAGAGGTTGGAAAAAATGATCAACTCCTTTGTCAGAAAATGGCTCGGAGTCCCACGCTGCTTAAGCAGTGTAGCCTTGTATGGGAAGGGTATTGTAGAGTTGCCAATATCTAGTCTGACAGAGGAATTTAAGTGTGCTAAGGCTAGATTGGAATTGACTCTTACTCAGTCCAAGGACCCAGTGGTGAGGAAAGTTGCACCCTCAGTTAATGCAGGGAGGAAGTGGAACCCAGAGCAGGCAGTTAAGCACGCTCAATCAGCATTGAAGCATAGAGATATAATGGGCCATGTGCAGCACGGGCGGGGGGGTCTAGGGGTGGGTGCAAGTAAACCCTTGTGGAGTAAGGCTTCTGCAGGAGAAAAGAGGAAAATGGTAGTGGAGGAAATGCATAGACAGGAGGAGGCTGTAAGATGTACTAAGGCAGTGTCACAGGCAAAACAAGGGCAGTGGGTGAACTGGGAAGGGGTGGAAAAAAGACAGATTAAATGGAAAGATCTATGGGGCATGGAAGCTAGTAAGATCAGATTTATGTTAGGTGCTACATATGATGTGCTCCCATCTCCCAAGAATTTAAGTCAATGGTTTGGTGAGGATGATAAATGCATACTTTGCTCGTGTGTGGGCAGTCTCCACCATATCCTATCAGGATGCAAGGTAAGTCTCACCCAGGGGCGGTATACGTGGCGTCATAACCAGGTATTGAAATGTGTGGCAGCGGCAATAGAGGATAAAAGAAGAGAAGTCAATTCATTAGCAGCTAGTAAAGGGGTAAGGCAAATTAACTTTGTACGTCAGGGGGATAAACCTTGTTCCGCGAAGGCCAGGTGCAAAACCGGCCAGTTGAAAAATGGGGCGGGCTGGGAAATGAAGGTTGATCTTGGCCAGCAGATGGCGGTACCTCCACATATAGTGAGTACTAAGCTACGTCCTGACGTAATTCTATGGTCGGATTCAGAGAAGATAGTTTACTTCATTGAACTCACTGTTCCTTGGGAAGACAGAGTGGAAGTGGCCAATGAGCTGAAGAGAGCTAAATATACTGAAATAGCAGAGGAGGCAGCTAAGCGAGGTTGGAGTGCACGATTAAGGCCTATTGAAATCGGTGCACGTGGGTTTGTGGCCAGATCTGCTATTGGCTTGCTGTCTGAATTGGGCATTTGTGGTCGAAGTCTAAGGCAGGTGGTTAGTAACATGTCCTTAGCAGCAGAACGGGCAAGCGAATGGTTGTGGGTAAGGAGAAGTTACCCTTCCTGGGGCGCAAGCTAAGGTAAGCTAACTGACTCATTTGTTTTGGTCGTGGGTAAGGAGAAGTTACCCTTCCTGGGGCGCAAGCTAAGGTAAGCTAACTGGCTCATTTGTGTTGGTGGTGGGTAAGGAGAAGTTACCCTTCCTGGGGCGCAAGCTAAGGTAAGCTAACTGGCTCATTTGTTTTGTGTTTGTGATGGACTGTGCCTAGGTTGATGGTACTTGGCTAAGGTTCTTTATGGTTTATGGTTCAGTCCACATCAACGGGACGGACCGACCTAGCCAACTTAAACCATGCCTAGGTTGGTTAAGGGTATTTGGATGCTTGTTGTGGTAATATGGGGCAGCATGGGGCGTAAGCTAACTGCTAACTGCTGGCTAATTTGTTTTGTGTTTGGGATGGGGCCTAAGATAATGGGCTAAGCTAACTGGCTAATTTGTTTTGTGTTTGTGATGGGCTGTGCCTAGGGTGATGGTACTTGGCTAAGGTTCTTTATGGTTTATGGTTCAGTCCACATCAACGGGACGGACCGACCTAGCCAACTTAGACCATGCCTGGGCTGGTTAAGAGTATTTTGAGTATTGGATATTTCAATGTGGTAATATGGTGGTAGCATGGAGGGGAGTGTCTCCAGGACGCTGGTTTCACTGTTAAGCCTTCATGAGGTGTCGTGGGCCTAACTTAACGAAACATCGGTGAATGAGGGTGCCCACTTGATAACCCCAATGACATGCCGCATACTATATAGGCTACTGCTGTTGGATAGGCCATTTGCATTGTGCTTGTGACCATTTGTTGGCGGATTTGTGGGTAGTGTGCTTTTTAAAGTTAAACTTGAGCAGGGGCTTCTGAATGTGTTTTTACCTTGGATTTTGGCACAAGGGATTTTAACATCTAATCCTGTGTATTAATGTAATTTAAAGTGCCAGGTCAGGCACTATTATGAATTATTATTCATTATTTATTAAACTTAATGAATTTGTATTCACACAGTAGTAAACTATATTGTGCTTCTTGTTCACTAAACGTGAAGTTATGTCTTGTAAACACCCCGCTGCTTCAAGCTTCGCTCGGTTGGCAGATCCTGTAACCTGCTCTAACTTATAATATTTAATAACGTTAACGTTACAGTTTTTTCACTGTACTGAGTGTTCCTAAAGTACAGTAGTATTTTTCTGTCATACTTATGAGACTTGCATGTATGCGCTTGATATATTGGTGTATACTGATGTGTTCGCATTGTAAACTTGAGAAAGTCTAGCCTAGCACTACTTACCATTCACCTACTTACGTCAGGCTGAGAAAAAGTACTAGCTAGCCGGAGCACGCTCGTTCAAATGTAATCGTGGGTGCTATTATTGGGTAAAAAATACCAGGTTTATTATTTCTTTAGCTTTATTCATGCATGACTCCTTTTGTATTTGTTTGTTTAGGTGCACATGTGGAAATTGTGCAACAATGCTGTCAGAGCCTGAGAATTTATGCTGCCAGGAGGTACCACAGGTAACATGATCTTTCCTATACTTATGTCAGCAATGTATGATTGCAGACAAGATGCCACTGCAGATACTTACCTTATGTTATGCATAATAGGTTACAAGACGGCTGCAGCAGCTGGATGAAAGGCCTCCATGTATGATAGGCAAACAGGTTCTAAACCTGGACGGTCTAAATGTGTTCTCACTGCAGAATGCATGCAACATTTACAGGGCTGACTACGGTCCTTTACAGTTATGGGGAATAGAGCAGTGAGTTATCTGTAATAACCTACTTACATTCACTGTTCATACAACATAATAAAGCAAATATAGTCTGCCAAAGCCTCTTTCAGATTTTTTTCTTGAACATAGCCAAGTATTTCCTTACCAAACTGTATATTACACAAATTCCCATGAAGCATTTTACACATGCAATAAACATTTATTTACCACTGTCATTGTACATAAAAATACAGTATTGAATGATTCACTGATTCCAAATTAGACATACATTATAAAACCTTTTGACTAGCAATGTTCATTTTTCTCAGTCGTTACAGGTATTAAGCCTACAGAAGTTTTGTGAGCTGGTGCTGGGGCTTCCTTGGTAGAAAGATACGGGTAGTGATCGCCTCATGTGTCGTGACAGGAGTTTCCTGACACCCATGGAAGATATGTAGGCTTCAAACTACCGCCCCTTGATTGAATCTTGAGACATAGCTGGCGATGACCTCCTCCTTGTCTGGATGCTCAGCTCAGCTGAAGACAGGTCCGGCGGGATGTTTATCTTCAGAATCTTGTCTCCATACGATGATGGGTCAACAAAGACTTTCTCCATGATCATGTCCATCAAATCATCAACATACCCTGTGCAATACACATACACACAAAAAAGTGAATCACTAGTATAATTTACTACATTATTCAACAACTGTTCATTTTGCACATGAGATTTTGTAGTTTCTCAGGTATTTAAATACGTTTGTTTGGTTTTATTTATTGCGTTGAAAGCACTGTTGCAGTAATTTGTCATGTATAATGTAAATGTTTGTTTTTGTGTAAAAAAAAAAAAAACTTACGGAATGTAGCATCTGTCTTCACTGGTCTGGCTCTGCACTCTCCCTTCCTGGATTTTGGAAAGCGCAGTTTGTAAAGAGGATCCCCTGAAGATGTGGTGGCTTGTCCTCGATTAGCATTCTCATTATAATGCAGTGCAGCCAGTCTTGGACAGTAAAAAGAAAATCAGACATGAAGACAATTTCAAGGAATGGGCAAATATTATCAAAGAATAAACAGTTTCATTTACCTGCACAGCATTCCCAGATATGGATAGACCATGTTTTTGGGTGCGAACCGCAGAATGACACTATGGAACGCCTCCAAAGAGGACGTCTGATAGTGGGGACCGAGTTTGGCAATATCCTTCAGGACAGTCTTCTTGGTCAGCTCCTTTTTCTAGATTGTAGAATGCAGGAGTTCCTGCAAGACAAAAAAATATATATATAGTACATATCATATTTTTGGTAATGACCAAGAAGACAGTTGTGTGCCAACACTCTTTCTTTCAGGGGGCTCAGTCTGGCAACCAATATATTTTGTAGCTGGTCTTTCTTCTGTATGTAATGTTTATGATGTACTGGCCTATACAAAAAGAGAAATGACATCAACTTCATCTTACATGTATGCCAACAGCTACATCAAAAAAAGGATCACTAATAAATACTACACATGAGAAGAAACTAATTACAAATAATGGTTGGCTTTGAGTGTAAATTGTCCAGTGATGTAGCAATTTCAACCATACACTCGTTCTACCCTGGACAACACTAACATATTCCAGTTCAGAAAACATTTCCAAACGCATTATTTTAGCAAATTCCCCGAAACCGCCGAGGATGTGTACTGCATGACCGATTTTGTCACAGGGTTTGAATGTCGAGACCATGCAGATTGCTAAGCTAGCGGTTAGCGTTGCCTTGTACGGTGGCAAAACACTACCTACTTGGTTAGTTTAGCAAAACACTGCTTGGTTAGTTCGTGTACAATTGCAAAATAAACACAGGTAAATACGTGCACAATTTGACATCTCCCTTATACATGAATTAGCTGCTAAAAAGATCAGAAACATATGTTTGGATTAGGGGCGAGCTAGGCCTAGCTACTGTATCTTCTGATGTGGTGGGCAAAAATCTACTGTAGCTTGACGACCAAACTTGTAATCTCGCCCACACACACACTTGTTTTAAACTGACTTTTTGTTGCGCAACCAATTACAGCATAGAAATCTTTTACAAATGCACAACTTTCGAAAGTTTCGCCGGACAATGGCTTTGCAGGAGAAACCAAGCAGACTTGTAAACTAACTAATGTTAGAAGCTAGCGCTAGCGGTTAGCCGCCTCGGTGTCAATGGCAAAACACTGCTACAACACACACGAGTTTACCCTAATTTACAAATGAAATTGTATAGAACTACTTACATGTTCCTCATCTGCAGGTATTTCGCGCAAAGTTGGAACTGCGCCGTCGTTTAAGATGAGTTTCCCGGCTAATCCTGCCTTGTACTGACCGTAGTTTGAGAAATAGTCAGTCTCGAAATGATTGTTGCCAGTTTCTTGCCAACTGTAGCAGGGATATTGCCATCAAAAATGAACTCAATCCATGCCGCTCTTCTGTCCTCTTCGGCTGGGACACGATGTAGTGTTTTGTGCTCTTTTGTACAGCCAACAACAGAGCATTTCGCATGGGACTTCGACATGGTGTCTAATCCGAACCAGTGCTTCCAAATCGGTAACAAAATGGCTGCTATCCGAGAAGTTTACTGCTGAACCTGGTGGGTGGAGACACTGTACGTATGCTCTGAGGGGGTGGGAATATTCAAATATTTCGGTTTGTGACGTAGAAAACCCGTGGCGATTTTGAACAGCTCACCCAGAGGCTGAAGGTGGGATCAATTCTGAAACCTGTATCTCACTCAAAACAGCATGGATGGTTTTTCTTACAAGTTTGTATGCATGTGGAAGCACCAGAGACACACAATAACACCCCAAATCCCAGAAAAAGTGATTTTTGCATAATATGGGCACTTTAAACAATGACAGATTCTTTGTGGTGCTGCAGCGATTAGTCGACTTATTCGACGTAATCCACCATGAAAATTTACAGAGTCGTATAGACCGGTTTCAGGTCCCTAACAATGGAACGAATTGGGATGTTGGTGAGTTATCTATGTTGTGAGATACGTGTTTGTATGTTAAAATAATGATTTTATAGCCTAGCCTACTGTTAGACGGGTAGCCTATCCAAGTATCGAATGAATCATGCCTTCTCCCTCCTCCCCCGTCTCTTCAGCCCCAGGACCGAGGCGTTGAGCTGGCGTGAATTCGGCGTGCCCTGTCTGCAATCCTGCCTTTCAGTATGGTAAGTGTAGTCTTGTAGCACTGTTTAGCCTATGTTTCTGACATTTAAAACTCAAAAACCAAAATATATTACATAAAGGTGTTATCAGGGATTAAAATTCTCGTTCGTACGACGGACAATCGTAATTTGGAAATTCAAGTCCCCGGTGGTGCACTCATAATCAAAGATAACGGTCTCTCTAAAACCTGAACGTGGAACGCTGGACACGTGCTCCACTCTAGAATATTTGCCTTTCGTCCTCAGCGTGCGCCATCTTGACAACATAGCGGAAGGGAGCATTTTCAAACTCGTGGTAATCGTGGTTGAGAATTGAAGCAGCAGCAATGGAAACACACTTTACAGAGTTACAATCTAGCTATAACATTTAAACAGTGACAGATTCTTTGTGGTGCTGCAGCAATTAGTCTACTTATTCGACATAATCCACCATGAAAATGTACAGAGCCGTATATAGAGTTCCGACAACTGAAATCATAGGCGCCATCTTTAAGACACAAGTTCGATCATTGTAAAACGTTCTATTACAGTGGGCATCGATTTCAAATGACCACTTCATTCGCGCATTACGAGGCGTGAAGCTGCGTGGAGCTTTAGTACCACTTTCAGCCACTGTGCGTCGCTCTGCCACTGTACATCGCTCTGCCTGCCGCCCCTTGAAGGATCTACCATTAAACATAATTGTTGCCGAGAGTAATTCCAGCCTACGAATTCAATAACAAATGAGTCATTTGACTGCTTGACATGTCATTTTTATTTTTCTGTACAATAAACAAATACATCTGCTTTATGCCGCAGAATTACATTCATATTTGGCTAACTTCTGCAGACGCGCAAAGACGATATGAGTCTGTTGCATTTCTTTAGATGTCCGAGTCAGGCATAATGTTTGAAAACCACTGGCTCGTAATCACAATAATTTAACACACGACAGTTGGATACTTCATCATGTTCCCATGCCTACATTTTGGTGAGTAGCATAGAGATCGTTAAAACAATAAAGTAGCCTATGGCTCTCCGTTTGGGACATCGAAAACTTATATTTTTAATAGGGTAGACCAGGGGTTCCCAAAGTGGGGGTCGCGGGACGGCGAGGGGTGGGTCGCAAAATGATTTCCATAAATCAAATAAATTTGGAAAAAATAAAATTCTGAAAAATTATGACTGGATAAGATCACCATTCACTGTAACCACCGCAAGTCATCTGTCAGCCGGCATGGAGGACGCACTGGTTGAGCTGTCATGTGACCGCACTTTAAAGACAGTTTTTAATTCCAAGACGCTTGCTGAGTTCTGGATTTCAGTCGAGAGGGAATATCCACAGCTATCCAAGGCCGCGATGGACGTACTGACGCCGTTCTTTGCACTGACATATATTAAAAACAAATACAGATCGCGTCTAAATGTGGAGGATGATCTCCGTGTGGCCGTCTCCACAATTAAACCAAGAATGGACTTGCTGTGTTCCGCGCATAGCGCGCATCCATCTCATTAGATGAGATTAACGCTGAAACGTAGTTGCCAAAATGTAAATTTGCGCAGCAACAATGTAGGCCTACATATGTTTACAACAGTTTGTGGATATTACCCTGACTGAGATATTCTTCTGTTAAAGCAACACCAAATAATTTTTTGTACATTAAAATATTGTTTCCAAAATCATCAACTCGTAACAGGGTGAACGGCACTTCTGCATTCTCTTCGCGACCCTCTATCGGCTATAACCACACTATGCAAGTTTGCCAGATCGGGTAGCGGATCTGTAGTTCGATGGAATGAGACATAAGAAACTACAAATTTGACTTGCTTCTGATGTCGCAATACATTATACTTTCATAAAATCATGCAACGTACTCTACCTTGTCTGTAGACATCGTTATTTCCAAAGCCAGTGCTGGATAAACAAGCGTGCGTGCGACAGGAAAAGTGCTTTGGTGTTGCTTTAAAATGGAAATTAAATGTTTCAAAGTTAAGTTTGCGCATGACAGCAATAATGTGCACTCATCATGGATATTATTTTTTGAGTAAGGTATTCTGCTTGTATCATATAGTAAAGTTCTATATGTAAAATCATAACAGGCTGCTCTGTTCTTTTGTGTTGTCGTTAAGCCCATGTTTGGATAAGCCTAGTGCGTATGGCCGGTGCGAACATTTTATTTTATTTTTTGAGTCACATCCAGGGATAGTGGGGGTCGCCAGTCTCTGGCACGGTTATTTTGGGGGTCGCGGGTTGAAAAGTTTGGGAACCCCTGGGGTAGACTACCGTCGGAGATACTAACTTGCAAAGGCCTCGGGATAACACGTTATCTCCACTATCATCAGTCAATGCCCCCTTGATCAAAGTGGGGAATGAAAGAAAAAGTTTGAGAACCAGTGGCTTAACAAGTTACCTGCAGTCCAGAACACACAGAATATTGCAACAGAAAGTTGCCTTTATAATCAACTAGGCTACTATTTGTTCCAACAGCATTCAAACAAAGCCTTTATAAAAGTAAAAAAAAAAATATTCCATAAGAAGTAAAATAAAATACTGTTACTGTAACTGTATCCCAAGCTTCAGCTCCCCACGTCTGTGACAGCCAGACGTGACACCGCTAAATTCTCAGCTTGTTTATACCACACACTAAACGCGTAAGACCGCTAGCTAGGCCCATCACTGTGGGGTGCGGTAGCCTACTCTCTGGGATTTAAGTCAAGCAATATAACCATAGGCCTACAAATGTTTCAAAATGAGTAGGTTAATTTCGGCTTTGTCTGAACTGGCCATTGTAGGCTACGTAAAAAATAAACAATTAGGCCTATCCCCTATCCAATGATATCGGCAAATGTTTGTTTTCCAAAGTAAGAATTTCACTTCACCATGCACCTTCGACAATGAATAGCTCATTACACTTATGTTACTGTTGAACGTAGGCCTAACTGGTATCATTACAAACATTATTCTGTGTCCTAAAAACTGGCATTTTATGGCATTGTGTCATGTAAGGTCGTTGCAAAATCTAGAGAAATGTGTGATGTGGTCAACATTGGGTTAGACACCAGGGGCCATATTCACAAAGCCTTTTATCTTACCACTAGGAGTAAGCTACTCCTAAATAGCAATAAAAGATTTTAGCTAGGAGTTTCTCTTATTAAGTTATTCACAAAGCCTTTCAGACCTAATCTTAGTAAGGAAAAATGACAACTTCTGAACAGATTCTGGAGCTGAGCGCTCTAGAATCTTTGACTAACAGTGAGTGAGTCTTCGTTGCTATGGATGACGTTATTACTCATGCACGAGCTTGACTGAAATGGGCACCTTGATTGGCTGATGATTGTAACGCGGGAATGATTCCAAACACCTCCCTTACGACGAGTGGCAGGTGACAGGTCTGAGAATGCGTGCGCTACACAAGGACGGAAGATGATGAATAACTGAATAAAAAGGCCTAGCCTAAATGAATCAAGAGTAAGGCAAAACAAATAGCCTAGTAGCCTAATGAAACATACGGATTGATGTAGTATCTTTGTAACATTATTAAATTAATCTGTTACTATGCCTATGCCTACGTTTGCAAAAGAGAACATTTTATTTTGATTCACAATAATGTTACATTTAATTTACATGTTGACAATGAGTAGCCTAGTTTTGGTTGTTGGTGACGTTATTGCATGTTAGTTATGCCTACAATGCAAAATTGCTTCCTCACGATTGGAAGCTCCTGTAGCCGCATAGGATTTCAAACCATGGCGAAAAGCCACAAAACCGGTTTGTGAATAGGTCTGTGAGTTAGGAGTCCTCTCGACTTCTTTTAAGCTGTCACAGAGGTGTGATTTGTTGGGGGCAGGGCCGGATTAACTGGGCACAAATGTCTGATGGCCCCCCCTGCCCCCCAGCCAACGTGAATCTGGCGGTCAGTTAATAAGCCTAGGCTATATCGTGAAGATTTTTCTTGCCATCTAAGGCACGAGCGCATCTGTGAGGCCAAGGGGGACGAAAGAAAGATCCTACAGCTTAAATTATGTAAACTTCCCACGACTTCAATATTTGACAACATATCATGAATGGTACTTCAAGTATGTGTTATTTTATATAGATTGCTGCTGGGCTATATGTCTTGGTTCATGTCTGTTAACAACTCATTGCCGTCCTCGCGGTTGAATCTGCCCTTCTATGAAATGAAAAAGACGTATAGGCTACCTGCAAGCTGGCCTTATTTCATTGCTGAGTTTGCGGCAAAAAGCAAGAATAGGTTTTTTTTCTGAGTCAGGATATGGCAAGTCAATGTCATTTATTTGTCCAATGCCTACAGACCAGTGTCCATAGTGCACAATGTATTAATAGTTTGAATGTTTGAATGTAGGGGTATTGGATGTTACTGTTTAAAAAGCTAAAATATTAGTAATCCTTTATACATTTGACAATCTTAACTTTTTAAAGCTTGAAATTCTGAACAAATACTGTAACTCCAGCGCTTCTCTCTTTGCTGTCGCTGTGCAGGCTGGTGCACAATTTCACACAATGAAAATGTAGTACATTATGTCATATATTATAACTCAGGCCCACACAGAAATGAATTCCAGCAGCTGTTTTTATTATTAGGCTGTAATCTCCCTTTGCTGGCCAAACAGTCTACAGCAACATTTTTCACTAAACGGACCGGACAACAGTTGTCATATTTCTGACGGACCGGTAGCAGGGACGTTGATAGTATTTTGTGAGAGGTGGTGCTGATCATATTACGGGGGGTTCGTGGGTGTCTCCACCGGGAAAATTTCGAAATTCTGGCTGTTAAATATACCCTTTTAACGCAGTTTGGAAGGGGCATACAAACTTTAACAGAGCAAGCAGGGCCCGTTTTCTGTCTGACTCAGGTGACGTGAACATTGGCTACCTGCATGATAAGGTTTTCACTTCACTGCTGCTTGACACTACCTTGCATGGAGACATATTTCACGTTAACAGTGGAGATGTTAGCAAAACTATAGCGTTTGGTAAATGGAGATGCAGATCATCTCCCTAATTAATTTCTTTGCGCAACAGCCCACATTATGCGCTCACTCCAGCGAGACGAGTGAAATAAGTGTAGGCCTATCTGTCATCGGCATCGCCATAGGCTATTTGCTACGATATAAGCTACTGTTAGGCCTACAACAAGTCGCGATTTATTAGGCTATCCAATCGCTATGCTGTTTTCATGAACATTGCAGGAATCCACTTCATTCCCCTACCCACGAGTGGATCAGTTTCACTTTCGCAAACACGCATACACATTGAATGAGCACTCATAGCCTACCACTTCCACCTAATGTTATGCCTCTATATTTTATGAATTAAGAAGTATTTGATCAGGAAAACATTTAGTTTATTTTTCTTTTGGTCCGCGGTTCCATAACACCATTCAGTTGTGCCGCAAATTAATTATTATTAGACAGAAGCCTAGAAATCTAGACGCGCCCCTAGCGGCAGCAAATTACAGGGCTAGTCTAGCAACTCTCCGTTGGCTTGTGAGCTCCAGAAATCGAAACTTAATCAGGCCATTGAAATCGTGTATAGAGTCCTTTGGTGGGCAGCCCGAAACGTCACATGTGGTGATTAAAATCTTTTAAAAAGGAGTTCTCAGTGTGCGGACTAACGTTATTTTTTATTTCTGAAGTATTCTGGTCCAGCACCGGTTTGAATCTGGATGTGCGCGTTCTTTTTTGTACTTATCGTTTGGTGGGCTAAACATAATGATTGATGGCAGAGTTCCAACGGTTTGGCTTGAATTCCCTGCTACTTGAAAACAAATATCCTATTGCGTCCTATTTCGTGCAGAGGGAATTTGAAAGACAACAGATTATCCCGCCCCTCGGACAGAGCACTTCGAACGGTAAGTGCCCAGACCCTACATTTTAATGTGGGTCTGGCTCGCCAGGCTAGCACCGGGCATAATCTAGCCTAAATTCATGGCAATTTTTTTTAAATCCGAGGGCCCCTGTGCACGTGCACACTTGGCACAAGCCATGATCCGTCCCTGGTTAACAGTATTACGTACTGCTTACTTAAGCTTATGTCTTAAGTAAGCTACCTCCACTTTAGCACGTTAGCAGGCATTATGTAATTAGATCAAATAAAATGTTACACCTTACACTTTAGCCGACTACACTACGTGGTAATGAGTAAATAATCATTCTTCACATTAGGTTCAAGCAGTGGTGGAATGTAACGAAGTACAAATACTTTGTTACTGTACTTAAGTAAATTTTCCACGTATTTGTACTTTACTTAAGTAAAAGTTATAGTGCATACTTTTGACTTTTTCTTCGTTACATTTTACAGCAATTATCTGTACTTTTACTCTGCTACATTTCTACAACACCATCGTTCCTTTTTACAATACATTTTATGATCAGTTTTTTTTTCTCTCTGACAAACACGTTTGTTTTACCAGGGGGCGGGGTTGCTACGAAAGATTCTGGAACGCTACGTGCATTCTTAGAAACATAAGCTTCTAGTCTAGACCAGGCAAAGCGTGAGCTTGTAGCCATCTGCATTCGGTAGGCTATATTCACCAGACCCATGGCTACACTGTACATGCAACTGTGTTCTGTGCCTTTCTCTGTCTGTTATCTGCAGCGTTAGGGCCTCCTCTCCGATGTGATTTCTATCCGTGGATCAGCGAAGATACAGGCTATGCCCATGCTTCTGTCACACGTCTGATCATTTGCGGCACAAATGAATGGTAGACTATTCATGAACCGGTGGCCGGAAAAAACGTAACATTTTCCAGATTAGGAAATATTCCTTAATTGTGTGTGATCAAATAAAGATGCATAGCCTACAATTGGGGGGTAGTAATGTGAGCGCTCATTCAATGTCTATGCGTCTGCGCAAGTGAAACTGAACCTAATCATAAAGACACCTTTCTCAGCAATTTTTTCTGTTCAATCAGCATAATGGGCATTACGATCCACCCGACGTTTCCCTTGTCTACCCCGTTAAACTTCAGGCTCTTGTGTTTTGCTGAATGATATTACTCAGCAGATCACTCTAGTTAGATAACCAGAATTACAGTCTCTAGAATTGTAGGTCAGAATGTAAACTGGGCAACAGATGGTAAGCACAATTGCATTAGCTTAAAACTATCTAGTCGAGTATAACCTAAAACTAGCTTAATTAAAATGCCACAGCCCATACTGATTTTTCGTTTTAGAATATAGATATTAAGAGAATAAATCATTATGCAAATACTTTTACTTTTAATACTTAAAGTACATTTAAAAGCAGGTACCTTTTACTTTTACTTAAGTAGATTTGTCATTGTGGTTCTTTTACTTTTACTAAAGTAAATATTTCTCTGTGTATTTGTACTTTTACTTAAGTACTGAGGGCCAGATGTACGTACATTTGCGAACGTAGCGTTATCAGCGCCATGGACAAAACGCACATTGCGAACGCTGTCAGACCCAAGTTTCCGTCGTATTTATCAATTGGTCAATCCTTAGTGTAAACTGCGCTTTTCTCTGCCTTTCTCCGCCCATAAACGCAATTTACGAACGTCCACAACTGAATGCCAGCGCCTACAAGCGCAGTTGAATGAAGTTAACTGATGACAACATTAAAAAGAATCAAACGTTTAGCGATCATGAAATAATACCATACATGATAAGATGTCAACAAGCAAGGACATAATTAAGATCAGTAGTTCTACTCAAAATACTTGTGCACGTAGGCTATGGAAGATTGGTCAAATCTAGCAAGTAGGAAAGTTTAAGTGAATGACGTGAAAGTGAAAGTAAGACATTCGAAAGGCCAACGAAATTTAATGTTGCTTTTGATAGTACAGTACAAAGATTTACAAGACTGGTGCTCTAAATAGCGATTCTGTTGTCTTTGAAAGGTTCTCTTATTGACGCATTGAACTGCAATTTTGATTAACACCTGCTTTTACAAGGCGGAAGTATTTAGGCGCAGAATAGACGTGCGCTTTCAGGAGCAGTCTTTGTACATACCGCGGAATACATAATTAGGCGCTCTTTACTCTTCCCCTCCCATCTTTTTACGCTAAACTCCCACTTTCCCCTAGATCCTCCCATGAATGCATATGCAAGACATTAAAAACGCAATCTGCCACTTTCAGCTCCCGCAACAAGCAGTTTGCGCTTTTACATCATTGCGGCCTGTTTGTACATACAGTACCTCGCAATGATTTTACACGCACGTTGCGAAACAAATACGCCTGAAGTGGGCGCAAAAGTGTTAGTACATCTGGCCCTGAGTTTCAGTACTTCCTCCACCACTGGGTTCAAGTATCAAAATTAGTGGCCTCCTGCTACAATTCATGTTTTAAACTTTCTCCAATTGTGTGTTATGTTTGCCATTAAATTGCCTAGTTGTCAGCTGCAGGCCAGTTTCATATTATTTTGGGGTCTTCGTGTGGCCAGCACAATTACATTTCTGTGTCCATAATATTGCATTTCTGTAATAAATGCAGTAGAAAGTGCAACGTCCCAGGTAGGCTACTGCATTTTTCTGCATATGAACTGATAGAAAATAACAAATGGTCGCACTCCAAAAAAATTTTTCTTGCTTTTAATCCATTTAAGCACAGGGGTTAACACACTGACGAAGGCCATCAGGCCGAAACGTTTGTCAATTAACCCCTGTGCTTAAATGGATTGCGACCATTTGTTATTTTCTATGAGTTCCCTGGATTACGCACCCACAAAGAAACAAGAGAATAATCAGGAGAGCGCGGTGTTTGCCAAGAAAAATATCTGCATATGAACTGTAAATAATGGAGTTATATTTTGTATTTGAATGTTTACCTAATTTTTTAGACAAACTGAAAAATGACAGCTGTCATCTCACATAGTTTACATAAGTCATAACTTCTCACAAACAGATATGTTTATGGATGGATTTGATCTATCTATCTATCTATCTATCTGTGTGTGTGTGTGTGTGTGTGTGTGTGTGTGTGTGTGTGTGTGTGTGTGTTATTCCTCTCTCAGTGCTTCTGAGCTACATTTCTCAAAGTGAACCCTCATCCAGAGACCCTACTGAGTACTACGCAGAGGTGCCTGGCGGTACAGCTACAAGGTCAACCTCAGCATAGATGAGTCCAGAATCCACGCCCCTTAGGTGAGTTAGAGTCCACCAGACCATGTTTTTGTAGGCCTCATGTAGGCCTACCAAAATTGTCTTAATTTAAACCCTAGGAAGCCTGCTTTGCTGTGTGTGTGTATCTGTCTGTGTGTGTGTGTGTGTGTGTGTGTGTGTGAGAGACTATCTGTGTGTGTGAGTAACTGTCTGTGTGTGTGTGTGTTTTTGTGTGTGTGTGTGTCTGTGTGTGTGTGTAAGTGTGTATGTGTGTGTGTGTCTGTGTGTGTATCTATCTATCTGTGTGTGTGTGTGTGTGTCTGTCTATCTATCTGTGTGTGTGTGTGTGTGTGTGTGTGTGTGTGTGTATCTATCTATGTGTGTGTGTGTGTGTGTGTGTGTGTGTGTATCTATCTGTGTGTGTGTGTGTGTGTGTGTGTGTGTGTGTGTCAATTCAATTCAATTCAAAAATGCTTTATTGGCATGACAAGCTCACTTATATTGCCAAAGCAGTTATACAAAAAATCTGAACACATACATGTCAGTAGATTTTCATAAGAATAAAATAAATAGGTAAAATAAAATAAAATGCAGTGTGTGTGCGTGTGTGCACGCGTGTCTGCGTGTGTGTCTGTGTGTGTGTTTATTTGTCGATTAGGTCACTTATTATCCCTCAGATTGTGGCATGTTGATACATATTGGGCAGCAAGATATGCTTTATCTCCTTCTCCTAATAGTATATTTAATTTTGATATGTCATTAAGTTCATTAAAATTAGGAATTTGTTGAAGAAAAGGTTTCTTGTTTGATTGAAGGATGTACATTGAAGGAGGAAGTGCATCTCTGTCTCGACCTCACCTGTCATGCAGTAACCACATATTCTGTGTTCTTTTGGTTGCCATGATTTTCTTGCCATGAGTCTTCCTTTTTCGATTTCCAATTTGTGGTCACTTAGCCTGTACTTGGTTAGGGTCAGTCTCTGTTTTCCATCTCTGACAGTATTAAGATATTCTGCTAATTAAGTGTGCTTGCAAAGCAGCACACTTATTGTTCTTCTTAAGTTTTATTATTATTTTTCCCGTCTCCCTAATTTTTCAGCTAGTCAGCTTGTTGGATTCACGATCGTTTTGCGTTGTGTTTTAGTTCTGATGTCTGTATTGAAGATGGTCAATAAAGCTTGACGGCTGGATCAGGATCGGTGATCAAAAGAATTTATTGTAGATGGTACATCACTCACTAACCGAGCACAGGCTAAGTCTCAAACAGTAAAACTGCACAGAGTCTAACAGGTGTGGTAGTCAGTAGAAGCGGGCTGCTGTTGAGCGTCTTGGCATAAGATGCTCCCCGAGTCGCTTCCTCGATCCGTCTCGAAGTCAAAACCTGAGACAAAGCCTGTTATACTAAAATCATATACGTAAATCATGCCAACGTGGAAGGTGCCAGGCACCAGAAATAATAGGAAAAGTACTAGCCCTGAAAACAGAATAAACAGGTGGTATCTCATTCTGCCCATGCTATCACTACGGCCAGGAACATGACATTCTGACCTTGTTGATATTCCATCCTATGTGCAGCCATATAGGCGCCTAAGGAACTAGGGAGTGAAACCATGGCATGCACCTCTCCACGTCTCTACTATACACAAAAGTAACACATAAGTAACACATAAGTAACACAGATGGACACATCAGAATACATACAGAAATACCCCAAATTCCTACAGTCCCCCCTCTTGATCGATCAACTAAAAAACACAGATTTTTATAGATCATACAAAACAAATAAAAGGAGTCTGATGTGGTCTAAAGAACAGAGGACAAACCAAGACAAGATTACTTCTCTAGCACTTTGAAAAAGGAAAAAGTGCCGGTGTCTTAAAAGAAAAACATAATAACTGATTTCGTTCCGGAGGATTGTCTCACACACAAAAAGAAATTAAAAAGGAAAGGAATCAAACCCACATCCCCGGTTCATCCCGAGGCTGGGCAGGAGGTACTCTAACAGGGGCCAATCTTGGAGTGGTAGTGGTGGCACGCTTGATGATACACAACACCACTTGGATAGCTAAGTAGATGACAAAGATGGGAATGAGCAGGGGCAAAATGAACTGGACAATCTGAGCAAACAGGGACCCTCCCCAGCTACTCAACCAACCTCCCAGGGACCAGCTACCATTATCCCGCTTAAGCTGCTGCACATTGGTGTAAATATCTTTGATGTAATCGGAGACATTACCGGTCGAGTCGGGCACATAAGTACAGCATTCCTGTCCAATCAGAGCACAAGCACCTCCCTTACTGGCCAAAACCACGTCCAGGCAGAGCCTATTCTGAAGGGCAACCTGTCTTACTGCATACAGTTCCCGGTTAATGTCTGAAAGAGCGCGTGCAGTGTCATTAGCTACTACATCAACAATGTGTACCAGATCTCTAATCTCATCAAGCGCCACAGTCAGGCCATAAGTTGGAATTAAAGCGGCAAAGAATCTCTGTGTCGGGGTTGCAACAATACTGTGACCCCCAAAAGCGTCACGCTTAGTCCTAGGGTGTATGGATGTTGACTCACCCACCAAATGTTCCCTCTCCACAATCCTCACAGCTGGAACAACATAAGCTAAATAACAGGAGCCTTGCCAATTAGGGGGAAGATAGGAATATGCATACTGTCCACACACAAACATGGAACCACGTACAGGGGCTAGTGCATTAGTGACGACCGTGCTTCCTGGTGTTACACCTGGAACACGCATCATCGGGGGAAGGGGAATAAGGACCACTTCACCTGACTGTTCAATGGAAACCTCAGTCTGTCCAACCTGAACTTCATATGGGCAGATGCTCTGACCTACCACCGACCGTCCACTCTTGTCGGCCACCCAACAGATCACACCACGTGGGGCATAACTCAATTTAAGCTTAGTAGGGGGCCCTCCGACCCATGGAGGATTGGAAAAGATGTCATCAGGGGAACCATTTGTAGTACTGTTAAAGGCTGCTACATACTCTGGGATGGTAAAGGGGATGGCTATGTAAGGATACACTTCAGAGGCAGATGGCATTAACCCGCATACCCAACACGAATGCTTACGCTTGGCCTGGGCCAACCCATGAGCCGTCTTCAGGAACGTGTTGTCCTTGTGCACATCATGATGGCTGTCATACAGAGTATCAGTAACAATAACCAGGTGACACAGGATAACAGCAAAACAAAACAACATTTTCGGTGACATTTTCAGATGATAAAGGAGACACACAACAACAGTTACACAACACAGAATTCAGTGGGCTGATCGCTGTTAGAGAATGATGGAGTTGAGGATTCCTTCGGGAAACAGAGTCTTTTTGGGGAGAAGTGCAGGAGACCGGCAGGCAACAGTTCAGTTCAAAGGCAAAAGTCTCTGTCCTGGATGATGTCCGTGGCTTCGAGCAACTTCATGGGTACATGTTGAGTGAAAGTAAAGAGCAGTATCAGTTGGAGGATAGTCATGGTTGCAGTGAGAACAATCATATAATGATATAATGATTAAATGTAATATATAATCAAGTTATAGTATTGATTTTAACTTGCACACAAATAATGATACATTTCTGATTAAACATTTCACAGATTTATGTAATCACTCCTGAATCAGATAATAGCTAATGCCAATAATAAAAAAACAGGTAAGACTTGTCCAAGTCAATCACCTTTCTGAGCATGAGTTTGTGTCAACAAGAGTCAATTAGCACAACACTCCGGCTCGGTTTTACAGGGAAAGATTCTATACTGGTGTCCCTACCCTTTTTCATTTTCCTCTGACCTCCCGTGAAAACAACAAATCCACCGTTAAAATGAAAGTCTTCCGTGAATCTTCCTCCCTGGTCTACACCCTATTTCTAAAAAGAAAGCGGGCGGAAAATCAGATATAATTCGTACCCTGCCCGGGCATGTCATGTTTCAGGCGGATCAACTAGTTTGCAGTGGCTCGCGTGTATCCATTTAGTTTTGCCCTGGACCTTTACTGCTGACTGTGTTATCAACAAGATCTGATACGGCCCGTCGTACTTTGCTTCTAGCGCTAACCTTTGGGGCTTGTGAATCATCACCCACTGGCCTGGCACTAGGGAGTGCCCACCGTCCGGAGGGTCTCCCCAGGCCTCTTTCACTTGATTAGCCGCTGTCTGGACCGCTTCTGTCAATTGCACACAGTAGTTCAGCATTGCATCAGATGTCAGGTGGATGTCGGCTTTCCTCAGATCAATCGTGCCTGGTGCAGAGAAAGGCCTGCCAGTCACGATCTCAAATGGGCTGAGTCCTGTGTCTCTGTTGCTTGTAGCACGCATGCTACACAGGACTGTTGGTAAGGCGTCAACCCAAGGAATGCCTTCTTGATGTTTCTTGGCCAGTCGTTCCTTCAACGTCCGGTTGGCTCTCTCCACCTGCCCAGAGGATTCTGGGTGGTAAGGGCAGTTCAGGGACCATTGCACATTCAGCATGCGGGCCACCTCGGCGCAGACTGCTCCAGTGAAGTGTGTTCCGTTGTCTGAGCAGATCTGTTCCGGCAATCCGTATCGGGGAATGATGTCTTTCACAAGGACTTTGGCAGTGTGTAGTGCAGTTCCGGATCGTGCAGGGAACGCCTCGATCCACCTAGAGAACTTGCACAGAACAATCAGAACGTCGCGATAGCCTTTGCACTTTGGAAGAGTGATGTAATCTATCTGAAGAACTCTGAAAGGCCCTGGTGGAGCAGGTGTTTTCAATGTTGGCAGCTTGACCTTTCTGTCGTGGTTGTTTTGCCGACAGGTGGCACACCGCTTGACGATGTCCCTGGCCGTTGCTGTGAACTTTGGGGCCCACCAGACCTGTATGAATCTGTTCCTCATTTTTTCCACTCCCACGTGTCCAAGTGAATGAATTTGCGTCGCCAGATATGGCAGAAGACTTTCTGGAGCCACTGTTCGTGTTCCAAACCTCCACAGGTTGTCATCATGGAGCTTCGCCGCATTTTCAATCCAAGTCCACTTCAATTCTCGGCTAGCGCTGTTCTGCATGTCTTTGATGTTGGCCAAACTTTCCTGTTTCCCTTCTTCCTTGACCTTCTTTGTCACTCTCATCATGCATTTCTCGTTGTCATTTTCAAAAAATTTCCTGTTACCGTTAGATCCGTCCGTGTTTCCATTTCCGTGTCCATTCTCGTTTGTCGTTTCGTTATCCCCCCCTTCTCTTTTTCTTGCGGCTGTTCTTGACACCGCATCCGCCAATGCATTGCCTCTTGCCTCAAGGGTGTCTTGCCTTGTGTGTGCTTTCACTTTTACGACTGCTAGGTCTTTTGGTAGTTGCATTGCATCCAACAATTCAGCCACAAGCTCTCCGTTTTTGATGGGTGTTCCTCTAGCTGTTACAAAACCCCGTTGTTTCCACAGAAGGCCAAAATCCATTGTAACTCCATGCACGTAGCGCGAGTCACAATACACAGTCGCTGTCTTTCCTTCTGCGAGTTTCAAAGCTTCAATCATTGCTTTCAGTTCTGCTTGTTGGGCTGAAGTGCCAGGGGGCATGGAATCAGATGCCAATACCTCGTGTTCGGTTGTCACGGCCCATCCAGCGCCACGAATTCCATCCTCCACTAGCGAAGAGCCATCAGTGAACAGTACTAAGTCTGGGTTTTGGAGGGGTTCCTCCTTCACTGGGTGTTCTTGCTCCAAGAGAGCCACCAGGTCTTCACACCTGTGGTCTTCTGTCCCGTCGGTGTCAGTGGGAGCTAGCATGGTGGATGGGTTGGATATTGTAGCTTTCTGAATGACAATGTTTGGAGATTCAAGCACCGCTTGCCAGTTTCCCCAACGGCTGTCCGAGACACATGGAACTTTTCTTCCGGCCATCAAGGTGTTCACTGAGTGTGGGCATTTGACAAACAGCTGTTGGTCGAGCACGATGTTGTTGACCAGCTGTATAGCTAAGTATACAGCCTGTACGGCTCTCAGACAGGGTCCAAACCCAAGGGCTGTAGTGTCAAGTTTAGCAGAATAGTAGCCCACCGGTCTCATCAGGCCTCCATGTTCTTGTGACAGTATGGATGTCAGGTAGCCACGGTTCTCGTTGACATAGAGAGTGAATGGTCGTCTGACATTGGGTATTCCCAGGGCTGGGGCTTCACACAGTGCATTTTTCAAATCTTCAAACGCTTTCCGTTGTTCTTCTCCAAATTGGATCTGTTCCTTCGAATCTGGTCTTCCTTTTAGCAAGTCGTTTAGGGGTTGAGCAATCTCAGTGTAACATTCCACCCAGGATCTGTTGTAATTGCAGAGCCCAAGAAAAGATCGCAGTTCTTTGACTGTCTTGGGGTCTGGGGTCCTTCGGATTGCAGCAGTTCGGTCTTGAGTGATTTCACGTTTGCCTGGGGATATCTTTTGTCCAAGGAACACAACTTCACTCTGTGACATTTGTGCTTTTTCGTAGCTGATTTTGTGGCCTTTGGCGTGCAGATAGTCCAGCAAAGCCAGCACGTCTCTGTCATGTTCTTCTTCAGTCTGATGCAATCAAAATGTCGTCCAAATACGTGATGACCTCTGAGGTCAATTTGGGTGCTTCCGGAAGCGTGAGGTGTCGTCGTAGCGCCTGATGGTAGATGGTTGGTGCGCAGCTTAGGCCCTGAGGCAGTCTTTTCCAATGGTATTGACTCCCGTCGAAGGAGAAGGCCAGCCAGTCTTGACACTCTGTGGCGATGGGAATTGTCCAGTAGGCGTTGACGCTGTCCAGCACCGTGAACATTTTATGCTCCGGTGTCAAAGAGTTGAAAATGGTGGACACGTCCGGCACTATTGGGCAGATGTGGTCAAGAGTCTTGTTGGCTTCTCGATAGTCAATGGTCAATCTCCAGGTGTTGTTGGCCTTTTTCACGGGCCAGACTGGGGCATTGGAAGCAGACTTTGTTTTGGCGATGACTCCTCTTTCCTCTAATTCCTTGATGATTGGGCGGAGTCCGTCCAAGGCAGCTCGATTGATGGGATATTGTTTCACACACGGAGGTGGTCTTCCAGTCAGTCTGACAGGTTCCATGTCCAGCAGTCCACAGTCGTTCTTTCCTTTGGCCCATGCAGCGTGTTCCCGGAGGTCCTCTCTTTTCAGCCTTCGCAGGTTCCAAGAGACTTCCCCATCTTTAAAGTCGAGGCTGGCATTAAAGGACAGCAGCACATCCATCCCCAGCAGGGGTTCGCGGATCTGGTCGCCTGCCCATAGGTGGCATGTTACCTCGGTGGGTCCAATGGCGACGGTGACTGGGGCTGTTTGCTTCAGACTGAATTTCTCTCCGGATGGTCCACAAGCTGTCTTGGTGACACCTGACAGAGGAATTTTGTGTTTCTTCAATAGTTTGGACGAACAGACTGTGAGTTCAGCACCAGTGTCAATCAAAAATTCAATTTCAATGTGTTCTTCAAGCAAGGCAGTAACGTAAAGGGTGTTGTCGGCAAGTCGTAGGGCGGCGGCAATTGATCGGAGTGAGGGGGTGTCTAGTTTCCCGGGACCGCAGAGAAGAGGGTTTCCAGCTGTTCCATGCTCAGGTTTTTGAATCTTTTCAACATGGCTTTCTTGTCCTCATCGTTGTCGGAACCCTCATCTCTCCTCCGGCGGTTCAGTTCTTCCCCGCAGGACCTCCAGTTCTTCGGTTTTTCCTTGCAGTCTCTTTTCCAGTGGCCTGTCTTCCCACAACTGTGGCACTTCCCTTTCTTCTCTCGCATCTCCTTGCCCTCTTTCTTGTTGGCATTCAGGTTTCTGATCTTCACCTCAGTATCGCGTGCTACCCTGATGGCGCTGTTCATGACTTGATGGAAATCAACGCTGTCATCCTCCCAGTTGGCGAAGGTCAGTTTCACACCTTTTTGGATTTCAGGCAGGAGCCCCCGAAGATATTGACTCTTCAAAGGCACCTCGGTGGCTGCTGCGATGGTGTCGGAGTCGTGGTTCATTCCCCTGTATTGCAGATAGAGTTCAATGAAACGGTTCCCGTAGACGTCCACAGACTCTCCCTCTTTCTGTAGGCAAGCAGAGATTTTGGACCAGTCAACTGTGGCTTTGGCTTGTTGTCGTAGCCACTGGCGAAGTGCCTCCCATGCGTCATCCAACGGCAGCTGGTTCTCTCCCAAAGATGTTGTGACCAGTGCTCGAAGTTGTTCTCTTTCTCTGACATTCAACACACGATGTAGGATCTTCAATGCATCAAAAGGGTGCAGGTCTCTCATCTCCTTGAGTTCTTTTATCTTCTTCCAGGTATGCCGTCCGCCATCCCGAGGGTGTTGTATGGCGGCGGACCATTTCTGGATTTCGTCGCCCTTTGCTGGTTGGTAGAACACAGACACGCCATCAGCGTTGGCTACTGTGCGTACTGGGCATATGAGTGCCTCATCAGCTGATTCGTCCCAGACATCCCATCCCTCTGCTGGTGGTCTGCGCCTTTTGGTCTTTGGCTTGGTTACGGGAGCAGCCGCTCCCTGGCTTGCATCAGATGTGGATGGGGCGTCAGTCACGGGTACAGCAGTTGCATTATCATTCGCTGGTGCTTGGTTGGCTTGTTCTGGCGGGTGGCAGGTATTGGGGGTTGGTTGCAGGTGGCGCTGGTAACAGCATGGATGGAGTTGGAGTGGGTGCTGTAGCCCCAATGGCCGGTGGCTGGTAATGGCCCTGTTGGGGTTGAGCAGCTTGTTGGTAGTTGATCACATATGGAGTGTAGAGGCCAGGGCCTGTTGGTGAGCCCATGCTGGCTTGCGCATCAGCTGTAAATGGTTGGTAACCGGGGCCTCTCCCTGTTGGCTGTTGGTACCCGCCAGGTGGGGTGCTGTTCGTTGGCTCAAACAGACCTCCAATAGCCGGATAATGTGCGATGAAACTGCCTCCCAGCTCAATAGTGTCAGAGATGTCCACTGCACTTCCAGAAGCCTCCACCATGGCAGGTGGCGCTGCTGGGTCCAAGCCATGCAGTGTCGGGTAGAGGCGGGTGCTGTGCTGCCCGTCACGCCTCCCTCCCCCAAGATGGGGCGGTGGTAGTGGGAGGAGTTGGCTCCTCCCCTCAGAGTGGCGCGCTGTGACTGCTCCTCTTCGCCTCATTCCAGTGTGTTCTAGCAACATGTCTGCTTCTGCCAACTGTTCCTCCAAATCACGTCTCTCCATCTCACTTCTCCAAGTCCTATCTCGAATCTCTGTCTCCAATTCATGTATCTTCCTTTTCAATGACTCTTCCACGATTGCAGCCGTCTGTAACCTCTTTCCAGCTTTGCCTGCCTGTGATTTCAATTCTTCTGCCAGACATTCGGTGCGGTGTTTTTCGGCATCCACCTCCTGCGAGCAGGATGCCCGCATGGCCCCCATAAAGGATCGCCTCAGTTGACTCATTAACAAAAAGGCATAGGGCTCACGATGTCTGTTGTGCTTTTTCCAACTCAAATACACCTCACGAATCTTCTTAGGTGGCCAGCGCCCCTGGACAATAGATGCTGGATCAATTTCAAAATCTGTTCGCAATTTTTCTTCAAATTTGCCCAATTGAAATTTCTTCGCCATCCATTCTGACACATAATCTTGTATTTCAGCAAATGTCTCCTCCTGCTGAGGCTTCACTTTCTCCTCATCATGGTCAGCTGCTTGCTTATCTTCTCTTTGCTTATTGCGCCCGCGAGCCATCTCTGATTTCTTACTCTCTTGCACAATGTCTTGTTCCAAATTATTATTGAGGCCCGAAGCCATAGAATTGGACTATGTGTTCGTACAAGGACGTGGTCCTTTATTTAAACTTTTTCCTTAAATTTGTCAGTAGTGTGTGATGTTTTAGTGCCAACTTTTGCGATTCTGCTTTGGCCAAAGGGAAAAGAACCTCTCTCTCTCTCTGTCCTTCTCCTTTTTTTTTTTTTTTTTTCCACACACGCACACTCACACACACACGCTCGCTGCTCCCGCCAGGGAAAAGAAAACACTCTCTCTTTATCTCTCTCGCTCCGTAACCTGGCACTTGGTAAATTATTTTACTCACAGCATGAAGCCACAACAATAAATTTCACCAGTGTCAGTTCCACTTAGCTCAGACTATTTCCTCTCTCCCAAAAACGGCTGGACAACGACAAAAAATAATTTCTCATTCACACTTTTAACGATCTCTCGCTAAATTCACAGTTGACCAAGTCAACAAAAACATAGGTTGGAAACCCTATCCCACTTTTCAAATACTGCACAACCAAAACACCCCCCTCTGGTGATTTCGTCTCCTCTCTGTATCACTGTAACGCTAAGTTTAGTCTTAGGAAACTAAACAAAGACCTTGAGAAACAACCACACCGTTCACTTCAGCAAAAATAATGACTGTAGCAACAGTAACTCCTTCTATTTTCTCTTCGGCACCCGCACAGCACTTCACAAAACCCACACAGCTTTTATCACAAAACCCACACAGCTTAGTATGTAATGTCAGTACAGAAAAAAGAAAAGCTTTAATCCCCCAAGCTTGTCCGTAGTTAATCGATTACTTCTTTTAATTCGTTCACGAATCTATTCCAATTACCCAAAATATGTGAACACTTTAACCATTTACTTTTTATCAGAAAACTTCTTATATCAAATGACATCTAGAGCTCATCAATCATTGATATAGGTATATTACTTGTCAAAACACTTAATGACACAAACTTCAATACTCTCATTAATGTGCAGCTTTAAATCAAAAAAATTATAATTTACTCCCTAAATTATGTTTATTTTTTTAACTTTACTCTTGGTTCTTTGTCACGCACAGAGGAGAAAAAACTCTTTGCTTTCACCTGGTCAGAGTTTCTTCACTGCGGCGGGTGCACACGCACACAGCATCCTCCCTCTTGGTAGGCTTCCAGCTGGGGTTGGTCACGTCAGCCCGGGGCCCAAAATAGACTCTTCTTACAGATGTGAAGTTTCAAAATCTGCCCTCGAAGTCTGTTTGAACCCGAAGTCTGTTTGAACCCGAAGACTCAGTCTGACCTCGCCGAATGGATGTTCTCGTCTTCCCCCTCCTCTTGCATCCGGGTCACGGCACCAAATGTTGGATTCACGATCGTTTTGCGTTGTGTTTTAGTTCTGATGTCTGTATTGAAGATGGTCAATAAAGCTTGACGGCTGGATCAGGATCGGTGATCAAAAGAATTTATTGTAGATGGTACATCACTCACTAACCGAGCACAGGCTAAGTCTCAAACAGTAAAACTGCACAGAGTCTAACAGGTGTGGTAGTCAGTAGAAGCGGGCTGCTGTTGAGCGTCTTGGCATAAGATGCTCCCCGAGTCGATTCCTCGATCCGTCTCGAAGTCAAAACCTGAGACAAAGCCTGTTATACTAAAATCATATACGTCTCTACTATACACAAAAGTAACACATAAGTAACACATAAGTAACACAGATGGACACATCAGAATACATACAGAAATACCCCAAATTCCTACAAGCTCTAGCGCCTAGGCCCTTTGAGACAGAGACACCGTTCCAACTTTAAAACGTCCGGTCAGTACTGGTGTAAGTTGCTCGCGAAGATGACGTCAGGTGGGCATATCGTTCGTCCGCCATATTGGATTGAACAGAAAGCGAAACTATGGATACATAGTTATTTCGTATGCTTAACGATTTAAGCAACGTATGTTAAAGCTGGATCGTATTGTGTTGTATTATATAGAGGGTGCTAATGTGAGTTTGTAAGCTACAGTTTGCTTTAGGATGTTTGTGGGGTTCTATGTAATTTAATATGGGCTATATGTGTTTTCTAATCGTATGTGGTTTTCTACTTCAAGATATATTTTTCTACTCATAGATATATTTTTCTATTAGAGATATTTCTACTGATGTATTTTTATTAAATTAGTTTCGTACTTGAATATTCATTGCCTTTAAATGTCTGGTTACCCCTGCTTATTTACTGCCATGTTTGGAACTGCCATTTGAATCTATTTTTCTATTGGCCAATTCCTGAATGTTACTTAGACGTTATCAAATTTTCTGCATTTCTCATGGAATGTTGCACGTGTTTAAATGTCTACTGTTGGCTGTATAGCTTCATCTCATGTACTTTCTGTTCCCCATTTTTTGTCTGTCTTTTAAAGGGTTTTCACCTGATGAAAATGACTTGTTAATGACAACATTTAATGGATGCTAAAAAGTGACTACATATGCCTGCCTCTGAATTCAAAGAAAATAAAAGAAACAAAAAGAGGAAACAAAAGCACAGTTTATTTCAAGTCATTGAGTGGAATCCAGCATTCTTAAAAACTCCATAGATGTCCATCTATTTTTCAAGTTGAGGATTTTGCACAGAACCCCCAGCACAACTTGACAATATGAATTAAATATAAATATGTGCAGTGTATTAGCAGTTATCTCATACAATAAGTAGAATAATGTATGTAGATGTAGCAGTAACATTATAATAGTAGAAATAATAATATAGATATATGCAGTGTATTAACAGAATATAATAAAACAGAATAAATATGGATATTCAATATGACAAATATATAACAGATATATAGCTATGTGTAGTGTGGAAACAGTGTCATTGTAGTGCAGAAACAACATTATAAGAGTAGTAAGAATAAGTCTATGTGCAGGATGAATAGTATAAAGATCAGTAGAATAACTATGTATAAATGTAATTACAGTAGGCCTATGTACATTTGTAAATAAATAGAAAACTATGGGTGAGAGGGATAAATTAATTTTATTTAATCGTAAAAGTAAATTGCATTCAATTAAATTGCAATTAAAAATCTTTCCAGTAGGCTTTAATGTCACGCAAAAAGTACAACCAAAGCTGAGCTTGATCAACTAGAACGTCTAAAGAACCAGAACTTGAGTGTAGTTTTTTGCTGGGTCCCAGGCCATGTTGGTCTGAGGGGAAATGAGAAAGCGGACAGTGCTGCTAAGCAAGCCCTCAATGAAGAAGTCACAGAATGTCAAATCCCTGCCCCAGACCTTAAACCTATACTGAACTCTTACATCTCAGATAAGTGGCAATCTGAATGGGATTAATGTACCAACAACAAGCAAGGAATGTGAATTTTGGCACATTTTCATGATCCACTGGGTCGTTATGGCCACACAAAATACGGTGTTGCTAAAATTACTCCTATTGTGGCTATTAGAGACATGCGTTCATGAGTATCCAGCTACATTCAATGAGTTAAGTAAAATACATTCACACACACAAAAAAAACATCACTAATGTTGTGGACATTCCTTTATTCTGAGATACATCAATAGGCTCTCAAAACAATCCCAAACAGACAAAAGGTCTTTATAGAGCAAATCCATATAGATTATTTATGACCGCCGCGCAGCGAAGCGGCGGTCATATAGGTTTAGTCAGATTTGTTTTGTTTTTTTTGTTTTTTTTCGCATGTCCAAATTGTATGTTGATCTCAAGGGGCCATGTCAACCCATTCCATAACCACTCATTTCATGTATAGCACCACCTAGTTAAACACAAAAAAAAATGAGGTGTTGTAATCGCAGGTATCTGTGACCTAACATAGTCAGCAACTGGAAGAAGCATGTCTGAACAAGCCATAAAGACCGTCGAACACCTTAAGATGGAGAGAACCACGATGAAAAGAGCGTTCTCTGGGAATAGGCGTGATTTCCATAGATGGAGGAAAGACTGGGAAGCACTGCAGAGGCAAGGTGAGCCGACTGGGTCTAAGGAGGTGAAAAAATTCCAGTTGTTGGACAGCTTGGAAGAAAAGGTCACCAGAGACCTTCGACTCACTGCCTACAACACAGCAGAAGACGTTTTCCGTGTCCTTGAGAGCCGCTATGGGAACCAGACCGCCATCGCCATCGAAATTGTGGAGGAGCTACAGAGGATGCCAGCTGCAAGGAGTCATCAGCCAAGAAAGATTGTGGAGTTTATCCAAGCGGTAGAGAAGGCTCTGCAAGACTTGAGCGATCTAGGAGACACGGGAGCAATAAAAAATCCGCTGGTCATAAAGTCCATCGAAAGTAAGCTTCCAGACTCTCTGAAGAAGGAGCAGCTCATGTATGTGGCAGATAGTCGAAATGCTGTGACCCATCACAACCGATTTGACACCCTGTTGGCATTCCTGAAGCAGCAAGAGAGGATCTATGAGCAGCTGGAGCAACTGATGGATGATGAGCCAAGGAGGGAAGCGAGACTTGAGCCTACATATGCCAAGACAAGGGCCACCAAGTTGGAAGATTCCCATTCAGGATGTGAAGTTTGTGGTGATTGGAAGCACAGGACTAGGCTGTATTTCTGCCAGCAGTTTCGAGCACTAAAGCCAGTAGAGAGAGAAGCTGCAGTAAAGAAGCTGGGAGCATGTGAGCGATGTCTTAAAGTACATGATAACCTGGCATTGTGTAAGCCCACCTTCCTCTGCAAACATCCAGAGTGCCAGGATGGGCATGGCCCAGAACACCATTATTACTTGTGCCCCAACACCGGCACAAGAGGTGCAAGCCATAAAAGGAGTGAATATGATCCCGGGAAAGGAAAGGTACACTGCTGACCAAGAGGACTTCTTGAGCAAACTTTCTCCAGAGCTGGCAAACCAGTGCAGAGACGTCTTTTCAAACACTGCCTCAAAAACCATGAGTATGTCAACGGAGCAATCAAGCCTCCTCATGGGAAGTGGGATACAAGAATCGCCAGTCATCATTAGGGGTGAACGATTTTGGAAAAAAATCTAATTGCGATTTTTCTCACCAATATTGTGATTGCGATGCGATATGCGATTATTTTTAAGCTCTTTATCTTCTGTCTTATTCAACAAAGACAAGCAATATATTACTCTATAGTATGACCAAAACAAAATTAGATAAGTTAAACATAAACTGTTCTTTCCTGGAGCCCAGGCCTATGTTATGATGGCATTAGGTCATTGAATAAGATTGATGAATGAAATATTTTTTATTTAACTATTTTAATCACATTAGTAGACCTAACACAAAATTAGATAAGTTAAACATAAACTGTTCTTTCCTGGAGCCCAGGCCTATGTTATGCTGGCATTAGGTCATTTAATAAGATTAAAATAGTTAAATAAAAAATATTTAATTCATCAATCACATTAGTAGACCTATATTTGTTGAACTTCCAGCCTTGTAAACATTTAATGATTCTTATACGTTTCTATTTTGTTTCTATTTCATGTAGATATGATCTTCTTTCGTTAGTTAGGTCTACATGCAGTGGCACTGACACGGCTTCTCCTGTGCTCTCCGCACACACACACACACACACACACACACACACACACACACACAGAACCGCTCCTCTCCTCTGTTGGCTACTTGCACGTGAATCGGAACAAACTACTGTATTGTTGCAGCACAAATAAATGCGGCCAAATGACCGGTCCGCTCGGTGTTAACTAAAGGTTAGCATCATCAACACCGCAGCGCAATACGCATGCATGCAAATTAACTAGTTTGTTTATATCACAAAGCCAATGGCGGAGACAAAACTCTTTAAACAGGCAAAGTTAGCAGCAGTTAGCAGCATGTATGTAGCCTAGAGCCTTAGCAGGTAAGCTAATGTTGGAACAGCTAGGTTTTTGCTGGTTAGCTGTGTCAACTACTTGCGGATAACATTATGCATCAATTCATTCTGTGAGATGAAATGTTTGCGCAGCCAACCCCCTTGGATATCGCAAATGCCCCCACTGTCACTGTACTGCAGTAAACAAAGTCCCCAATGCACAGGTGAATGGCTGCTGTGCAGCCTAAACAGTCGTGGAGTTTTAATCATCAGCTGGACAAGTGAACGAAGTTACCAGCCAGAGTAGCAGCACAGGGGAATTATGAACTCGAACCAGGGACATGGCAGGTTCGAGCAAAAGGTAATTAAGAGGTTTAGTTTTAACCAAAGTAGCTCTACTGATCAGACCTTTCTTTCTTGACACTGTTAGCTGGTCCTCTTGTTTACGTTTTTTGCTTCTTCAGTGGTTGGTGTGAAGAATCGTGGCGCGTCGGCAAGCGCAAGTATAAATGCGTTTTGGTGACGTCACATATTACTGAGCGTAATCGCAGCCTTTGCGGTTTGAAAATCGCGTTTCATCATATCGCGATATTATCGCAAATGCAATAAATCGTTCAGCCCTAGTCATCATGATGCTTCTTAAGGTAACTGCAAATGCTGGACAAAGAATTGGGACCTTGATCGACCTGGCATCTGACACAAACTACATCACTCACAGGGCTGCAAGAAGGCTGAACCTAAAGAGTGAAGATGTTACCCTCATTGTCCATGGCGTTGGAGGGATGAAGGTCCGTGTAGAGACAAAGAGGTACCTCTTAAAGATCAGAGTTAAGACCCCCAAGGGTACCTTCCAATCTCACCAGCTAGTTTGTTACGGACTGAATAATATTGCAGATGTCCACCAAGGTGTGACCGCGAGGCAGCTGCAGAAGTTCTTCTCAGATGTCCCAGCTTATGAGCTTGAGCAGCCCAAGGAGATCAGCCTACTGATAAGCCACCGAGAGGGTAAGCTGGCTCCTCAACGCATCCAAGTCATTGCAGATCTTGTGCTGTGGGACGGGCCCCTGGGGAAGACTGTTGGAGGTACGCATCCGGACCTTTTCGAGAGCGTTACCGTGTCCACCCATACATCCAAAACCCACTTTGCTAGGTCGATGTGAACAGCTGCAGTAAGATATGAGGAGCTCGCTGCCAGGATCCCAGAACAACCGCCACCAACTAGTCAAAATGGCTGCAACTTTCAGGAATCAACGACTTTTTCCACCAACCATGACTTCCTGAAAGGGTGGAAACAGGACAACTATGATTTCCTGACATCACATGACGACCTTGACCCCCTGAAAGCCACTGCTGCAAATAAGGAGCAAATCCAGAAGACTGGAGGATTTCAGCTCAAATCATGGGCATGCTCTGAGCAAAGTGGGAGGCAGGAGTCTCATGAAGACCCGGATGACAAACCGAAAGCCACGGTCCTCCCAAATCAAATGGGTGACAGTGACAACAAAACTAAGCTAACCCCCTTGGATCAGAATGAAGACTGGCTCATTTGTTTTGGTCGTGGGTAAGGAGAAGTTACCCTTCCTGGGGCGCAAGCTAAGGTAAGCTAACTGGCTCATTTGTTTTGGTTGTGGGTAAGGAGAAGTTACCCTTCCTGGGGCGCAAGCTAAGGTAAGCCAACTGGCTCATTTGTTTTGTGTTTGTGATGGACTGTGCCTAGGTTGATGGTACTTGGCTAAGGTTCTTTATGGTTTATGGTTCAGTCCACATCAACGGGACGGACCGACCTAGCCAACTTGACCAAGACCATGCCTAGGTTGGTTAAGGGTATTTGGATGCTTGTTGTGGTAATATGGGGCAGCATGGGGCGTAAGCTAACTGCTAACTGCTGGCTAATTTGTTTTGTGTTTGGGATGGGGCCTAAGCTAACGGGCTAAGCTAACTGGCTAATTTGTTTTGTGTTTGTGATGGGCTGTGCCTAGGGTGATGGTTGGTTGGCCAAGGTTTTTTATGGTTATGGTTCAGTCCACATCAACGGGACGGACCAACCTAGCCAACCTTGACCATGCCTGGGCTGGTTAAGAGTATTTTGGGTATTGGATATTTCAATGTGGTAATATGGTGGCAACATGGAGGGGAGTGTCTCCAGGACGCTGGTTTCACTGTTAAGCCTTCATGAGGTGTCGTGGGCCTAACTTAACGAAACATCGGTGAATGAGGGTGCCCACTTGATAACCCCAATAACATGCCGCATACTATATGCTACTGCTGTTGGATAGGCCATTTGTATTGTGCTTGTGACCATTTGTTGGCGGATTTGTGGGTAGTGTGCTTTTTAAAGTTAAACTTGAGCAGGGGCTTCTGAATGTGTTTTTACCTTGGATTTTGGCACAAGGGATTTTAACATCTAATCCTGTGTATTAATGTAATGCCTTGTAAAGAGAGGTGTCTGGAGTCGTGTTCGCTTCCCGCCAGAAGGGGTACTTCAAGATGCACAGCCGGATCAAAGGTGGAAGATGGTATCACTTTGACAGCCAGATTGCCCTTGGCGCCCCCAGGGAGAGCATCATTAAGATGCGAAAGAAAACCTCTGTTTCCGCACTGACAAGGGCCCTAGTGATGAAGCCACTACAGGACCAGGATCCATCCCAAGCAGTGCAACAAAAACCACCTGTAGGTCCAGCGATCCTGAGCCTTGTGGACGTCAAGTTGTTCAGTGTCTTACACAGGCTGGTTGAGACCATTGCATGGATCTGGAGTGCTATAAAGGAAAAAGAAGGAAAAGAAAGTTCCTTGGATCAAACCGAGGCCTGAGAAGACCAAAGTGGGAGGCAGTCCTCCACTGGGGCGTCCGGCGCCTAGTTGCCCTGTTGCCTGAAGAGCAAATGTCGAATTCAAGTTAGATGACCTACCTCAGTTTGAGTTTGACGTTGAGTAGCGACCTTCCCAGTATGAATCAGGGAAGCTCGAGTGGGAGGTCAAGCTCTATTTAGGATAGTTTGGGAATAATGGGAAGAAAGCTGCATGGGGAAAAGAGAAAACAGTGGTGATTTCACTTTCAGTCAGGTTAGTGGAGAGGAGTCGGCCGACGCAATCAATCAAATCTCCTCCCATTGCGTTCAGTCCGCAACGTAACACAAGTGACGCACCTCCAAGGCACAGGTGGTTAATTAAATACTAAGCGGGAGTGAATAGGGGAGACACGACAGCAAACAATAGAGCAGAAGCTGTTAAATGCAAAGGCAAACAATGAAAAGTTCTGTGCAATCTGGGACATTTAAAAGCTGGAGAGACTGACGGTAAGGGATTTATACCACTTTTAATGTTGGTGCTCGAACCAAATGCATGCCTTAATTGGCTTGGAATGTGAACGTCCGTGGAGGTGCGGTTCCACCAGCTGTCCGTGCGTTTAAGTACATGCCTGAATTGTTATTTCGTATGCTTAACGATTTAAGCAACGCATGTTAAAGCTGGATCGTATTGTGCTGTATTGTATAGAGGGTGCTAATGGGCCTGTGAGTTTGTAAGCTACAGTTTGCTTTAGGATGTTTGTGGGGTTCTATGTAATTTAATATGGGCTATATGTGTTTTCTAATCGTATGTGGTTTTCTACTTCAAGATATATTTTTCTACTCATAGATATATTTTTCTATTAGAGATATTTTTCTACTGATGTATTTTTATTAAATTAGTTTCGTACTTGAATATTCATTGCCTTTAAATGTCTGGTTACCCCTGCTTATTTACTGCCATCTGCCATTTGAATCTATTTTTCTATTGGGCAATTCCTGAATGTTACACTTATATTTAGACGTTATCAAATTTTCTGCATTTCTCATGGATTGTTGCACGTGTTTAAATGTCTACTGTTGGCTGTATAGCTTCATCTCATGTACTTTCTGTTCCCCATTTTTTGTCTGTCTTTTAAAGGGTTTTCACCTGATGAAAATGACTTGTTAATGACAACATTTAATGGATGCTAAAAAGTGACTACATATGCCTGCCTCTGAATTCAAAGAAAATAAAAGAAACAAAAAGAGGAAACAAAAGCACAGTTTATTTCAAGTCATTGAGTGGAATCCAGCATTCTTAAAAACTCCATAGATGTCCTTCCATTTTTCAAGTTGAGGATTTTGCACAGAACTCCCAGCACAACTTGACAATATGAATTAAATATAAATATGTGCAGTGTATTAGCAGTTATCTCATACAATAAGTAGAATAATGTATGTAGTTAACATGTTAGTTAGCATAGTTAGCATAACTACTAAAAATGATTAGCTAGGTTAGCTAAGTAATATGGTTAGCATAGTTAACATTGTTAACATGTTAGTTAGCATAGTTAGCATAACTGCTAAAAATGATTAGCTAAGTTAACTAAGTTACATGGTTAACATAGTTAACATGTTAGCATGCTAGTTAGCAAAGTTAGCATAACTACTAAAAATGATTTGCTAGGTTAGCTAAGTCACATGGTTAACATAGTTAGCATTTTAGCATTGTTAGCATGCTAGTTAGCATAGTTAGCATAACTACTAAAAATTATTAGCTAAATTAGCTGTCACATGGTTAACATAGCATTTTAACTAGGGCTGTCAATCGATTAAAAAAATTAATGTAATTAATTACATACTCTGTGATTAATTAATCTAAATTAATCGCATATATAAGTTTTGCTGTGAAAGTATTTTAAAAATTTAAATTCAAATGAATCATTGAATAATCAGCATTAGTGACATTAAAGTTCAAAAACTCTTCAGCATTAGTGACATTAAAACTCAACTGTTCAAATAATTGCCATAATAATCTATGATATGACCTAATATGCTGAGGAAATAAATTCAAAAGTGCTTCGGGAAGAATTTTTTTTTTCACATACAAGGCATTTCATTGCAGAGGACTTTATTTTCAACACTTTATTTTTTATCAACACCATCAGGCCGTTTTTTAAAAGTAAATGTTCCAATCAATGATCCAGGCAGCACGTTTTCTTCTCTCTCCTTCATTTTACAGTCTAATTTTTACTCACTAGAATGACTCGGGGTCAAAGGTCATACGGAATCGATTAATCTGCACTAATTTTGCACTAATCAGTTATTTTTTCTCAAATTAATTAATCGAAATTAATCAGTTATTTTGACAGCCCTAATTTTAACATTGTTAGCATGCTAGTTAGCATAACTACTAAAAATTATTAGCTAAGTCACATGGTTAGCATAGTTAGCATTGTTAGCATGCTAGTTAGTATTGTTAGCATAGTTATCATTTTTGACAAAACTATTAGAAAACATTAGCTAAGTTACTTAAGTAACATTGTTAACATAGTTAGCATAACTGCTAAAAATGAATAGCTAAGTTAGCTAAGTCATATGGTTAGCATGTTAGCATTCTTAATATTTTAGCATAACTACTATAAATCATTAGCTAAGTTAGCTAAGTCACATAGTTAGCATTGTTAACATAGTTAACAGCATTAACATTATTAACATTATCTTTGTATATATCTTTGTATATATCTGTATATATCTTTGTTAACATAGTTAGCATAACTACTAGCAAACATTAGAGCCATTCCAACTGTCAGTTATCATCAACTATCTACCTAAATAATTTAACCATTTAAACTATCCACCTATTTAACTGTTCAGTCATTCCAACTATATTAAACCTCATCTACCGAGCAACCAATATAGTTTGTTTTTACTCTGTATGATATTTTACATCATATTTTTGCATTTTCATGCACTGTATTTCCTTCAGGAAATGCTTTTCTAGTTATTATTATTATTATTATTATTATTATTCTCTAAAATTTCTGAATACTCAATCAATTGGAATAAATCTGCATTTCTCCCATTACATCCCAACAGCTGGGATGTGACAGCCAACTCTTCACCTATCCCACTCTGCACTAACTATATCACTTACTTAGGGATAAAAGTCTCCCCAAGGCTGTCAGACTTATTTAGCCTAAATTATTCCCCTCTACTCACTTCAATAGATGATGACCTTCAACGCTGGAAGAACCTCCCATTATCCATCATTTGCAGAATCTCAGTAATCAAAATGACAATACTGCCCAAAATAAACTATTTACTCTCTATGATTCCAACCCAGCCCACCCCACTTTGGTTTAAGTCTTTCGATTCATTAATCACTAAATTCTACTGGAAAGATAAGACCCCAAGGATCAAACTCACCACTCTCCACAAACCAAAAGCACTGGGAGGACTAGAGGCCCCACACTTCCAGCACTATGCCCTGGCCAACCAGCTCCACTTCATCTACAAATGGCTACACCCCACCCCCTCAGACAACACCTGGTTAGACCTAGAACAAACAATCTGTAAAGAAATTAAAATCTCAGATCTCCCTTTCTGCAGTCAGTCAATCAAAAAACATCCATCCTTCAAAGCCCCAACAATTTCATCTACTCTGACAGCCTGGTGGAGATTCTACCACATCACTGATTCACCTATAGCACCATCAATTCGCACCCCGATTTGGAATAACCCAGATTTCACCGTCAATAAAAAAACACTTAACTTTCACACATGGATAGGAAAGGGCATCACTCACCTTCAACACATTCCTCAAGACAATAATCTGGCCTCATTTTCCTGTTTGGTCCAGAAGCACAGCATCGAGAGTAAACACTTCTTACAATACCTGCAAATTAAATCATCTATCCTAGGAAAAATTAACATCCAGACAGCTAACCTTGACATTCCCCCACCAATCTCAGAGCTGCTTAATATTCCCTCTCCCAAAAAAATACTTTCCCACATTTACAAAATTATATCTCGTTCAGAAAAAACAATTGGCCTGCCATATCACCAATGGGAATCAGACTTATCAATTACTCCTGGTGCCGACATCTGGACCAAAATGTGCAAAAACATCTACCTCATGACAAAGAATAGTAATCTACAACTAATACAATACAAGGTTCTTCACAGATTTCACTTCACTGCACATAAATTGGCTAAAATGGGGTTTGGTTCGGATCTATGCTCTCACTGCACACAAAATAACCCAGACACATACATTCATGCGGTTTGGCATTGCACTCCAATCAACCACTTCTGGGTGAGTGTCACAAAATCTCTCTCTTCCATCTTTGGCTGTCACATCCCAGCATCCCCTTCCTTATGCATACTTGGTGATACATCCACAGTCTATTTAAGCAACTCCTGCAATAAAACACTGCTGGTAGCGCTGACTATCGCCAAGAAAACAATCCTCATGAACTGGAAATCTAGGAACAATGTTCACATCACTCATTGGAAAAACTTGTTAACAGACTTTTTCTATCATTAGAAAACCTATCAACTACAAACTTAATCAATACTCAGGATACAACCTCTCCTTGGTACCCCTTTATCACCTACTTACAGTCCTGACCCTCTTTGCCTGAGATCCATCTCCACACCATCATAACACACTTCATCAACAGATACACATATCATCGAACACTGGGCAGGGGATGGTAGCTGGAACTACTACTACTACTATTATTATTATTATTATTATTATTATTATTATTATTATTATTATTATTATTATTATTATTATAAATAGCAAATAAATAGCATCCCCTTCTTCCCCTCCCCCTTTTATTTACATTCTCTGATAAACTTTACTAATTTCACTCTTTCTCTCTGCCTCTCTCATCGTTATTCTGCAGGGGCCCCATTGGATGGCTTGGGAGACTCGGTCCTGGTGGGTCGCTGTGTGGATTTGGCATTGGTTGGGTCCTGTGGGTTATCTATTGGCCCTGGGCCCCTGTTGTGCACCCTCCTCATACGCTCATGCACACGCCTTGTCCTGAAAGCACACAGCACGCTTTACTCTCTTTTAATTGCACTACATGTTAGGTGACATTCATCAAACATAAACAAAAACTACAAAACAGGCTAGGGTAAGAGTGGAGTGCAGGTAGATGCCTCATCAGGTGACTTATTTTAATGCACACATTACAGAGGAGGCATACATCTTACACAGGGTAAGTGTGGTGTGCATGGGGAAATCCTGACAGATATTCACCATGCATGCCCACTTCTTTTAATGCTACACACTAGATAGAGCCCTCAACCTAGCCATTCACATACATTCAGTGATGGTGAGAAGATGGTGTACAGGTGGACCCCTTTGTGACATGGTGCAGAAGCAACCACCTTGTCTTGTATGTGGCTATGCACTTACCATACTCTTCCCTCCACTTCTACCACGTCTCCTCCTACTATACTTCGACTAGTATTTAAAATGTAGGCACTCCTATCCTTTAGTACTAGTACTGACAGATGCAGTGGTAATTCCTAGTTAAGGTCTCTTCTGCACTGCTTAAATGTTATTCTACTGCTGTAGCTCTGTAGCTTAAATGTTGTTTTGGATAAAAGTGTCTGCCAGATTAATAAATGGGAAATGATGCATGGTGGATGTTAGGAAGGCCAGGCTTGAGTTGGATGTCATCTCAATCTTAGGTGAAGAGGTAGAGGTTAGAGAATAAAACTTAGAACAAAAAGTAAGGACATTTTATGTTTGGTAGATAATTTCTCTGTGGCAACTATTCTTTTTGGCAATACATCTTACCGTTGGAAAGCCTGTTTAGTTCCCTTTCAAAGGGTGCCCCATTTGTAAGGAACATGCACTTGTGGGATGAGCAGCAGAGCTGAGTATGTAGGTTGCACCCATGAAACGTTTGCCTAATCTTCTCTGCCAATGCCAAACAGCGTATTCTGCCATTGACTCGTTTGGTGTATTGGATGATTGACGTTTGAAGAAACAAGACATATTGGCAATTTAACAATTCATTTCACAAACAGAAGCCTCAGTAGCATGTGGAATAAACAGCAGACCTTACCGAACACAAAGGTGTAAAGCAGTCCCCTGTACAGTTAGCCGTTCCAGAGTAATCCAGTTTTGAATTTGCAGTAAATTTCGACATGCATAGATGTCCCCAAATTTGGGCTTTAAGTTTTACAATGTGGTTAAATTGTTCCACATGATGAACGGGCCAAATACAAAATAAATGTTACAAATATCGCTTAGATATTGGTAAATCACACTTATTATACTTCTTATTATACTATTTATACTTCACACTCATTCACACAGAGCACCTTAGAGCACATTACCATACCTTACTATGCACAGAGAATCACAGGCTCAGTCTCTGCCTCAGTCATTGCAAGCGCCTCTGATTTATTAATCACCACTATGTGGATACTGTTTTTAGAATTGATTTAGATTAAGTGTTAGTATAATTTGTATTTTTGTAATTTGTATTTTAGTATATTTTTATATATTGTATTAAGTGTTAGTATAATTTGTATTTTAGTATATTTAGCATATTCTTTATCTTCTACTGTCCTTACTGCTTAGTTGTGTTTTTATATTATATACTTTAATTACTCTTTCTGCTGTTAAAGAATGTGTTTGTGTTGTATGTATGCTGCTGAGACCTTGAATTTCCCCTGGGGATCAATAAAGTATCTATCTATCTATCTATCTATCTAAATCAGAGGACAGCTGACTAAGAGTTTGTGAAAAGCATAGGCTATTTGAGTTTCTTAAAGCTAAGCTGTGCTTAAATTGTTCAATACATGATTTCATAGCAGGCCAAATATAAAATAAATGTTATATATAGCCTAGATATCTGTAATTATTAGACGATCAGATGATTTACAGTTTTATGTAATATGTCATGTTTCATGTTTTTGTAATGTTTCATACACTGATGCAGGTCTATTGCAGTGAATAGGCTAAATACAACTTTGATCATTTTTATATGCTACTATTGTATAGTTAACTTTGGCCTTGGTGCCTTTGTGCGCCACACCAAATATGCCCAACTGAAGGCCAAGTGGCCTTGCCCCCAGAATGGTGAAATTCCAAGCCTGGCTGTAACCCTATTACCTCAACCTATTCTTGCACTGACATAGTTTTTTATATTACCTTGTCTACATTATACTCTACTCTCTTATTTGTCCATATTATTTATGCTGGTCTCTAGACCTTATTCTTGCACTGTTGGACTACTGTTGGACTACTTTTTGCACCTTCACCACTCACAACTCACTCTCTTGAGCACCTTACCATGCACACAGAACTACAGGCCAGTCCTGGCACTGTCACTGCAAGTGTCTCATGCTTGATCACCCTCAAGCACACTGTGGATTTTTAAATTTAATTTATAGTATATTTAGTATTTAATTTTGTTAGTTTTTTTAATCTTCTACTGTTTTGTTACATGTTTATACTTATATTTACCATTTCTGCTGTAAGTGCATGTTGTGTGTGATGTCTGTATGCTACTGAGACCTTGAATTTCCCCTTGGGGATCAATAAAGTATCTATCTATCTATCTATCTATCTATCTATCTTATTCTCTCTCATTTGTGTTTGATATTGTTATTGACTGGACTCACAAGTACTTAAATAGTACATAAATTGTATTTTAAATCAGTTACTCTGTTCTCTCTTGATTTAATGTTCATTCACCACAGTAACATTTATGTAATAGTGGACTGTAATGTGCTCAAGGTGCCAGCTATTTTTTTAATTAAAAATGTGTAATGATCACTTTTCCTAACTAAACCTTGATGTTGATTATTTCAGGCACTTAAATGTTTCTACATATCTTGTTCTGATGGCCATGTCTCCAGTATTCTTGTGAATTAAGTGATTATCAGTATATCGGTATAGGAAACTGGTCACCCACATGCAATGTCCTAGTTAATGTATGTATACTGCTCAAACAAATTAAGGGAACACATAGGTTTTCCACAATTGTTAAAACACATTTTTTGAAACTTTCCACCCTTTTCTCCATTCTCAAACTACATTCACAGAATGTCTGACAGTTCTTGCAAAATAAAACACTCGCCTCAAAAGTTTTACTTGTGCTCAGAACCAAACAGTGTCAGAGTACCGATCCAGTGTATGATTTTTTTTGTCATTAAAGTTTTTATTAATTTTTACAATTTCACAAACATTAAATCACAGGCATACAACAAAACATCCCATACCTGAGGGAAAGACAAAACAAAAACAAACAAAAAACAAAAAAAACAACAATTTAAAGGCAGCTCACATTCACCCTCACAGCACCCCTTTCCTCATTACACACCCAATTATACACTTATAACACACATGTACACTTATTCATTACATTACTTAGTATCTTTTGTACCAATGCTGTAATTAAAATACAGCCATGCTTGGCTATTTCTGCTTGGAGTATTCTGCACCCTCCCAATCATGAGTTCAAAAGCGGCTGTCTCTGTCATAAGTTTGAGCCATTCTGCAACCTCTGGTCTATGTGGGCTCTTCCACTTACGCAGAATAATTCTAGCTGCTACCATGAAACCTGTCACCATTACACCAGCTTCTGACTTAGCAAGGTTAGGTAGCATTTGAGATGTATCCCCCAACAAGCTTAGTTGTGGGGATTCTGGCAGGGGTTGTCTGAGCCAGTTTTCAAACTTTTGGAGCACTGCCTTCCAAAAAGGCTTTATTAAGGGACAATCCCACAGAGCATGGAGAAATGTACCCACTTCCCTGTTACACTTCCAGCATTTATTGTCCTTGGTTAACCCCATTTTAAATAATTTATTAGGAGTAAAATAATATCTATGAACAATTTTATAGTGGATGAGTTTATTCCTAGCATCTCTTGTAGCCCTTCCTACATTTGAAATAACATCTTGCCATGAGTCCTCATCTATGTCCTGACCAAAATCGTTCTGCCATATAGTCCTTAAGCCTTCACACATCTTGGTCTCAATACTTGACATCTTCTTATAGAATACTGAAGCTGAGTGTAGAATATGTGGAGAATTAAGGAAACCCTGTATCACATTGATCTTTAATTACTCGTACGCTTTTCGCCAGCCATGATTGCCAAGTAAAAGCCTTTTTTGCAATACAAACAGGGATTATTCCATATTGAGGAATAGCTTTGTTTGTATTGTGAGATACCCAATATCTTGTGTGCTCATGCCCATTGTGAATGCCGCAGAATTAAGTTTCTTCCCATTGTCTGGTTTTCTGTATTTTTCTGTGATAATAGTTCAACAACACTATATGGGCATGCAAGCACCTCCTCCGTCTTAATCCACCCAGGACCAGATAAGTAGGTTCCCCAATGTCTTGCCAGTTTATTAATCTCAAAAGCTATGCTGTACAGTTCCACATTAGGAAGTGCTAATCCACCACAATCTCGTGAAGATAGTAGTTTCTTTAGTCTAATTCTGGGCCGTTTTCCATTCCATAAGAACTCTGTAATTAACTTGTTATATTGCTTAAATATTCCATCAGAAATTGTTACTGGTATCATAATAGAGATGTAATTAAATTGTGGAGCCACCACCATTTTTATGATACTAATTTTCCCCCATAGAGTCAGATTAATCAGCCGCCATTTCTCCAAATTCAACTTAATTTTCTTAATTAAAGGTGACATATTCATAGCAATTATGTTTTCCAAAGCTGGACACAACTTAATACCCAAGTACTTCATTCCAGTATTGACCCATTTAAACTGAAAGTTGGTTAGTATAGATTGATTGCATCCTTTTGATATTGGCATGCATTCAGATTTTTACCAGTTTATTTTATAGCCTGACAGTTTTGAGAAAGCTTCTATTGTGGCTAGTATGTTAGGGATTGATATTAGAGGATCCTCAATAATCAATAAAATGTCATCCGCATAGAGGAACATTTTGTGTTCCTCCTCCTCATGCAAAACCCCTTTAATACTGCTCTCAGCCCTAATGGCAGCGGCCAAGAGTTCTAGAAACATTGTAAATAGCAGTGGACTGAGAGGATCTCCTTGTTTTGTCCCACGTGTTAACTTAAAGAAGGGTGATATCATGCCATTTGTCATTACTGCTGCCCTTGGGTCAGAATATATTACATTCACCCATTTGACAAAACTGTCTCCACATCCAAATTTACGGAGAGTGTAATGCAAGAAGCTCCATTCCACTCTATCGAATGCCTTTTGGGCGTCCAAAGATATGGCGGCTATAGGCGTATTTTTATTATGATTAATCTGCATGAGGTGAAGTAAACGTCTAACGTTATCTGAAGATGATCTGCCTTTTATAAAGCCTACTTGATCAGGATGTACTAAATGTGGCAAAACATTTTCTAGCCTAGTAGCAAGAACTTTTGTCAGGATTTTGGCGTCTACATTAATAAGACTAACAGGTCTAAAGCTCCCTGGATCCATAGGATCTTTATCTTTCTTGAGAATTAAAGATATCAACGCTTCATTAAACGTATCTGGTAGGTTACCCACTGAAAATGATTCTCTATACACTTCTGTTAAGATGGGAGCCAGTTTGTCAATATACTTCTTATAATATTCTGATGGAAAACCATCCAAACCAGGTGATTTCCCAATCCTCATTGATGAAATTGCACTTTTGACTTCATCTACTGATATAGGGCGATCTAATAACATCCTCTGATCCTCTGACATTTCTGGCAGTTGAATCTTAGAGAAAAAAGTATTGTATTTCCTCCTTCCAGGGTTAGCCTCAGATTTATATAACTGGTTATAGAAACTCTCACACTTTGTTAATATCTCTAGTACTTGTCACCAAGTCCCCTTTGTTATTTTTAATCGCTGGTATAACGTAACTAGCCTCTTTTTGCCGTATCTGTCTGGCTAATAATTTTCCTGATTTTTCCCCACTCTCATAGTAATTACTTTTAAGTCTAAATAGGGCATACTCTGCCTTTCTATTGTAGATTTCATTCAATTTAAATTTCAAGTCACATACTTGCTTCAGTAGGAGATCACTATGTTTCTGAGCCAATAAATTCTCAGAGTCCTTAAGTTGTGATTGTAGCTCTTTTAATTGTTGCATTTGCTCTCTTTTTTTCTTTCTGGAATATGCTATAATCTTTCCCCTGATATAAGCTTTGGAGGCTTCCCAAACTGTTCCAACTCTATCTGTTGTACCCATATTCACCAAGAAGAAATTATCAGGTTCTTCTTCAATTTGACTATTGAATAATGGGTCTTGAAGCAGAGAAACATTCATTCTCCACCTACTACCTTTATTGCCATCTGTCCCCATTACTAATCCTAGATGCACTGTCGCATGATCAGTCAATGCTATAGGGCCTATCGAGCAGTCAGAAACACTGTTCACCAGATCATTACTGATCAAGAAGTAATCTATCCTGGAGTGAGATTTATGTTGTTATGTTTGTGAGAGTAAAATGTGTATTCTCTAACTTTTGGGTTGACAAGTCTCCAAATATCTGTCAGGCCTATATCCTCTATCAACAACTCAATGGCCATTCTATCTTTTGGAATATGATTGGAAAACGTGGTTTTATCCAAGGCTCCATCTAGTACTTGGTTAAAATCCCCAGCTATGACTGTATATCCATCCACCTTTCCTGCTATTTTGTTTATGTTATGGAAGAAACCTGGGTCTTCCACATTTGGAGCATAGATGTTACATAAATTAACTTTTACTCCATTAATCTTAGCTTCTACGTATATAACTCTTCCTTCTTCATCTTTTTGCTCTTTTATAAAGAGAAAATTCAGATTCTTATGCACTTAAATAGCTACTCCATGTTTTTTACTGGAATATGAGCAATGATAAATTTGGCCAACCCAGTCTCTTTTTAATTTAACCGCCTCCGACTCAGTCACATGGGTCTCCTGTATAAAAGCAATGTGAACTTGTTGAGACTTAAGGTAAGATAAACATTTCTTTCTCTTAATGGGATTTTGTAGTCTATTCACATTCCAGGACACTATTCTCACACAGTTACTCATGACTTAAGAAATGGAAAAAATGTGTCCTTCACATATCTAGAACATTTCTCACCACATGTCGGCCTAGGCCTATATAAATGATCAACAGAAAATGAGGGTAAAATGAAACGAAAAAGAGAGGGTGCTGCCCAGCTGCCAATCAAAAAAGTTAACACACAATAAACTACACTTAAAACCCTTTTAGAACAGGGAACATGGAAAACAATCCCATACCCACCCCATCTAACCCTTCTCTCTTCCTTGAGAGACCCTCCACAAAAACGGTCCATGAGGCACACTGAAGTGGTCATCATCATCAGAAACCCCACCATAAAACCCGTCAAAGCATCTTTTCTAAACAGTCCAAAGCAAACATAAAAATAATTTCCTCAATCTCTACACAGAATGTAGCCCAAGCTACATATCTTGGCAAAGTTATCTTATTTTTAAACGATGTGCTTTATAGAGTGGTGAAGTCCCGCCCCTTCTACTTCCGATCCATGGGACCTATCTTTCAAAAAATTATGAACGGGAGTTAATGGAGAGATAACAATTATTTTTTGGTCCAGTTTGAATTGTGCCACAAATTTCACATATGATGTGTGTGAATTTAAAAGATAATTTTTCACGTCAAGAAAGTACTGTTGTTCGATAGACTTCAAAAGTTATGTTGGTTTTGTGCGAATCCACTCAGTGGACTACATCTCTCGTCTCGAACGATGTACGTCACCAACGTAATGAAACGATAAGAGCTGTTATGCTAGTTAACGGTTGCATCTTGCTGCCTGCTATGTCACTTAACAGTATGTAATGTACAGTCTATGGACGAATACAACTTACCTGATGTGTTTAATCCTCTGACTCATGGTATTTTCTTCGGCAAGGAAAGCCCAATTAAGACCTGTTGCTGGTATGCTTGTACAATCTAGTGTGGCTGTGAATGAGCTAACGTCACTAGCGCGACTGATGGGTTTGTAGTCGTTGGAATTACGATCTTTCACAATGTTGTAATTCAATAGTTACGAAACAAACTGCAAATGTCTTTACATGAAAAATTGTCTTTAAAATTGACAAACATCATATGGGTAATTCAAGGCACAAGTCAACCGGGACCAGAAAATAATTTCTTTTTCGCCATAGACTGCCATTCAATTTTTTTTGAAAGATAGGTCCCATGGAGGCAAACGGAAGGGGCGGGACTTCACCACTCTATAGGCTACATGGACGAAAGAGAATATTCAAAAGGAGGCGCCATAGGCCATGCATTAATGTTGACGTCAGGCTTTTCCTAGGCTAGCCTACTCTGCCTTTGAAAGCAGCAGATTGTTCTTTTACCGAAGGGTAAAGAAAAAGCGGATAATAAAGAAAATAACATTTATAAAAATAATAAAAGGGGCATGAAGAAATATCCTTACATTATTGCCCCCGTGTCAGCTGTTCGCCCTCGGATCCGATACTTAGTTGAGTCAATGGTAGCCAAGTAGGCCTATAGTTACATGTAAATTAGGATACTCAACTGCAGGCTCCTGCTCTGTCGTCTTGTTCGGCGATCCTTGCACCTTCGACTCTCTATTAAGAAAGTCCATATATAGCCTCTCTGTCATCGTTGAACTTCATTCTTTTCCCCTGCCATGTAAAGCGCAGCTCCGCTGGATACGCTAGGGTGAAACGCACGTCAAGATCATCGCACATCTTTAAACTTTCTCCTCTTCTCCGCCGTCTCTCTTGTCATATCTGGGACAGCTTCCATACGATCTCCTCCTTGTTCCTGTACTTCTTCTTTGCAGCTGTCAACACTCTCTCTCGTTCCAGAAAACTGAGAAAACGAATTATTATTGGTCTGGGAGGGTAGCCGTCGTTGGGCACAGGTGCCGGAGCGCGGTGCACTCTTTGCAACTGCGACCCATCAAGCTCAACCCTAGTGCCTCGGAGATTATAGTCTTTACCCATTCTGACGGTTTACCATTCTCTAGCTTTTCTTTCAGACCAATATGCCACAGGTTTTGTCGCCTGTCTCTATTGGCAGCGTCCTCAACAGCCCGATGTAGTTCCTCGCACTTCATAGCCGTTGTATCTGCTTTTTGGCGGAGCTCATGGTTGTCATCCTCTAGCTGAGAGATTCGATTTTCAGCTTCATCCAGCCTGAGCAAAACACTATCCAAATCTGTTCGTAGCCCAGCATTGGCATCCTTAATTTCTGATATATCCGCTTGCAATGCTGTTAGAAGCTTTCCAACTCTTCCCATCTCTTCCATAGCTTTCTCCAAGGACTGCTGCATAGATGCTAACACATTTTCACTCTCTCCTTTGCTAGCTCCTGCATTGGTAGTCAGCTTGCTAGCTCCGACAATGCTTTTTTCAGTATTTCTTCTCAACGACGACATAGTGCACAATTCAAACCGTCAGACACTTAACTGTAGGCTATTAATATCAACTTATAAAACCAAGTATGTCGACTGCACACACTTTACTAGCGAATTTCGGGTAACTTTGTTCACGGGAGAGCTCCAACTATGCGACCATCTTGCTCGGTGATCCCACGTGACTCTCGATCCAGTGTATGATTGAAGTGTTGCCTTAATTTTTTTTTTTGAGCAGTATTACACATGCATATGCATATACATACACACACATTTGCTCAATTATGAAGTTAAGTTGAGGCTGGTATCCTCAATTGTGTAAGCTCATACATTTTTTTTACTGTATCTGTTTGATGCAGAATGTTTGTAGATATATATATGTTGGGGAAATTCAAATTGCGCATACCGTAAAACTCCAAATAATAGCCCGGGCTTTTATTTTCCCAAATCGCCAAACTGCACCGGCTAGTATTAGAGACAGGCGTCTATATGAGACAGGCCTTTAATTCCCTTTACACAAAACTTTTCCTCTGTAAAGATGGAAAATATTATCGAATTAATTATTTCAAACACACTGAATGTCTACCTATATGACTAGGCTATCTGTTGACAATTACGGATCATCATTCATTTAGTGTTGAGATGTTGTTCATTGAGTGAGATACAGTAAGATCCAAATAGCGGGGATAGCCAGAACAGATGGAACATGTTTTAACTAAACATAATCTACAAAGAGATCGTATCACACTGAAAGCTCATATTTTGTCACTAGCAAATAGCCTACATTATATCGTCCTTTGTCAAATACAGTTGCATTATCAGCCCTGACCAAAACCGTTCAGGAATTATTTATGCAAAAGTGGAACGTGCTTAATGTTTCATTCTCCCTCCTTTTCAGCACGAATGAAACAGCATGAGAGAGCATGAACCATATTGTTTCTCCCGTTTTGTATTTGCCAAATTTGACAACAGTCTACATTCAAATCATAGCCTACTTCCAGGCGCGCAGGAACATATTTTTGACCAGGGCTGCTGAATAACAAAATAATCATGGATGTCCAACAATTTCTTCCCCAGCATATGATTCGAATTTAGACAGCTAAATACGCCATTTCACCGCCGTGTATGAGTAGGTCTAAGAGTGAGAAGTTTTATAATGCCCTGGGCTGCCACATTCCACTGCAACTATGCGCAGCACTTGCCACTCTGACTCATCAATAAAAACTGTGCGGCACACACCAGTCCCATAAAGGCGCACTTAACTTTACATCATTAACCTATTTCAGTAGGTTATATAGCCAGAGAATGTCCGTAGACGGGCTCTGATATAGCCTAGTCTAAGGTAAATTCCTTTTCTGACTTCTTTCTCTTTATCGCCATGGCATTTAGAATAAAGAATAACGTTCGCGAACCGTTCTGGTTTTGTTGCCAGCATAAAAACAAGCTTACCATCGGCCTATCCGCAAATTAAACACAAGGGATGAATTGAACGATGACGAAGTCGGGCATATAGGCATAGTTCATATTGGAAAAAAGTTATACAATTTGGAGCTTCTCCTCACCGCAGTCTTTTAATGCCATCTAATCATAACGTGCGCAGTCTGCGCCATACTTAAGCCCAAATCACACCCAAAATTCGCAACGAGGTGAGCAGCAACTTGATGCAACATTCTAAAACCTTGCAACTGTGACCAGACATGTGAATGCTTTGCGACGGCTTGTAACAACGTGCAACATCTAATTTACACTGCTGTAACCTCCTTTCTGTAACGGTTTCGTGTCATTGCGAATCTTTAAACAGACGATCTGACGGGTTTTAGAAGATTAAATACAACCCGAAACTATTAAAACAGACCAGGCCTCTACTGGAGACCGGCCTTTAACCCAAACCTGTAGCCACCAGGCGTTTAAAAGAGACAGGCGTCTCTTAGGGACTCGGCGATTATTTTAAGTTTTACGGTAGGCCTATACAATTTTAATGTGAACTTGGGAGTTTGCCTTTTTTTGTCACTTTAAAATTGCTTCACAAACGTTTTACACAATATCTTTAAGCAAATACAGTTATTTATTTAAGATTAGTGAGCATAGATGCTTTCACCTGTAGCTTTCATGTTTTCCACACATTCCGATGGTAAAGCACAGCAGGTGGTATAACAATATTCCCAGGTGGCATTAACGGACCTTATGAGTAGGACCAGGTGACGACGTAGCAGCTCCGTTATTCAGGTTACGAACTGACAATGTAATCACAGGACAAGATAGCAACATCGTGACAATGTAATTCACGGCACGAAATGGCAACATTGTCTCCACCACGTAACTGTCACGTAGCAACGACGCCGAATGTTAGTCTCGTCGCGGTGACCAAACCACGACCAACTAGTTACGTAGTCACTACGTCCTGTGTTTGGAGGGATGAACTTGTTCCAGAGGCATATCGCCAGAGATTTCGTGCAGGTCTTAAACAAGCGAATCAGACACATTTGGAGTTCACTAGAGATTTGCGAAAGCATTTTGTCACAGGTGTTCTGCAAGTGATATTACAGTACATCGCTTGATGATTTGACTAACTTAATGCTTGTAGAGCAGTTTAAATCATCTGTTCCGGAGCACGTCACACTGTTAATCTCTGAGCATAAAATGTGCTTTGACCCTCCTGTTATCCTTGGGGTCAATTTTACCCCAAGCAACGTTTAACATCATAAAATATATGGTTCACTTTTTTTTTTTTGCTTCATGTTTCATGACTTTTCCTCAATTGAAGGGTACAACAGAGTTAGCATGACATTTGTACAATAATATGTTTTCAATATTTTGTACATTGATGTTCCTTGGGGTCAGTTTGACCCCAGCTGTATGAAACATAGGATACATGTATATTTGACACATTATGGATATTATTATTTGAATAGTATGAGAACATATTGTTATTATCATTATTACATACACAAGTACTTATTACATATAAGTCATTTTGGCAGGACTGTATAAGTCAAAAGGGGAAGCAACAGCAAGCATTTGGGCTGCTGACACTGGATGGGCAATATTGCCAGCCAGGGTTCCAAGGTTCATAAAGGGGTGTGGGGGGGTGGGATTGTTTTGTAGGGCTTTTGGTGGTGGCTATTACACTCTTGTTAAGTACCTGTCACAAAAAAACTGGGTAACAATATAAAATAATCATTTTCTGAAGGTTTATTTAGCTGGGGTCAAATTGACCCCAAGGATAAAGAGTGTCGGTAAGATTTGAGGATAACACAAGGGTTAATAAAAACAATTTTCGTAACTCTAACTAAGTTTCCTGTGCCGGAAAGTTGATTGTCCAGTGCTTAAGAGTAGCACCAAAAAATGTGTTTTCTCTGCACGGGCCATTCAGTATGTAGGTTACCAGATGTCGGCGGACGGTATTACACCACTTCAGTTAAAGGTAAACTTGGCAGGATTTCCCCCTCTGCTGGAGAAATTGTTCATTATGCTATTTCAAACTGTGGAAAAAGGGAGGCTAACGATAAAGCACATGGATTTGTTTACAAGCTAGCGAAACGGTTAGCATAAGTTAGACAGAACAATGTGGATGTTACAAGGTAAGAAACACGATTTAAAGGGACACCAGGCAACGTTTTTGTTTTAATTAATCATCTTCGTAAGTCGGTATATGGTTAAATGACTCATTACGGGGCGAATGAAGGCTCTCTCGCCCGCCCCTACTGCCTGTAGGAAGAATATCCCACTTGCAAGTTCAGTGTATCCTACCCGCCGACCGAAGATCAGTTTACAGCACAGAGGCAGGCTAACGAAATGCTAGAGATTGTTGCAAACGTGTGTATAATGGCAGAGCCGGTGAAGAAGCAGCGAAAACCCTTGACGGAAGACGCAAAGAAAAGGAAAAGAGCTTCAGACCGAGCGAGGGGGAGTTTCATAGAGAAAAAGCATCAGGCTTGCCTGGTGTCCCTTTAAAACGAGTTTCTTGTTTCTCACTTCTCTTTCCGGGACGGTAGCCTCAATGTTGCAAGGTTGGTTTTCCGCCCGGGACGCTAGGGGCAGCGGGGAAAGTCACCATTTTCACCGGAACAGGTCATTTAACCACCAAAATGATTTCTAAACGGGTTTATTACTTTGAAATAGTTGCCATCCTGGCCATCCCAGAGCCAACCACGGCTGAACAAGTCGCCTCCTTTTTGGGCATGACCGGCTACTATTTGAAGTTCCTCCCTCACTACCCTACTACCACCGCCCCTCAGCGCGAACTGCTGCGTAAGAGTGAGCCGTGGGTGTGGTCACGAGCGTGCTCTGATGCTGTGCGTTCTCTCAAGGTGCTACCTCAGCCCCAGTGCTGGTTCACTTCGACATCTCCAGCCCCACCCTTGTTACCTGTGATGCGTCAGCCATGGGAGCGGTGCTGTCACAGACTCAGCAGTGCTTGGAGAAGCCCAGAGGCAGGGTGGCAATGATCGGGAGTTTTCCCAGTTGGCTGGCCAATGAATTTGCATGGAGCGGGCCGGCCCATAAATTCTTCGGAGCGGCTGGTACGCGGCCAGTCTTTGGGTTCATCGAAATTATTGACTTTTGATAAATTCTCTGCGAAAATCTCCAAGACCTTCCTTTTCTAAATTTATACAGGCAACTATTGGAGTGCTATGATACCCAGATATATGTCCTTGCATAATGCTTGAAATTTCCATCCATCCACGAAGCTCTTTTTATATTGCACTTAGATATCTATAGTTCCTTTCAAGTTTACTGAAAGTGCCTGTTTTTCCAGTGGTTGATTGGCTTGTTGTAGCCTATTGCATTAAGCACTATCCATAGTTCCTTTCTCCACATGTATACAATGTTATTACTTTGATTTATACAAAAACATATGTTCATATTCAATTCTGGAAATTATGAATGTACAGATTGATATGCATAGCAGTTGAATGGCCTGTTTAGGCCTATATTGACAATGTCTATAGAGTTCAGGGGCCGTACTTTAGGAGTACTCCTAAATCGCACTAAAAGATTTTAGCTAGGATTTTTCTCTTAAAAGTTATTCACAAAGCCTTGCAGACCTACTCTTAGTAAGGAAAAATGACAACTCCTAAACTAAGAGTGAGTCTTCGTTGCTATGGATGACGTCATTACTCATGCACGAGCTTGACTGAAGTGACCACCTTGATTGGCTGACGATTGTAACGCGGGAATGATTCCAAACACCTTACTATCACCTTACGATGATGAATGACAGGTGACAGGTCTGAGAATGCGTGCGCTACACAAGTAGTGCGAAGGACGGAAGATGATGAATAACTGAATCCTAAATGAATAAAGAGTAGGCAAAACAAATAGCCTGGTAGCCTAATGAAACATAGGCCTACAGATTGATGCAGTAGGCTAGGCTATCTTTGCAACATTATTAAATTAATCTGTCACCATATGCCTACGTTTGCAAAGAGGAGAACATTTTAATTTGATTCACAATGAAACGTTACATTTAATTTACATGTTGACAATGGGTAGTTTTGGTTGTTGTTGGTTGCGTTATTGCATCCCTTTTATGCCTACAATGCAAAATTGTTCCCTCGCGATTGGAAGCTCCTGTTGCCTCATACGCATTTCAAAACATCGCGACGTGAAATGCCGCAAAAAGCTGTTTGTGAATAGGTCTTAGTGAGTTAGGAGTCCTCTTGACTTCTTTTAAGCTGTCCCAGACTTAGGTGCTACTTTTAGGTCTAAAATGCTTCGTGAATTACTTTTAGTGAAAAAAATTAGGAGTCCTAAAGTTAGGAGTGACACGCCCATTATTTTTAGGAGTTGCTCCTAAATTCGCCACTGAGGAGCTACTTTTAGCCTTAAAATTCTTTGTGAATACGGCCCCTGGTTTCATATTTACGTTAAGTCCTTCCAGGGCTCGAATTATCCTTTTGTCTTTAAGGGGGTCTCTCTATCTCATAAAAAGCTGGCACACCCCGCGAATAGGTTAAACACAGTGATACAATTAAATAGCCTAGGCGCAAGTGGCACTTGCACAGTCGGCCTAGGCTTTACCTAATTAATTTCAACATATTATTGATTGTAATAGTCCATAAAAATTCACAATACAAAGAGACTAACGATTTAGTCTGTGCCATTCTCAATTTCACAACGTAACTCATTTGAACCAGAGCACCGTCTCAGATAGGCTATCCTCAGTGTCAAACACAATAATGCATGTAGTATAATTTATACACACAAGGAAAATGCACTAACTGGCAGAAATTAATAAAGCCATTGCAGCTAAACTATGTAGTATTATAGGCTAATGTACACATATAACAACACCTTGGTGTTCAGTCGTCTCGTGTGTTGTGGAAAATTAATACACAAACAATTTTGGAATTTGCACTGAGATGTTGTCGAGTAGCCATTGAATATTCCGCCATCAGAGATGTTAACGTATGCATAAACGCGATAAATTTGAAGTCACTTGCCACACTTACCACCTGGGTCACTTGCCACAAAAAGACTTATATTGACCTTAAGAATTGATTGCACAATGTTGCCTCCAGTTGCTTTCTAAATTCTTTTTTTTATTATTTTTGAACAAGCCTTACCTAATGACATTCCCCCACAGATGACATCAGAAGAAAGTCAGAATAACCATCTTAGTCATTACAAACTCACAGTTGCCTGATTTATCAGATGAATATGACCCACAGGGGAAGAACTATAAGCAAATAACAAACCAGGAACTGAGGGGGTGCCAGAACCAAGAGCCACAGGGAAGGGGTCCAGGATCCAGGCTGGATTTCTTTATAGAAAAACATTTAAAAATGTTTAAAAAAAGAATAGAAAACTCCCCTGTTGTTGCTACCTTGTCGTGGTGGGGAGGGTTGTGTGTGTGCCTCCGTGACCCTGAAGACTATACCGGCGGGGTTTATACCCCTGGCAGGTACAACCAAGCCAGGCAATTTTCAGGTTAGAGGCCAGTCTAAAAGCAGCATTGCCATCACCCATTGGCAGTAGGATGATTGGATGAAGATTGGGCCTATGTATTTGTCATACATATGAATGGTGTTTCTGCCTATGCAAATTAGGACATATTCAATAAGTGTGGAGCCATGTGCATATTCAAATTAATTTCAAAAGAAACTTGTGATACAAAAACAGTTACTTTTCATATGGTATACTTTTACTATGTAAAGTGTTATTTTGGAAAGAGTAAAGGAAAAATTAAGCCTATTTGGGTGTATTTTGGGCATATTCGCTTAGTGTGTAGCTCATTTGCATATTAAAATTAATTTTCAAAGAAAATTGTATTACAAAAACGTTTACTTTTCATGGGTACATAAATTGTGTAAAGTTTAATTTTGATAGGAGTAAAGGAAAATAGCCCCATTGGGGGTGTATTGCCTGGCTTTCTTGGCACACATTTTAAGTATAGTATATATACTTTTTTGATCCCGTGAGGGAAATTTGGTCTCTGCATTTAACCCTCTACTGCACAAAAGTTGATTTTGCATGATAAAAAATATTCCAGTTCATTTCTTGGTTCATTTTGGGACATTTTATTGATAAAAAGTTTTTTTGTTTTTTTTTGGACCCCCCCCCCCCCCTCCAAAATATTTTTTCGTTGCCTGAGGGCAACGTTGTGCGATAATGGTATAAATTCATACAGACAATTATTCATTAACAGAACAATAGACAATGTCTAGAAAGCAGTATAACTTTACAATTCTTTGACATTATCATACAACTTAGAAAAAAGAACACTTGTAAAACATTGTGACATATGACACACTGGATTATTCATCATGTAGGCCTAACATTCTTATTTTATTCAGTGTGAAATGTAACAAAACAATTACTTTGCGCAGTAAAGCAGAGGTGCACATTACACTTTCTACACACAACTTTGGGTGTTCCTGTGCACCCAGGAACCCTACATCTTCCCTTTTTTTCAGACATCATTGGTCAGTGGGAGGTTTGGTCCAAGCGGATGTCTTGGTTGGGGATGGGAGCCGTGGGTCCCTGCTTCTTCCTCTTCTCCTCGTACTGCTGAGACATTCCACTACTGGGCCCCCTCTTTGTCTTCCATCTTTTTGGTATTTGCAGAGACTGTGTGCAATCTGTGACTTGAAGGCATACAGTCGCATGTGGTCACTTCCTGTCATTCCATTGTCAGCACAATCCCGCTGGTAGATGAGCCAACATGTCACCACCACCAGGTCAATCATGTGGAAGACAAGGCGATGATACCACTTTTTTGATCGTATGTTTGTGCGGTACAAGGCAATCAGGGAATCCAGCAAGTCGACACCTCCCATATGCTGATTATATGTGGACACGATTGCAGGACGTGGGACCTTAACGATTTTTTTTTTGCCGCTTGTCCCATCGGTCAACCTGGGACAAGGGCTGAGCTCCTACATAGGTACTGAGGAGGGTAACTGACCTATTGTCATACCATTTGACAGCATACAGCTCTGTGACACCAACACATGCCTTTTTTTCTTGAAAGGACCCACGGCCAGACCTTTTTAGGTCCTCATCCTTCACCATAGAACTGCCTGGCAAGCGGTTCAAGCGCACCGTACCTACACAATGGATGCCTTGCTGGGCCAACACGAGCATCAAACGGTCAGAGGTAAACCAATGGTCGAAGAAAACCTTGACATTTTTATTTTTGGGAATTGGTTCTGCCAGACGCAATACCACGTGCTCCTATATCTGGCAAATCAGGTGGATGGACAGCCTTTCCCACATACACCTCCAAATTGTGTGGAATGCCATCTGATCCACAAAGGACGAGAACTTTGTATCCCCACTTCTTTGGCTTTTTTGGTAGGTATTGTTTTATTCTACTTTTGCCTTTGAATGGCACCATCTGCTCATCCACACATAAGGTCTCCAGCATCGGAAGATCTTTCAGCTTAGGTAAAATGTGATCAAGGAGAGGCCGAATCTTGTAGAGCTCATCATAGTTTGGCATATCTCGTGCGGGCTGACCACTGTTGTCATTGAAATGGAGACATTTTTTAATGGCCTCCCACCGTGCGAGAGGCATCACATCTGCAACCTGAGAAATGCGGCTACTGTGGCTCCAAAACATACGGGTGGCTGGGAGGCCGAAGAGAGAAGAGTTTTTGGCAACACTGTGCCAAAGAACTGTTCAAGTTCATCAACTGTGAGATTGAGTGGCTTGGCAGGATTATTCTGAACACTGTACAGGTTGCTTTCATGAACAATGCATTCAAGTATCTCGTCTGAGAAAAACTTTCTAAAGTATAGATAAGGTGACTGAATATCACCAGTTGGTTGGGGAATGCCTGTCCATTGAGGATGTACTGAAGAGGCAGTGGTATGGGATGTTTTCCATCTTGGGGTCTGGGTAGTATAGTTCTCTACAGAAGGATCACCTTCTTGGCCACTATCTTCCTCCTCATCCTCATCATCTTGGATGTCTATAGAAATGATAAAAACAGCAAATAAGAAAATACGAATGCAATAGCCTAGTAGTTGAAACCTCTTTCTTTTGCTGTCCTGATCTATAACATCAAGAATCAGTAGTTAATACGTTATTTTTCCACTTCTGCTCAAACCTTTTTCTGTATCCAACTCTTCACTGGCATTGCTCTCTACCTCACTGTCCTCACTCTCAGATGGGATTTCCCTAACATGAAGATCCTGCCTCTTTCTACCATAGAATACTCTTTTGTCCATTTTCTCTGTCAAAATGTGTTAAAAGAAGTTATTTTAAATAATAAAGCAGTTAAAGATACTTATTTATAGCTTTTATTGTATATAAATGCATGTGAAGATATGATGACTCACCCACACACAAACAAAACAATGATAACAAAGACATCCAAAAAAAGTACCCCTTATCGCACAACGTTGCCTTAAAGCAACGAAAAGAAAAAGTGTATTTCTAAACAAAAAAAAAAAAATCCTTCTTAAAACCTTACAAAAGGCTTCTTTACACCTTTATACACAACAAGGTATTTTTATTTCAAAGTTTATATCAAATTAAATTCCATTAATAATGCAAATGATCTTACCTTCTTGTCACGCCATGTGGTCCAGTGACTGCTGATCAGAAAAGGAAGTCCCGCCTTCAAATGATGCCTGATAGTGGCACCCAAACCACATTAGATTGTGAATGGATGGTTTTTTCACTATTCTGATTGGTTTTAATAATTTAAAGAGGCAAACACTGGACATGGGGCTTTAATAAACTTTGTGTTGCCCAAGGGCAACGTTGTGCAGTAGAGGGTTAACCCAATCGGTGAATTAGTGAAACACAAACAGCACACAGTGAACACACAGTGAGGTGAAGCACACACTAATCCCGGCGCAGTGAGCTGCCTGCTTCAACGGCGGCGCTCAGTGAGCAGTGAGGGGTTAGGTGCCTTGCTTAAGGGCACTTCAGCCACAGCCCACTGGTCGGGGCTCGAACCGGCAACCCTCCGGCCAGTCCAGAGTGCTAACCAGTGGGCCACGGCTGCCCACATCTCGGATTGATGAGAATTAAACATATTTCCTCAACTGGGATTTCTTAGGAGTTTTAGTATGTTGTTCTGGACACCTCATAAGAAATAATTTAAGCTGCAAAAAATGATTTTATAATTAGTCTGTCATAAAACGCTACTTTCAATTTCAGTTTATTGTGCTTATAGAGCGCCAAAACATAACACATGTATCATGGCGCTTTACAGAATGTAGGCAATCAGAGAAAGAAGGAAAGAAAGGAAGAAAAGAAAAGCAAGAGAGAGGCCCATGGGTAACAGGGGCGAGGAAAAACTCCCTAGAATTGGAGATATATATAGGAAGAAACCTCGAGCAAATCCACGACTCAAGGGCCTGACCCATCTGCCTAGGGTCAGTACATGACGGCAAGGTCTGCATACATGACAAATGCATATGATAGTCGGGTGTAGAGAACAAGACATGGGGCTGTATTTTGGGTCACCAGCGCATGGCGTAAAGTTCGTTATTCACCGGCGCGAAGTTGAATTCGTTATTTTGCACCTTTATTTTTTAAGCATTGCGCCCAGGGGTGTGGCAATTAACAACCTAGGGAGGGTCCTGGCGCATTGTCTAAAAATCGCTATTATACACCACCTAAACCTGGGCAGAAGTCAATGGCGAGTTGTTCATATGCTATTTTAAGAGCGCATGTCAACAGTCATATTGGCAGGTGCACGCACCATCCTTCTATCATTCATGAACGCACACCAGCACACGTCCATGCAAAGCATTACAAATTGCACGATTACAATGGTAAACATAATTAGAATAAAGATATTACGAAATACTGTACATCTCATGATGAGTAGTTATTCACCATCATTTGCAAATTGGTAATGACGGTTAAAAGTGATAGGGGAGAGGCGAGAGACACGTATGGAGCACAGCTGAAGACGCACTGTCACGAGATATAAGCAACTCCTCTGCAGGATAAATGTTGTTTTATTCAGTCATTTGAGCAACATTAGGGTAAGGTTTTGCTTTTTCCAGCCTATGTTTTCGATGGTAACCCATTGTCAGTCAATAGTGAAAGTAACTGCATATAACTGTCTTGTCGTTGACTGACTCCTTGGTGAAGTTAGTTTCACTTTGCCAATGAGTTCAAATAATAGACGAGTGCAAATGCGTGAAGGCTATGCTAGGTTTTAGTAAAGCATGGTTTAAGAATGACTATTCCATACGGTCTCGCAAGCAGCCTCCTTCAAATGCGCCGTTGAATGCCAAAATACCGATGCATTTATTTGACATATCGCGCGTTGCGCCGTTAAAGGGAATGACAGATGTCATTCTCATTGGTTTAAAATGATGTTACGCCCCAAACACACCCATATGACTGATTAAAAGACCTAGGAACACCTTGTTATGCCATGCGCTCCACTTTTGAGAACGAAACCCCTCCCAATGTGAACTGGACATCCTACTAAATTTGAATAGACTTTTGACGAGTGACGATGCACTTTAGAATGTCATGATAGGGCCCATGGTGTTAAAAGCACTTGTGCTGAAAGTTACAAGAGGTGGGATGATTACGTATCCGTTATGGTAATTCATTATTCCTGATTTAGTGACAGAAAGTTCAATAGTCCAGCGTTGGAATTGTCCAGGGGAAGGGAGTTTTCGAGGGGCATGTGGTGGGTTGGTGGATGGGCCAGTAATCCGGGCAGAGTTGTCATAGGCTGGTGGTGGGTCGCTAGGCTGTACGGGCCAGGAGTCCAGATAGGGGGCAGTAATAGGGCAGTCGAGGATGGGACTTCAGGTGAGATGGGTGAGAGGAGGGCCAACACACGGATGGTTGATGACTGGTGATGATATACCTCACAAGTGAGGTACAGTAAGGGGGAAGAGAGAGAGATGTGGAGTGGGTTAGTATTACTGAAAATCAAAATGGTTAATGTCAGTAAGTAATCAGTAGTACTATATATTGTTACAGTATACCATGGTGGGAATAGGCAAGAGAGGGAGAGTTGAGAGAGAGAGAGAGAGAGAAGGGGGGAGAGGGGGGGGGGGGGGTTGTACGGCGTGACACATGAAAAGTCCATGACAGCACTATGCTATAGCAGCATAACTAAGGCATGGTGAGGGTTAGTCGACACCAGCGCAGGTATGGTCAGTGACCACCATCGCACGCGTGACTGGGGTGCCAGCAGTGTTGCCACAGTTACCTTGAAAAAGTAATCTGATTACTGATTACTGATTACTCCTTTAAAAAGTAACTTAGTTACTTTACTGATTACTTGATTTTAAAAGTAACTAAGTTAGATTACAAGTTACTTTATTAGTTACTTTCAGCAGCTGCCGACAACACCCCCAACGCCTCAACATAAAAATGATAACCGGTTTTGCCAATACTTAATATACTGGAAGTGCATTTTAACAGCAATGTATAGCAGACATCCCAACCTAACCTACTGAAATTCAGATGTTTGTTCAATAATGTCTAAGTACACCAAATAAGGAAGGCCTATTGAAGCAAAGATTCTAGAATCTTTGATTTGAAGTCCGGTCTGGCTTGCGTGCTCTTGTTCGCTCTAGGTTCCGGGAGATTTTATGTAATTTGCGGGCGTCAGGAAGCCGCTATCAATATGTGGGAGACTCCCAAAACTTCGGGAGACTTGGGATGTCTAGCTAGACAGCACTTTGTCGCCAGCACAGAATGTACAATGTACCTTAATGTTGTCATGTTTAACTGACACAAACTCAAAGTAATGACTGATGAAATGTGCATCTCTCTCTCTCCCTCCATTGTTGTTTACGTTTGTGTCGCTGCACGTGAATTGCCCTCATGCTGAAAACGTGAGCATAGCCTACATGACATTAATACCCAAGACAAGAAGAAAGCAAAGAATATATCTTTTTATTAAGGAACATGACAAAAATAGTAACGCACAGTAATTTAGATAAGTAACTTTAATCTGATTACTGGTTTGTAAATAGTAGCGCGTTAGATTACTCATAGACTAACGCGTTACTAAGTAACGCGTTACTGGCATCACTGGGTGCCAGTCACACGGGGGTGGTCCATTCCAAAAAACCCTGAGGTGGGTGAATTTCCACGCACCATACCTAACTATGGGAGGCAGTAAAGAGGTATGTTTTAAGTCTAGACTTAAAAATAGGGAGGGTGTCTGCTAGTCGAATTGAGGTAGGAAGATTATTCCAGAGGAGGGGTGCGCGATAGCTGAAAGCTCTGCCTCCTACTGTAGTTTTTGAGATTCTTGGAATTACAAGAAGGCCAGTATTCTGTGATCGTAGCGGTCTGGGTGGGTTGTATGGGACTAGGAGATCTTTAATATATTCTGGTGCCTGGCCATTAATGGCTTTGTATGTTAGAAGTAATATTTTGAAGTCAATGCGACTTCTAACCAGGCAGCCAGTGTAGAGATGCCAGGATAGGGGAAATATGTTCATATTTTTTAGTTCTAGTGAGTGTGCGAGCAGCTGCATTTTATATAAGCTGTAAGCTCTTTAGACAGGTGTTATTGCAGCCAGCGTATAGAGCATTGCAATAATCAATCCTTGACGTGACAAAAGCATGGATTAATTTCTCAGCGTCTGGTAGGGATAAAGACTTCCTTATCTTTGAAATGTTCCTTAAATGATAAAATGAAGCTTTGGTAATCTGTTTGTGATTACTTAGTGATAGGTCTTGGTCAATTGTAACTCCTAGATTTTTAACACATGTGGATGAGGATATTAGGAGATCAGTAAATGTAGCCTGTGATGAGGATAGGATACCCTCATCTTTTTAGGTCCTAAAACCATGACTTCTGTTTTATCGGAGTTCAAAAGCAGGAAATTGTTTGTCATCCATGTCTCGTATACATGTGTCAAGTTTGGCTAATGGAGTCAATTCGTCAGGTTTTATGGAAAGGTATAGTTGCGTATCGTCTGCATAAGAATGAAATTTAATGCCATGTTTCCTAATTTCTGAGCCTAGAGGAAGCATATAGAAAGAAAATAACAGGGGCCCTAGTACTGAGCCTTGAGGCACCCCATATTTTACCATAGTCTGGGTAGATGGTTCATTGTGAACCTGTACAAATTTTCTGCGGTTAGAAAGGTATGATCTAAACCAAGCGAGTGCTGAGTCTTTAATGCCTATCGAATGTTCAAGCCTGTGGAGTAGTATGTTGTGGTCTATGGTGTCAAAGGCAGCACTGAGGTCCAGGAGGACCAATATTGATATATGTCCATTATCGGCAGCGATGAGCAGGTCATTAAAAACTTTAACTAAGGCTGATTCAGTACTGTGGTGAGCTCTGAAACCAGACTGATATAATTCTTGGATTTTATTCATATGCAAGAAGGTACCAATTTGTTTCGACACTATTTTTTCTAGTATTTTTGACAAAAAAGGGAGATTAGATATAGGCCTATAGTTGGCCAGGTTGTTAGGGTCAAGGGTAGGCTTTTTGAGGGATGGCTTAATGACAGATAACTTAAACGACTGTAGTACATGGCCTGATAGCAGTGAGTTATTTATAATCTGGAGCAAAGCATTATCCAAGAAAGGGAGAGCAGTCTTCAGAAGATGAGTAGGAATAGGATCTAGTAGACTAGTTGTAGATTTTGATGAAGAGATTGTGGAAGTGAGGTCTAATATGTCAATAGGTGTAAATGAATTCAACGTTGTTCGTCTCATCTGTGATTCAATTATGTTTTCGCTACCGTTCAGCAATTGAGTATGAATATTTGGTGAGACTGACTGGATATTAATCTTATCTCTAATTGTTTCAATTTTGTCATTGAAAAAGTTCATGAAGTCATTACTGTTTAGGCAAATAGGGATAGATTCGGTTACTTCGGTGTGGCTCTTCGTCAGGCGGGAGATTGTGGTAAAGAGACATTTTGTATTGTTTTTGTTTTCTTCGATCAGCGAGGAGTAGTAAGTTGACTTGGCCTCGTTGAGTGCTTTTTTGTAGGTGATAAGGCTAGCTTTCCATGCTTGGCGAAAAACTTCCAATTTAGTGGTACGCCATTTTTGTTCAAGTTTACGCGCTGTTTGTTTGAGTGTTTTTGTCTGTGTGGTATACCATGGAGCACGCCTTACTTGTTTTCTCATTCTCTTTTTGAGTGGTGCTACTGAATCAAGGGTTGAGCGTAATGAGTTCATCACATTATCAGTTAACAAGTCGACCTCGGCTGGATTAAGGAATGGGCCTTCTGATAGGCCTACCGCATGAGTCCGGAATGGGGCAAGCGTAAGCGAAATTTTTTCTAGAAAGTCTGCATTAGTTTTTTCAGATAAGCCGCGGCTGTAGTATTCGGCTAAATTAGGTACTGCATGTTGTAATGTCATTGTAAAAGTAATTAGATGGTGGTCAGTTAAGGTCGGGTGTTGTGGCAAGATTGTTAACTGCTCTATGTTTATGCCGTATGACAAGACTAGATCAATAGTATGGTTATGTCGGTGCGTGGGTGAATTAACATTTTGGCAGAACCCGACATGGTCAATTAGGGATTGAAATGCAATTGTGAGACAATCGTGCACATTATCCATATGAATATTAAAATCACCCAATATAAGTATTTTTTCTGTTTGGATAGTTAAAGTGGAAAGGAAATCAGAAAATTCCTCTAAGAATTCAGTGTAGGGGCCAGGGGGTCTGTACAATGTGACCACAGTTACAGGCTGATCAGTTTTCCAGTCTGGCGGTAAAAAATTGAGGACTAGAACTTCAAAAGATTTAAACTTGTGTGTGAGCTTGGGAGATGTGAGAAGACTAGATTGATAGATTGTAGCTACTCCACCTCCCCTGCCAGTGTGGCGTGGTACATGATAATTCAAATGTGAGGGAGGTGTAGACTCATTTAATGGAAGGTATTCATCTGGTTTAAGCCAGGTTTCAGTAAGACACATAACATCTATATGATTGTCAGTAATAATTTCATTAACCAAGGCAGTTTTACTTGACAGTGATCGAATATTAAGTAAAGCAAGTGTAAGTTGCGTTTTTGGAGGAATTAGCTTCACCGAAGAAGTTTTTATCGTAATAAGATTGCTACGAATAATTCCCCTAGTGGGTCGAGTAAGAGTTGACAGTCTTGGTACAGACACCCTCTCTATTTGGCCTTGTATGCCCTGTATACCTGGGTGACTGTTAGGACGGCAGAGATCTGTGTAAGACCTTATCCCTGCTTCCTGGATCTCTGGTCTCTACTTTGCCTGGACTAACTTGATATACCGGATATACTTGATATACTGGATTTGATTTTTTTGAAAACATGAAGAGACACAACTCAACTTTCACTGTTCTTCTTAGGTGTTGTTCTTCCTCCTGAAAGGAGGACCCCCACTCCCCAAAGGTCTCCAAACAATTGTCCGTTTAAAAAAAGGAATATGGCATCACACCATATCCATTTTTGGAACAAAATGTTTAAGTTAAGGGTAGCTTCAAAATCTTATGCCTGAACTTTCATACAAGCAGACACACAAGCAGACATCTGGATTATCATATTATGATTGCAGAAAATGAATTAATTTTCTTGTTTTAATTCAAAATCTAAATTTGTGAAATGTGCTTGCAGTCACGCCATATGAGCTTATTCTGGTTTGGCTGAAAATTGTGAAAAAATGGATGATTAACCCCATGAATGCTCTGTATATTCATATAAAACAGGCTTTTCCAATATCACCATTTTTGATATATTTTTCTATAATTTCTTATCTTTGACACATTGGACCAAAAAAAGGCCATAGGCTATGTCAACCACCAATTCACTTTTTTGGTGGCATAGGCTAATGGCACAGTGCATAGCCTACAGACAATTTTGATATGTCATGCATATTTGTATCAGTAGGCTACCAGTAGGCCTACCAGTTTATCAGAAAATGACAAATCTGCAGGCGGCCACACCTGTCGAAGAAACAATCATCAACGCAGCCAGTTAACATTGGAGGCAGTTGACATGTAACACCGGACCAAAAGGCAAATTAACCATTGATCAACGTGGGCTGAGCTCCACCTACATTTCACACTGCAGCTAGGCTAGGGGCTTCTTCCGTAGCTCTCGCCTTATGGGGCGTTTATGGCTCTAGCTAGCGCTGACCAATCGAATGTCTAACCGATAATACGTAGATGCATCACTTGAATGTGACTGGATGGTATCGCTTACATAGCCTACGCGAGTAGGCGGAACTCCATCTAAGAAATTCAGGTACGTAACACATCTGGCTAGCCGGTATTATTCGAGTTGCTGTGTAAATCTTCCAAGTGTGAGTATGAATCAGAATTTATTTTTACAGTAAATGACTTGCATTGGGAATGATTACTTATAGATCTAGTGATATCTTGCAAAGCAGCGGTGAGATGTTGTTTAGCCTACAGTAGCCTATCCTGCATGTTGTTGATAGACTTTTTTTCAGACTTGCATGTTTCCTTAAATAATGTTGGTGCTTTGTGCTCTGTTTTAGTTGATTGACATGATTATATGAGGCTAGAATTAAAGCCAGGTAGCCTATTCAGTTGGTTTATTGGTTGGTTGTTATCTTACGATAGGTCTATTCTAGTGTGTTTACTTGCTTGTGTAGCCTAGGCTATTGCTCTCGCATGCGTTTTGCAGCAGATTCGTTCACTATGTTAACCTTCCTTTTGACGTTACTTTACTCCAGCCTGGAAGCAAACATGAAATATTTGCGTATAGCCTACCAACGCGATGACACAGATCCAGATGTAGTTGCGTAAAACAACAGTCGTATAGCTTAACCTTTCACATCAGGGAGAGGTCTACTATATGCATCCATAAGCAAACAATTTTCGGTTCGGGGTTTTTAAATTGTCAGTTCAGCGGACGTCCGCTGAAGCATGTGGGAACGTTTGCATAACATTCCCTCACGGTCATTCGGGAAAGTTTTCTCGACAGCGCAGGTCAGGGGCGCAGTTACCCATTTTTTCAGGGATATGCAACAATATTGCCCCCCCCCCCCACACACAAAAAAAAAGGCCAATAATTTACACAATTAGTGTGTATTAAATATTATTATTGTTTAAATAAATGCTGCCAGAGACAGAGTCTACTCTAAACGCTTCATAACGCCCTTTTGCCAGCTGTTGCTCACCGATAGATAGATAGATAGATATTGATCCCTAGGGGAAATTCAAGAAAAGATGATAACTCTATAGGCCTACTTGTTTGTTTGCGCCATATTGACAACGCAATTCATTGTTAAGGATATGGAAACATGTAATGAGTCAAAGATCCTTGAATGAGTGCTAGCGTGACATTTCTGTTTGCAGTTTGCCATTAAAAGTGCAGTATGAGCATGGTAGCCACCTAGCTATCTGATGAATAGGCTGTGTTTCAATTGGCATATGCTCAAACGCTGTTAACTCCAAGCACAGACGTCTACCTGTTGCCTTTCACCATTCACTTATTTAACGGCTGTTGCATCCCTTGCCATCTCCTTTTCCCTCTTTCCTTTTCTATTTTTAGCCGCCTGCAGCTTTTTCGCTGTATCCATCTTTTTAGACGGCAACTCACTATCTAGCGCCCCCACACCCTTTTCTATGTCAGAATTCTATGATGGAATCTTGAGATATGGCCTACTCTAGCCTGTTAGTCCATTATATAACATTGAGAAAATGTTGAAATGATTTAGAAACGCAGAACAGTAGCTACATATAGAAAATACCATTTTATATATATATATATATATATATATATATATATAGGCCTATTATTTTAACGGAGTGTCTATTTGTATCCCTGGTACGAATAGCCTTGGCCACACAACTGGGGGGTATTCCAAGTACGTGGTTTAGTGACAAACCTGGGTTGAAGAACTGTATGGCTTCATTCTCCTAACAAAACAATACCATAGGGCTTTTGTTGTAGGAGGTTTACCACTTACTCTGAGTTAACTTACCTAGGTTTATCATTAAACCACGTACTTGGAATACCCCCCTGGGCTATTCACACCCTGTAACATAACAACAAAAACATGTTGCTCGCGTGGCCAAAAAACATGGCAGACATTCGTTTTTTTGTCAGCAGAAAGTGAAGAATTCTGAACGGTTTCAGCACTAATATCTGTTCAAATTAAAGTTGAGATGGAAAAGTTGTGTTTTATTTTCACAATCTTTGTTCAGTGAACACATACAACCGTCAGTTTGTTAGCTAACAGAAATTTCGTGAATATGACGTTCAGGCCTATAAACTATAAGTTTACCTGCAAACTTCAACTTGTCAAAGCAGATAGTGCAGTGGTCACAGGCTGGCATGCGGGAGACCAGGGTTCAATTCCCGTGTGATGCGTTTTGGCGGAGTCAGTGTGCATGTGTACCAACGTCTCTGGAGAGAAGGCGCGCAATTTGAACAAGAAATCGGTTCTCAAACGGAAGTTTTGATTGCAACAATTAGCTAGTTCATGCACCAGGGTGTAAATAGCATGCAGTACTATAAACACCTGGGTACGAATAGCATCCACTTCTAACTGTACATTGATGCAAACAGCATACCTTATTCAGAGTGTCTATTACACAGCTGAGCTATTCACATTCTGTTATGTAACAACAACAAAAAACATGTTGCTTGTTTTAAAAAAAAAAAAAAATATTACATTGTGTGATCAATATGCCAGATTAAATGCACAGGGGTGCAAATAGCATACACTGATATTTGTACCAGACAAGGTACTAATAGAACACTTTGCTGTGTGCACCGGGGTACGAATAGCATACACTGATATTTGTACCAGACAAGGTACTAATAGAACACATTGCTGTGTGCACCGGGGTACGAATAGCATACATTGATATTTGTACCAGACGGGGTACTAATAGGACACATTGCTGTGTGCACCGGGGTACGAATAGCATACATTGATATTTGTACCAGGGGTGCAAATAGCCTTACCCTTATTTTAATTATTTTACCATTGCTTTGGCGCCCCTATGCGCCGCATATAGCGCATACCCACTTTTTGTGCCACTGGCGCAGGTGTGCCAGTTTGGCTGGTGATCATGTTAACTGGTGATATTTGCATAAAAACAGTGAATATTCAACAAGGCCCTGCCTACTTCTTAAGAGCGTTCTGCTCTGCCTCCGCCCCTGGAGTGCCAGAGATTCAGATTTACACAAAGTTTGCAAGTGAAACAAAATAATGGATATAGCTGAAAACATCACCAGTTTATGTTAACACATGTCTGTTGAAGCATTATCCACACAAATACAACACATACTGTCTGAACAGAAAAAAATTAAACGGAACAACGCACTTGCGATCTAGCTGAGATTCGAACCTTGGGTGTCATAAAAGTTGACTGATTAGCTAATAAGTAACCTATTCCACTACACTATGCACTGCTGAAATGAAATCGTGAATTTTATCTATATATCGGACTTGTAGCCTAATGTGATTACACAATTTAACATGGGCAAATGTCAAGTAAAGTCACTTTATTTATAGCACATTTAAAACAACAATTGACCCAAAGTGCTTCACAGGTAAGGCTATAAAAATATAAATGGGGGGATCTATATAGTGAAGGCGTTAAAATGACAACAAGACGCAATCCACAAGATAAGATAAGATAAGATAAGATAAGATAAGATAATCCTTTAATTGTCTCCCAAAGGAGAAATTTGCATTGTTACAGCGTCCAAGACAGTTAAGGAAAAGAGACTTACAGACAACCCACCCCCCCCCATACATCTTCAGTAAGACATGCAACTATACACATTCCTTCAATGCTCATAAAACTAAAGATAAAACATAGAATAAATGGATAAAGAAATACACAAAGGGGCTACTAAAGAGTCCAAAATAAGATAATACTAAAATCAAGAAAAAATAAATAAATAACAATAAAAATAAAATAAAATCAGAATGAGTAATTGGTAATGATGGAGAGGCAAATATGAAGCACAGCTGAAGATGCACTGTCACGAGATGTAAGGAACTCTGCTTTTTCCAGCCTATGTTTTCGAAGGTAACCCATTGTCAGTCAATAGTAAAAGTAACTAACAGTGTATAACTGTTTTGTCGTTGACTGACACCACGGTGAAGTTAGTTTCAGTTTGCCAATGAGTATAAATAATAGACGAGTGAATGCGTGTAGGCTAGAGTTTTCTCCATTGTCAATGTGAACCATGTTCAAGCAGTGACATGTGGTTTAATGCATGGGTTAACGTGACATGAGTCAGACAGAAGATGGGCCTGTCTTTAGTTCCTGAATCCTGTCCCTCTAACGTTAAATGGTTTGATTAGCAACTAGAATTAAAAAAAATCCCGGGGGTGACACCCCCCAACCCCCATGTTATTATTATTATTATTATTATTATTATTATTATTATTATTATGCTATAGGTTCAAATTAAGCTATAGGCTATAGATCCTATGAGTCTAAGCCATAGTAAAAAAGCCTAATTAGTCAAAGATCCATTGTGTTTTGTGTAAATAGAGGTTAAGAAAGATATTCTATTCCCCCACTGCTAAAAAAAATCTAGAGGAAACACTGGACTGTCTGACTATCTCTGACCACTATGCATTTTATTAACGCACCTCAACAATGCACCTCAACAATGCACCATAGACAATCATACTGCATTCTGTCTTTACTAATTATGGACTATGGACTGTCTGATTCCTCAGAACTATGCACTTTATTTGCTAATGCACTTCTGTGTTTTATGTATTTTTTAAGCACTGCTATAAAGAAAACCACTTTTTAATGATTGCACTACTGGTTAAATGTTAAACTGCATGTCGTTGTACTGGTTGTCCTTACTTGTGCAATGACAATAAAGTTGAATCTAATCTAATTTAAAAGATGATAGCTTTTTTGTAGGCGAACTTCAGAGGTCTATTGTGACTGATTTGGTTAAGACCAGTGTTATTTACATGGGTTGTGATTCAGTGGGGATTTCACCTCATAATCATAATTTGCTATCCTGGGAATCCAGAGTTCTCGCGGAAGCATTTGCTCAGCGAGAGACTCTGGCAACGAGTAATGATGCACGTAACTTTTGCCCCTTGCATCGCGGGGAACCAATCATATCTGTGTAGCTGATATAGGCGGGCCAGAGGCGAGCTAAACAGATCACAGACGTAGCGTTATCCAATTGCGTCGAAGTCCGGAATCAGTCAGTTAACATTGATATTGTATACTGTTATCCAATTGCGTGCAGTGAGATTTTCAAATGCGTGCTTAGTGCCGCTCCTCGAGTTGGGCCATTACGTTATTCGTGGCCAGACCCTTAATCTTTCAGATTGGGTCTGGTCCTCCAGGCTAATAATTTGCCTCATAATTTGAAGACTTAGTTGAGAAGACTCAGCTGGTGTAATAAATGGTTAGAACAAACAAGTGTGGTAGGATTTTACTTATTGAAGGCTTTGGCCTGACTTATAAGGCCCGTGTCCACCAATCACATTTTCTTTGTGATGAAGGCCCTCAACCACATTTTCAGAGCGCTCCAGTGAAGTTGTCATGTTAGTGTTGCTAGGTTACTAAGTTTTGGTTGGTCATCAAGAGAGAAGTGTCATTGATAAGTCCAGCGCTGTTCTTAAAGTTGAACAGATGTTAACTTTCAATGTCAAAATGGTAAGCACCGAGAGTTTTTTTCTCTGTGAACGCTGAACATCAAAGGATTTGTATAGAAAATCAGCGCAAAAATCGTTATTGGTGGACACAGGCAATTATACAGACCAGAGCTAGCCTATAGTCTTGGCAGAGGTCTTTGCTTGCTAAGTGTGCTTATAGTTTCATTAAATGTTTTCTCTTTCACATTGTTCCTTAGTTAATCTTCTCTATCCTCTCTCAAGGGAGATGATGACAGCGACACATTCACATTCTTCTGGAGTCATGTCTGAGGAACACGTCAAGAAAGTGCTACATGGCCAGTGGGGACGGGCTTGGTAAGTCTGAGGCATATCTGAAATCATTTCTAACATACACATAATGTGTCTTGTTTATGGTCTACATAAACACTAGTAGCTTAGGTTTTTTACTGTCAGTGATCCTACAGTAAATTAAAAAGACCTATTTCAACAATCCCTTAGCAAAAAGAAGGTTATGGAAGTGTACTGTTGGTCTACTTATTTTGAACTAAGCATACGTATAGCTTACTTTTTGTGTACTGATCAGAGGCTTATATTGATTGATTTAAAGGAGAATTCCGGTGTGATTTTGACCTAAAGTGTTTTGAAACATGATACCGAGTGTGAACGTATGTCTCATAGCCCATCTCGGCTTGTCCCCTGCACTCCGAAATCTGGCGATAGTTAGCCGATGCTACCAACAAGGCGGTCAGATTCCAAAAATAATTCTGTGGAAATGCATGGATTCCAGTTGCTGCTACTGGAAGAAACTGTAATCCATGCATTTCCACAGAATTATTTTTGGAATCTGATCCCTTATCATACCTGTTCATTCTTACTCGTCGCTCGACTTATCGTGACTAAATTCAAGATGGCTGCAAACGCTAAACTTCGTGAAGATACTGTCTGTATAAATCGTCTTGTAAGTAAACTACCAGTGCTTTTTCAAAGTTCTCAATGTCTCGTTTTAAATGTCAGGGCCCTCGGAAGTCTACCAATGAAGTGTGGAGATACATTGAGCCTCCTAAATGGTGTAAAACAGTGATTTATTTGCATATATGCCGATGCCCGAGGCACCACCATTGACCGCCTTGTTGGTAGCATCGTCTAACTAGCGCCAGATTTCGGAGTGCAGGGGACAAGCCGAGATGGGCTATGAGACATACGTTCACACTCGGTATCATGTTTCAAAACACTTTAGGTCAAAATCACACCGGAATTCTCCTTTAAGTATACATAAAGGTTTAAGTATATCCAGCCTATTCTTGGTACTAGAGATGAACCGATTTTTGGGCCGGTTCCGATTTCTGATTTTTCATAGAGTTTCACCTGCCGATACCGATTTTAGCCGATTCCGATTTCATTTCTTCTAACCATTTTACAGCACACGCAAATAGTTATTTTCTATCTTTTCTTTAATAGAACATGTTAATATAGAAATGTAATCAACTTATCAATAATGAAATGGCTGTTAAAAAATGGAACCGGTGATTAGACAGATTCTTCTTCAAGTCTAACTTCAGCTGCAGTATCAAACTATAATGCCAGTGTAATTATAATGGCATATGCTATAGGCCTAATGCTATAATGCCAACTACAGTGTGGGACATTCATTTCACAGACTACTAATGCACTGTTTTGGAACATCCATTTTGCTAATAATCGGCCCGGCCGATAATTGGTCGACCTAGTTAATACATGTGTTATTCCACTTGGCTAGGGGTCGACCAATTATCGGCCTGGCCGATTATTAGGGCCGATATTTAGCATTTTTATAATAATCTGTATCAGTCATTTTTCCACCGATAAGCCGATATTGAAATGAATAAATAAACGCGCTACTTTGTCTGTAAAGCGTCTCTCACTCCCTGCATTTGCTACTCTGTGGTCAAGAGTCTGCCCACTACACCGTCTGATTTGTTAGTTAGCACGAATGCAGCCAATCAGGATCGAAGACTGAACACAGAAAAAGTTTAGGATTCTCACTGAGGCAGTCAGGCAGACTGTAGACTGGGCTTCAGCTGTAACTCCCTCTCAAGCACGGGCAGACACAAGTGGTTTCCTTTTACTGGTTTTAATGAAGTCTTCTCCATAGTCAAACCGTGAAAACTAATAATACACAGTATTAAACACATAAACCCATGTTAGCTTATTAGCACACACAGCAGTAAAATAACATGTATAGAAAATAAATACAGACAGACAAATTACCTCGTTGGCTGCATGCTACGAAAGGAAATCATCTTGAAGCCTTCCTATCTTCAACATTAAACTGTTCTTCTTAACTTCAGTTAATTTAAGGCATGTACTGTAATACTTTCAACTGTGTGACCTTAAACTCAACAGCAACGCATACGGTGCCTGCATACTTCTCTCTCATTCACTCACGTTATAGCAGCTTAGTAGAGGTTTCAAAATAAAAGTCTCTTCTGTCTTACCAGATAAATCAATGTAAAATTACAAAATAAAACCTAAACAAATTATCTTATAAACTCAACATAATGGCAACAGTTACACTCCCACCAAATCACACCAGTCTTTATGTGGGATTTATCTAAACACAACAGTTGCAATTGAACACTTCAAACATTCAATAAAACATTTCCTGTTATCAACCAGTATGGAATGTCAGGCTAAACATTAAACATATTATTCTGCTTCAAGCAAAGTAACAAGCTTGTGTACAGGTCTTTCAAGAAACACTGTCTTTGTTGTGGAATTACCTTTATCATCAAATGAGGTGTCACTAACCAACAATCTGATCTTTCTCACCCTATCATCTGACCCTGGATAAACTTCTGTTATTCTGGCCAGCTTCCATTCATTGCGTGGTGCGTGATCTTCTTGTAAAAGTACAATGTCATTCACCTTCAGGTTTCTTCTATTCTTCTGCCACTTCTGTCTTGGTTGTAAACTCAATAGATATTCCCTTTTCCATCGAATCCAAAATTCATTGGCCAAATATTGAACTCGACGCCACCTTTTTTTAAGATACAGATCTTCTCTCACAAACTGTCCAGGTGGAGGAAGTATTATGGTGGACTTCATCGTAAGAATGTGGTTTGGAGTCAAAGGTTCAGGTGCGGATGGGTCATTCAAATGTTCAGCGGTAAGTGGTCTGCTATTAACAATTGCCATTACCTCATATAAGAATGTTCTTAAAGAGGAGCTGTCAAGTCTTTGCGCTGACTGGTCGAGAATTGCAGTAAGAACACTCCTTATAGTTCTAATTTGTCTCTCCCAGACGCCGCCCATATGACTTGCCGCTGGAGGATTCATTAGAAATTCACATCCTAGAGCCTTCACTCTCTCTTCATCCATTCCTTTCATGAGTTCTGCAAACTCTCTCCTTGCACCAATAAAATTGGTTCCTTGGTCGCTTCGTAGCTGACGAACATTTCCTCTCATGGCAATGAACGCTCTCAAGGAATTGATAAATGCGTCAGTTGTCATGTCATCAAGCATTTCTATGTGTATGGCTCTCGAACATAGACAGGTAAGTAAGAGACCATATCTTTTAACATCTTTTCTTCCTTCTTTAACATAGATAGGACCAAAACAGTCTATGCCGGCGTAAGTGAATGGTGGAGTCGTTTCCATTCTATCTTGAGGTAAGTTACCCATTTTTTGTTCTTCAGTACGTCTTCTGTACTTCCGACACTTGACACATTTGAAAATGTGTGACGATACTGCGCTGCTGCATCCTAGGATCCACCATCCATTAGCTCGCAGTTCGTTCACGGTCATTCCACGTCCCTGATGATGAACCCTTTCATGAAAGTGCTTGATAAGTAAGGCTGATATGTGACTATTCTTGGGAAGTATCGCTGGATGCTTGACATGTGGGTGTAACGAGGCTTGACTTAGGCGTCCTCCCACTCTTAAGGTACCTTCTTCATCCAAAATTGGACTTAACTTGTACAGCGTACTATGTTTGGTCTTGGCGACAACATTCCTTACTTTCAAGCTCTTTATCTCATCTGGGAACGCTTCTTCTTGAACTAACTTGATGATCGCAATCTCTGCTTCTTTCCTTTCTTCTAAGCTTGTGCTTTCGTTGGTTCTTTGCTTCACACCTTTGTGTTCCTTGACTCGTCGTTTCAACCTGGCGACTGCTTGTACTACCCTTGACCAATCTGAAAACTTCTCAAGGCGGTCCACTAATGATCTTTCCTCCTTTGCCTTAGTGTTTAACACAACAGCCTTGCAGAGTTCCGGATCATCTTCCTTAACTTCTCCCACCTTGCACTTTCTGTCAGGTAGTTCCTTTTCCCACAGAAACTTCGGTCCAGAGAACCAATTGGAAGTCTTGAGTTGCTTCGCAGTTAACCCTCGAGAGGCATGGTCTGCCGGGTTGTCCTCAGATGCAACATAGGCCCATTGTTCAGGCTTTGTGCTTGACTTGATCCTTTGTATCCGGTTAGCTACGAACACTTGAAATCTTTTGGCGTCGTTATTTATGTAGCCAAGAACGACTGTGGAATCCGTCCAAAAATATTCTTGGAGATCTTGGATTTCTAGTTCGTTATGGAGCATGTCACTGGTTCTGACTGCAACTACTGCCGCAGAGAGTTCCAGTCTTGGTATCGTTGTAACTTTCGTCGGCGAGACTCTTGCCTTTCCCATTACTAGACAGCAATGAACATCATTAGATTCACTAACAGCTCGCAGGTAAGTGCATTCACCATATCCAGACACACTGGCATCGGAGAAATGATGAAGCTCATACCCTTTGACGTTGCCGAAACTTGAAGGTAAGTAGCATCTTTTAATTTCCATTTCAGCTAGATTGGGTAGGTCTCTGATCCAGGACTCCCACTGAGGTCTTACATTTTCTGGAAGTTCCTCATCCCAGCCGATCTTCTCTCTGCACATTTGTTGGAGTATTTGTTTCCCTAGAAGGACGAAAGGTGCCATGAATCCTAATGGATCGTACATTGAGGCTACAGTAGAGAGCACACCTCTTCTTGTTAGTGGATTGGACTTTACTTGAACTCTGAACTTGAATGAGTCACATGTGATGCACCACTCTACTCCAAGCGCTCTCTCCATATGTGGTAGGCTTAAGGCCATATCTTGATCTTTGATTGTGGCACGTCCCTCCTCTGGGATGGATACCATCACATTGTTGTTATTGGAAATGAACTTATGGAGTTTTAACTTGCCAGTGCAACAAAGTTCTCTTGATTCTTTGACAAGCTGGATGGCTTCCTCCTCAGTTTGGACACTTGCCAGACCATCGTCTACATAAAAATTTCTTTGTATGAAGCGTATCGTATCTTCACTGTATTGATCTTGCCCTTGTGCTGCCAGATGTTTCAGGCCAAAGTTGGCACAGCCAGGAGACGAAGACGCTCCAAACAGGTGGACTTTCATCCTGTAGGTTGATGGTGTGGTTTCCAAATTGCCATTCTCCCACCAAAGGACTCGTAAGTAATCTTGGTCTTCTCTTTTCACATGAAACTGATGAAACATCCTTTCGATGTCACACATCACTGCTATGGAGCCTTTTCTGAATCTGCACAGGACACCCACCAGTGTATTTGTCAGGTCAGGTCCAGTGAGCAGATGGTCATTGAGAGATGTTTCTTGGAACTTGGCAGAACAGTCAAACACTACACGTATTTTCCCGGGTTTTTGTGGATGATAAACTCCATGGTGTGGAATATACCAAGCCGGACTGTTGTCAATTTCTTCCTCAGGGACCTTCTCTGCATCACCATGTGAAATTATGTCATCAATAAAGTTTACATAGTCTTTGTAGTATGTTTCATTCTTTTTTAGCCTCCTTTCAAGACAATTTAGGCGATGTATTGCACATATCTTATTGTTTGGTAGTTTTGGTCTTTCCTCTTTGAACGGTAATGGCATTTCATAATGACCATTGTCCTTTTGTGTTATGCCTTCTCTCATCTTTGACAGGAACTTGAGGTCATCCTGAGACACAGGATCCTCTTCTCCAGCTCTTTCTGAGAAGTCTGATTCAAAGACCTTTATGATGTCTAAAGGGGTAATTTCTTTAACTTTGGATCTGTTCACATAGTGCACTTCTGTTTTGAGATTGACAGAGGGCTCAACACCTGGTGTCACCTGTCTCACTACTATGCGATGGCTGATTCCGAAGGCATCTCCATAATCTACACAGGGATTCCCATGGCCGACAATACTCCATCCAAGATCCGTGCGCTGTGCGTAAGGCTGATTTTCTTTGCCGGACACAACTTCTCGTGGCAGAAGGGCTTGTGAGCAGTTGTAACCAATGAGCAGACCTACTTCACAGTCTTGCAAAGGTGCTACATCTTCTTGGAGGTGCTCTAGATGGGACCAAGCCTTTGCAGTTTCATCAGTTGGTATGTGAGTTCTGTTAGCGGGAATAAATTCACGAGTTTTAACTTGACTTGCTCTTTGTTGGCCTCCAATGCTTCGGCTACTTCACTTAAAACAAAAGTTGTGTCGCTTTGAGAATCCAAGAGAGCATATACAAGGACTTCTTGTGCTGGTTGAGTTGCAGATGAAAGCCAGACAGGAATTATTGCAGAGGTCTGTGTATTAGCTTTATCCAGGATAACTCGATTTGAAGTAGCAACTGTGACTATTTCTTTATGTTGTGTTACTTGAGGCCTTTCTTTGCTCTTTTCTTGAGTTGTACTTGATTTCTCTTGACTTGGATTTTGCTTGGTTCGTGGTAGTCTTTGTTCTTCTTTGTGTCTCTCCTCATGCAGACAAGTAGGATGCCGCTTGTGGCATGCATCGCAAACACTCCTATTGTTGCAGCTCTTTGAGAGGTGACCAGACTTGAGGCAACCAAAGCATAGCCTTTCAGCTTGAACAAATTTCACTCTATCAGTGACTGAATTCTCCACAAACTTCCTGCATTTGTGTAAAGCATGCCCAGTCTTCTTACAGAAAATGCATGTCTTTACAGTCTCTTCATTAGAACTTGTAGTCAGTGTCTTTGCTTTAACATTTTGATGTCTTTGGTATTTTGGCTTGTCAGTTTCACTTTGCTTTAGTGATTGCAATGATGTAACCGGATTACAGGCAATTTTCGCTTCTCTTGTCAGAAATTTCACAAACTGGCTAAAGGAGGGGAACTGGCTGCTCTGTTCTTCTACTTCAATGACTTTCCTGTTCCATCTCGCAGTTAGCCAATCAGGTAACTTTGAAAGAATCTTTCTGTTTTCATTACAGTCGTTCAAGATTTGCAATGCCTGGATGTGGACCATGGCGGCCTCACAACTACGGAGAAAATCAACAAACTCTCTGAGCTCAAAGCTGTCTTTAGATCCCATCTTGGGCCATGCTTGGAGTTTGTCTCTGTATGCCTTTGCGATTGTAAATGGGTTTCCATATCTCTCTTCCAAAATCTTCCATGCAGCAACATAGGCAGATTCGGTTCCAAGTAGGAAATAGCCATCAAGTGCAGTCTTAGCTTGTCCACTTACATATCTACGGAGATAGTATATCTTCTCTTTGTCTTGGATATTCTTCTGGTCAATGAGTGTTTCAAATGAGAGTTTCCAGTCGCTGTACTTCAATGGATCCCCACTGAATATTGAAGGCTCAGGAACTGGGATTCTGTTGGCGCTTAAAGCATCTGCCAGTAGCTTGACAAGCTCAGCTGTACTTTCATTTGAGGAGATTGTCACAGCTTGTGGGACAGGAGATACAAACTGGGGCAGACGGCTTGTGGGACCTAGCAGCTGGTTATCTGCTACCATCTCATGGCTCAGTATGTCTTTCGGCTCTTCCTTTATGGCAAACCCCTGATCATACACCTGCATTCTTGCCTGCGCTGCACTGAGCTCTTTTACCGCCTCCAAATGCTTTATCTTTCTCCGTTTTTCCTCCAGAGTCCTTTGAAGAGCTGCATGTTCTTCTTCTAGTTGAGCTTTCATTTCAGCTTCCTCTTCCTCTTTCTTTATTCTTCTCCTTACCTCTTCTGCTTGTAGTTCTAGACGGCGCTTTACAACTGCTGCCTCTTGAGCAGCTATCTTTCTTTTAGCTTCTGCTTCTAGGCGCTGTATTTCCAATTGCTCTCTTTCTTGTTCTTGCAACACTTTCAGAACAGCTTGGCTTGCTGCAGCGTCAGCAGCAGCTTCTTGCCGTTTCACAGAAGACTTGCTTGATTGCTCTGATGCAGCTTTCAAGATCGAGGTGACAGAACCAACTTCACTTTTCTTTGAGTTCCAAAGAGAACCTGCTTCTGGCCAATCATGCTGTTCTTCTTCTGGAACCTTTCCACTCAGACGACTTGAGGCTCTGGAAACAATGAAGTTCGAAATCTCTACACACAGATCCACTCTCCGGCGAGTGTCTTGGTCTGGAGTTGAAACACTGCGTAGTTCATCATACATATGGATATCTGCAGAAAGGCCTCTGACATCACCAATAATGTCATTAAGGAGAGTATCTGATAAAGGCTCTGATGATTGTGATAATGGCTGTTTAGAGAATTTAACTTGTGTTCTCCATTTGCTGTAAATATAGTTGAACTTTAGTTGAAGTGCTTTAATTTTGTTGTCTTGCATTTCTTTACCCTTGTCTGTTAAAGTACGGATTCGTTCACCACGTCTTGGCTGCTCCACGTCCTCTTGCTGGACTTCAGCTTGAGCTTCTGAAGGGTCTTGATTTACATCATCCCCAACACTGTCCCTTACCTGAGCTGTAGACTCACTAGACTCTGCCATAGTTGAATAACTTTCTTAAACTGACTACATAAATGTCAATATACATGTACTGTAAATGTAACTTAGACAGAAAATGTAGCTAGGCTAATCTCAGCATTACCTGCTACCAATTGCTAAATATAAATGTCTCTTAAATGTAAGTGTGTACGTTTAAACATAAAATTATTATCATAAGCTATGATTGTCAATAGCAATATTTCACTGATGTAGGCCCTACTTCAAAAGGCACTTACTTGAAACATACATACTTGAAAATGTATAAACAAAATATCAATTCACTTAGACCACTTCTGGAGAACTCAAATATGTTTCAGTTTAACCTTTAGCTAAGCAGAAAAGTTGTAACCACATACAGCACAATAATTAAATCAGCTATCATTCACATGAACTTTAACAGCAACCTCTTCTTAGCCCACTCTTGTTAGTGTCCAAGTTCGTTATGGCTTTGCCTTGAAACGTTGCTCTTCCAGCCCATGTGTGTGTTTTAACTACGTGTTACAAGTACGTGTTTTTCACTCATCTGCCAGTCCTTCGACGACCGTTCGATGCACCGTAGCCACCACGTTGAGATTAGCTCGCTAGTCCTTCAGCTTGCTGCATCACCCACTCGCGCCGATGAACAGTCCGAGTTTTCACTGTAACTCCCTCTCAAGCACGGGCAGACACAAGTGGTTTCCTTTTACTGGTTTTAATGAAGTCTTCTCCATAGTCAAACCGTGAAAACTAATAATACACAGTATTAAACACATAAACCCATGTTAGCTTATTAGCACACACAGCAGTAAAATAACACGTATAGAAAATAAATACAGACAGACAAATTATCTCGTTGGCTGCATGCTACGAAAGGAAATCATCTTGAAGCCTTCCTATCTTCAACATTAAACTGTTCTTCTTAACTTCAGTTAATTTAAGGCATGTACTGTAATACTTTCAACTGCGTGACCTTAAACTCAACAGCAACGCATACGGTGCCTGCATACTTCTCTCTCATTCACTCACGTTATAGCAGCTTAGTAGAGGTTTCAAAATAAAAGTCTCTTCTGTCTTACCAGATAAATCAATGTAAAATTACAAAATAAAACCTAAACAAATTATCTTATAAACTCAACATAATGGCAACAGTTACATCAGCTGTACGGAGCTATTTTTTGAAGGTAAGGAAGGTACCTTACATTGCTGAAGTTGCAATGAATCACAATCATCTACACATCTACACTGAAGTTACAAAAACAGCACTTTGTAAGCTATTGTCTCTTTGATCTGGATCAATAAGTAAAGAACCCACTTCCTTCATTTAGCGAATTCCCGATTGATGCACGTTAGTGATATGGTGTTTAGGCTACTAGTTAGCCTTCAAACCCGGGTGCTGCGCGTCGGGAGTTCTTTGCCTCCGCCTTGTCCGTTAATTGTGAATAACGGGACACCTCGGTGGACATAGTACAGACAAGTCCTAAATTATGCGATAGCGAATGTCAAAAAGTCTAATTGCTGCTTTTTGAAACGGACTGTCAGAAAAGACTACATGCACCCAGAGCCAGCCGTAATTTAATCCGACCTGAACTAAATCGCGTCCTGAGTTGGGTATTAACGTGCCTTTTAGGCTCTCAAAAGTGTAGCTTATAGCACAGTGTTTCCCCTAGAATTTTTTCCAGCAGCGGTGCTGTTGATCGTAGGAAGCCCCCCCCCCCCCAAAAAAAAAGAGAACATTTTGAAAAAATTACTCCTTAAATGGTGACTTCTGGTGGATTTTGTGAAATAAATGGACAGATTGAGTTACAAATTATGACATAACCATTAACACAAGCATTTACAAAGCATGATTATTGCAGTACTTGAACAGGATTATTATTAATGTTTTTCTTTCACCTTTTTCATTTACATTATTAGTATTAGCCACTGTACAACTGTACACTGTAGGCCACTATACAAACTATTACTATTTAGAATATACAGTGCTGTGCATAAGTTAAGACATTTATATATAATAACATTTATTTATTTACGATACATGATACGTTAAAAAATAATTGATATCCTATTTTTTTTTTATTAAGGTATTAAGACAAAAGGCAAAATATGTTTTTTATTCCTCCCTTTAGTCAATTTCAGCATGGGTGTCTTAACTTTTGCACAGCACTGTATAAACTATATAGACTCTCTTTCATGTCATTACACTGTATTGGTGCTGTGCAAGTCGAATTGAGTGCCTGTCACTTTAATGCCGTGACAGTCCGTGACGCTTGCTTGATTCTCACGGTTTTAAGCTAACTTAGTAGCATTGTTGTGCATGGTGCATAAGAATATGTGGATGAAATGAATTATGTTTCCCATGTCATTTGGTAAAATAAATGGTCAAAAACTCGAAGAAAATCTATCTTGGATTATAGCAGATAAGTCTCTTGAGCTCTACAGGAATTACAAACTATCTCAGATGTAAATGGTTGCGTATCCTATTACTCAAATTCAATTAAACCCACCAATAGGCTAGCTAGACCTCAGTTTCACAGCCTAGGTATGTTAGCAACACAGGGCTTGAAAGCATTGCCTGTATCACAAACAAAAACGAAACAATGCGTGGAATTTATCTGGGAATAGGCTACTGAAGATAGGGGCGAACTATCTCGCTGGCGTGTTTAATTTGGTTCCTTGGTAAACATAATGTAGGCTACGTTTTTTTGCACAAAATTGCGTCTGCTAATAAACTTAAACATAAACACAAACAAGTGTGATCTCCTGTGGAATCCCTGACTGCGCCTTCAACGTTAGCCTACTATTATTTGTTGACATTAAACCTGAACGAACGGCAGCTGTTCCTGAAGTTCACTTGCGTCTATTTTTTTTTTTTTAATTAGGCAACTTTTTTTTGCAGTGGCGCTTGAATTGCTGCGCCGCTGATGAATACATTGTAGGGGAAACACTGTAGCATATGGACACAAATTGCATGCTTAAATAGCCTACGAACTATTTTAAAACTATATGTTAAACTATACAACCCTTGCCATCACGCATGCACCTCTTCCTCTCCCTCTCCCTCTCCCGTGCACTCACACACACGATGGCAAAGTATCCTCTTTGTGACAGGTCCCTTAAAGCAACACCAAAGAACTTTTCATCTGTCGCACGCACTATTTGTTTATCCAGCACCGGCTTTGCAAATAACAATGTCCACAGACAAGGTAGAATAAGTTGCATGATTTTATGAAAGTACGATGTATTGCGACATCAGATGCAAGTGAAATTTGTAGTTTCTCGTGTCTCATTCCATCGAACTACAGATCCGCTACCCGATGCAGCAAACTTACATAGTGCGGTAATAGCCGATAGAGGGCCGCGAAGCGAATGCAGAAAGTGCCGTTCACCCTGTTACGAGTTGATGAACCACTGAAACGATTTTGGAAACATTATTTTAAGGTACAAAAAACTCTTTGGTGTTGCTTTAACAAGCACATAGCCCATTGTGTAGGCCAGTGTTTTTCAACCTTTTTTGTGCCACGGCACAATTTTGACACTTAAAATGTCCCACGGCACATTAACATCCTGTGTGAAGAAAAAATAAACATACCATAGCCTAAAATTTCAAATAATACACAGATATGGCCTTATTATGGCTTCTATGCAAGACCTGCTCAATAGAACAAGCGCCCTCTGTTTCATTTGTAGGTGACTATATCTAATTTAATTGTTGTTATGAACTGGATATGTGATGATTCTGTGAATACTGGATATGGGGCCCACGTTGTACAATGCCTGCATACCACAAATAGTGCAATCATACAATCAATGAGAGCATGTGGTTATAAATTCTTTGATGCAACAGTTGCTTTTCTGGACCAGTGAGTGACATTTGGGTACTGTAATTTTCTGCGGCACGCCTGATGATCTCTGGTTGAAAAACACTGGTGTAGACCTACTCTATGAAAATAATTGCTATCACTCAGCTCTTGGATTAAAATGATACACAGGATATACACTTGCAAGTGATGCAAGTTGATTGACAATTGTGTATCAAAAGAAGAAAGAAGTTTGCATAATTAATTAAATAAATAATTAATTAAAAAAACATATCGGTCGATCCCTAACGCTGGCGAGACGCCGCTCCGTCTGGCATCATGTTTTTGTTTGTTTTTATGTAATGTTCGTAATTTTATGTAATGTCATGTTTATTTTTTTGTATTGATTTGTCTAGTTAAATGTTTTCCCTGTTTATTTACGTTATTTTTGATAGTTGTCGTGTTATTCTTAGTCCTTTTTACTGCTTCTAAGTCAGCTGATGTCATTGACGTTTGTCCATTGGGAGCTTGCTATGGCTAGCTTTTACCCTGGGCCTCTGACATCCTTCCATCCGTAAGCAGTGCTGCACTTCACTGTCTGGCCGAGGGGATCTCTCGGGACAGCTGGACCTAGGCTACTCTGCGAAAGATCTGCCGTGGCCGCCGAGCTGTTGTTGACCTGCGAGCTGCCATGCCAACTGCTGACTAACTGGGCCTCTGACATCCTTCCATCCATCCATGAGCGGTGCTGCACTTCACTGTCTGGTCGAGGGGATCTCTCGGGACAGCTGGACCTAGGCTACTCTGCGAAAGATCAGCCGTGGCCACCGAGCTGTTGCTGACCTGCGAGCTGCCATGCCAACTGCAGACTAACGTTAACGTTGAAGAGCTGCAATCTCACGGAGCAACAAATGGTCGCTGTTAAAAGTCCACCGAGTTGCTGATCTGCAAGATCACCCACAACTTCAGACTGTGCTTCCAGTGATATCCAGACTGCAGTCTACAAGGCCTAACGTTAACGTTATCTCCAGACTGCCAGTGAATTCACCGGGTTGGTCAGTTGTAAAGAACTTGCGAAGGCGTTGCATCGGTTGTGAAGACACAGCTGTGCGCAGTTTTCACGCGGGTCATCATTGCCCTTGGACATTTTCAGCTGGTTTGGAAATTGGACTAATTTTAACATCACCTTTTCCCCCTTTTTAAATGTATTTTCTTTTTTTTTACTTTTTATTTGTTTATTTGTTTTGTTGCCTGTCTTGTATCTCTTGGTGTCACGGGTATGCTGGCGACTACGCCGCTCCGTCCGGCATCTTTTGTGTTTGTTATTTTTTAAATGTATTCGTCATATCTTCATGTCATGGGCATGCTGGCAACTACGCCGATCCATCCGGCATCTTTTGTCTTTCTGTTATGTTTCTTGTTTGTGGAGCGCTTTGGGTTGCACTCTGTGCATGTTAAATGCGCTTTAAAAATAAAACTGACTTGACTTGAAAACTGACTTGACTTGAAAACTGACTTGACTATGCACAACTATTATTCACTAGCCTAAAACCATGAGACTAACGGTTAATTACTCTGACATATTTCTTAAAGTGACAGGCACTCAGTTACACCTACACACCAGCAATGCACACAATATAAAGTATTAAAATGACTAAATATTTTTTGCTACTAGTAATTATGCAGATTATAAAATACTATACATTGTTAAAATATATACACTTTATATGAATTAGAAACATATGACATAAGCCATCTAGACCTTTCCTACCAAATAGATGATTTGAACTTAATATAAGATTAATAGATTTAAGATTATAGATTTATTTTATTTTTTGCAGTGCATGTCACACCTCCTCATCCCTACACAGCATGCATGTTAGAATATGCTTTCTGTTTATAAAGAATATGCAGAAACTCAAAAAGAACATCTTGTGGGGAAATTCAGGGAAACGACATTAACCCTGCTACATAGGCTATGTTATTAATTTGCGACCAATTTAGATCACAAACATGTAATTTATTAGACTATATAAATCACTTCAAGCACTATGGATTACATGCTAAAGAGCATCATACATTCTGAAATGTATAATTTCTCCAATACCATGTTTGCTATAATACATACTTGGCAACTGTTTTTATATCATGTTCTCATTCAACTTCAACAGGCAAGTGGACTGGTTTTCCCTCATTAGTGTGATCCTGCTACTGTGCTTTGCACCCTTCATTGTTTTCTTCTTCGTCATGACATGCGATCAATATCAGTGCTCCATCAGCCATTGCCTGATTGACCTTTACAACGGTGATTCTACCCTGCTTTCTATCTGGGACCAAATACCCTCCATCACATGGACAGCAGCTAAAGTATATTCAATTTGGGTGATTTTCCAGGTACAGGCATTTTCTTTGTTATACATTTCTGTTCTCCCAAGTAGCTCTCAATGTGCCTCATGTGCCCTGTAACTCCTCATATTGCAAGAGATGCACAACATATAGCTTGCTATTAGGTCCCACTTGTCCCCTTTATACCATAGCCTTAAAAGCTGTATGATTGACACTGATAGTGTTTGTCTATTAATGAGCGTATATTTTATGCCTAACATGTCTATGTGAAGTTAGACTTGATCTTACTGATATTAAAGGAATTATCCGCAGTAAAATGCACTTTAGATCAATTTACGGATGATTGGGAGTACATGCGTTGAGTTGACATCCAAATCATGTCATTCGGATGTGTTTTGAGAAAGTTTGATGTTACCATTTTTAGTCAAAACTCGTTAGCCCGGAAGTGACGCGGGCATGTCATTTCGCCGCTATTTTTATACCTCTTCTACAGTTCCAAACAACATTACACTTACGTGGTAGTGAGTAGAGGGTCCCTAAAGCCAAACCAAAGTATCCCGAGGTCTTTATGTGGTCGGATAGAGAGTCCAGAATGAATTTCATCAAGCCAGTACCTTTCCGGAAATGTTGCCATCTTTGCTGCCATCTTCAGGGGAAAGTCCGTTGGAGTCGATTGCTGAGTGTGGAGTAACACGCTCTGGAAATTCACAATTTCGTCGCCGTTTTTAAAAAAAAAAAAAAAACATAGTCCAGTATTTCTTTCAAAATTGAAATGAAGTTGTATGGACTGGACTATGTTTTTTAAAAAAAACGGCGACGAAATTGTGAATTTCCAGAGCGTGTTATATGCCCGCGTCACTTCCAGGCTAACGAGTTTTGACTAAAAACAGTAACATCGAACTTTCTCAAAACACATCCGAATGACATGATTTGGATGTCAACTCAACGTATGTACTCCCAATCATCCGTAAATTGATCTAAAGTGCATTTTACTCCGGATAATTCCTTTAAAGGAACACGCCAACTTTTTTTGGAAATTAGCTTATGTGCAGTCTACCCCAGTTAGATGGAGGATATACCCTTCTCTGGGTGTGCAGTAACCAGTCTGACACTGTTAGGCCCAATCCCATTTTTCATTCTTACCTCTTCCCCTTCCTCTACCCCTTAGAGCAGTGTTTCTCAAACTTTTTCAGATGAAGGACCACTTAACCAATAAAAAAGTAACGTACGGACCACCTAGTTAAAAAAAAAAAGATTAGACCTACTTCAACAGTAGGCTATATTAGCCTATACACAATAGGCCTACTCACTGAACCACCTTGCTTATTGTCTTTGTACTTTGCTTATTGTGTCAGAGGATTCATATGATTTAAACTGGCATAGGCCTATCTTACATAGACAGTGTTGCAGAACTGTTTGGATTTAGCCTACATACAAGTTGGTTCAATATTGCAAACAACTCATCTATTTTATATTATATTTTACCACGTCTGCTCGCGGACCACTTAGGATAGCTTGCGGACCACCAGTGGTCCCCGGACCACACTTTGAGAAACATTGCCTTAGAGTAATAGAGTGGCAAGACATAGGGGTAGAATATTCCCCCTTGGAAATGAGACACCACTAGCAGCAGGGGTCACCAACCCTTTGATCGCGATCGACCTGTAGATCGTTGGAACTTTCCCAGTAGATCCCAAGAATAACACGTCAACGTTTACAGGGCCTACATTTCAGTGCAGGATTACGGGTATAGCGCATGATTTATTCAAGTCACGCAACTCTAGCCATCATAATGCGAGAAATTCCCGCACAGATTTTACAGCGCTGTCTGATAACGTTATTCTAATAATGGAGCAGCGTGAATGCGGGACTGGACAGACAAACAGGGAACCAGCAGGTGTGCTCTCTCTCTCTCTCTCAGCAGGACAAATGCTAGGTGATTCTACATCAACTGATAACTGACAGGAAAGGAAAACGAAAGTTTAGCGATCAGGAATTTTGCAAACACAGAAGGATTACATAGAGTGTCCATGAGACGCGAGGGAACATGGATGTGTTCTCCATTTGAAAAACATAATTGATTGCGGACGTGCACAGACAGCTACAAACACGGAGCGCATCGTAGGCCAAGTTTACTTTCACTTTCTAGAGTGCGCTATCTGCGCATTCATTACGTGAAAGCTGCTTCATACCAAAACAGCAATCAAACATTAACAAATTTATCATGACGTGTTGTCACAAACACTTACTCATAGAAAATCAAAACCAAAATCATGTAAGTAAAGACTATGTTAAGTGCTATCTCATTGACGCCTGTATAAGGAAATTGCGGTATCGGTTTGTAAAATGTACGGCATCGTTGTGTAACCCAGACTAAAAGGTACAGAGGCACTGATTCACGGGGGTGGAGGATGTGATATTTTTGACCTGATACATTTGCCTAAATAAAATGCCTTAAATTGCACTTCAAGGTAGATCTTGCCTTTGTTCAGGGCCGAGGTCAGGGATCTTGGGCTCAAAAAGGTTGGTGACCACTGCCCTACAGACAGACAGACACTGTCATCATGGTTCTGTATTGTATTTAACCAAGTTCAACTCTCAAGCCTTTCGACGCTAGCTTACTGCTGCCACTCCAACTGTTCCGCTGCTGAACCATAGAGAACAATTGGAAATCTGCCACCTGCCGCTGGTCAATGTGATCCCGCCATATGGTTATTGACTGTTGAAAGGGATAGTCTACCGCTAATGCATTAAAGAGCAACTTGCAGGTTAACAACCACAGTTAATTAATGTGAAGTAAAAATAAATAAAAATGAATTAATGTGAAGTAAATATTTTTTCAATAAAAGTTATCGAACGTTTACATTTAAAGTTGTTAACTGAATTTATGAATGTTCCAAAATGGATTTTGACATAGCATGTATTATGAGGGAGTCCAGTCAAGTTAGGTCAATAATATTAATTTGCAATTAATTCATTAATTTCATTAATTTCCTATACCCCTCTTACTGAGATTGTACTCCTAACATGCAATTGCCCTGTAACATACTAGACCCTATTCCTACCAACGTCCTCGACATATCTCCCGCCATCACACCAACAATCACACATGTAATAAACACTTACCTTGCTTCTGGTACATTTCTGACTGCATTCAAACTGGTTCAGGTAACTCTGCTGCTTAAAAAGCCTTCTCTTGGCCCCAACTGTGGCGCAACTGGCTGGGGCACCGTACGCCGGCGACCCGGGTTCGATTCCCGCCCCGTGGTCCTTTCCGGATCCCACCCCGACTCTCTCTCCCACTCACTTCCTGTCACTCTCCACTATCCTGTCACTTTAAAGGCATAAAAGCCCAAAAAAATATACGTTTCTTGCTCCCACGCAGGTGGGGAACTGGCCTGGTCTCACTCCTACCTTTCCTCTCTAAGGCTATAGAAAGGGCAGCTTCCAAACAAATCACGGGATTTCTATTACAGAATTACCTCTTTGATCATAACCGGAGCAACTTATAAAATGCAGTAAATGCAACAGCGTTTCAACAAACATTAAAGCAATGTCTGAATGAATAGTGGTCAAAGTGGGATACTTTGTATTGCCTCTTATAACAATTTTCAATTAAATTTCAATTTAATTTTACTTATAGAGTGCCAAAACATTACACATGTCTCATGGCGCTTTACAGAGTGTTAGACAATCAGAGAGAAGAAAAGAAGGCCCATGGGTAACAGGGGCGAGGAAAAACTCCCTAGAATTGGAAGAAACCTTGAGCATATCCACGACTCAAGGGCCTGACCCATCTGCCTAGGGTCAGTTACGGAACAGTAATATAATAATAATAATAATAATAATAAGTTTATTTTATACAGTGCCTTTCTCAAACCCAAGGTCGCTTTATATAGTAGGAAGGCAAGGAAACCCAACAACAAACAAACAAAACAATACAACAAAGACAAGTTATCTGTATGGAGCTATGTGGTGTGGAGGAGAAGTGATCATTAAACAAAAAGGTCTTGAGATGTGTTTTCAGGAAAGGAAGAGAAGGACAAGCACCGAGAGGTTGGGGGAGGGAGTTCCAGAGTTTGGGGGCCAAGGCACTGAAGGACCTGCCTCCCAGGGTGGAAAGTCTGGAGCGGGGATAGCCAAGAGAATTTGGTCAGAGGATCTCAGTATAAGTTAGTCAGATGTAGAGAATAGAACACAGTGTTTCCCACAGAATTGGATTCAATTTGTGGCGGTACCTGACTTGGACAACGGGGGGGGGGGGGGTATTAAGATCGTCTTGGTAGTGTATAGGTCTAATTGAGTGCCTGTTACTTTAAGACGTTCGTGAGTAACACAGTTAAAAGGCCATTGTGATAAGACCTTAGCAGAGTTAACTTCAATGCAGCAGTTTTGAACAAATTTGCACAGCATGGTCACGATGCTAAGCGGATTTAATAGCAATTTAGCCAGACGTCTTCTATGCAATGCTTCTATGTGGCAACAACAATCCATCAACAATCGTGAATATTTTGTTAAATGCACATGCAGAGGAGGGGCAGCAGGCTACGAGAGAGAGCGGGGCAGGGTAAGGAAAGGCTGCGTGCTTAAAAAGTGCAGCTCAATGGCAATGCAAGGATTTGATCTTATATTTAATTTAAATTAAATTAAATTAAACATAGAATATTAATCTGTGGACCACTGGAACATGGTGTTAAAAGCCACCTGAGGTGTATGTTACAAGAGGTGGGATGGAACAAGAGGATTTACAACGTTGAAACACGGTCACGTCAGCGCCAGTCCACCGACTGGCTGCATGATCATTGCCTAGGCAATATGCACACAATTGCGATATGTATATGTATATATATTTATCAGCATGGCACAGCGGCCAGAATGTAGCCTACCCACAAACAGGTCATAGACCATTCCAACAGCTGACAGGTAGCCTAATGCTATCCCTACACCGTAAGAAAAAGAATCCTGTAACTTACCCATTAGAAATTCACTCTATGAGTATTCTGTGCAGCGAAGTTATGAATTGAAATCCAGCTTCCTAGCAAAAGGTTAGATGAACATCCAAGCAATAGCCGAAAAAACAAACATTTGCACTGAGCCTAATCACGAATGACAGGAAATAAGAAATACTACATTTCCCAACTCCCTACAGGCCTTGTTCCTTTGTAAATGTTGAAAATACAAATAAAAAACAAATAAGATAAGTTGCGCTTTTTTCATTGGTGTATCATTATTTCTGACCAACAATTGCCATAAAGCATGGTAAAAATGGTAAAAAATGTGCATATGAAAGCTGAATCGTGCAGGTTCAACACAATGCGGATGCCTTTAAAAGAAATTATAACAAACCCCAGGCCTATAAGTGCCAGTTGAATTTCAACAAGGTCCACAGTAGTTCATGGCAAGAAGACACTGAGGGAATGACAGAAACAAAAAGCACTCACATTGGAATGCCCCTTCACCCCTTGTTTATATCAGCTGTACCAATGGATGCTTTAGGTCAGGGGTATTCAATTAATCTTCAGCGAGGTCCAGTTACGGAAAATTTCCTCAAGCAAAGGTCCGGAGCATCATAATGTTTAACGTGTGTTTAGGCTATGTATATATGTATGTATATTAGGATGGATGGATGGAGCCTAGTTGTAGATAGATAGATAGGGTAGATAGATACTTTATTGATCCCCAAGGGGAAATTCAAGAAATAGAAGATTGTAGGCCTAGGCCTAATGTTTAATGTGAAATAAAATAAGTAGCCTAAAAGGCAACATCCGAAATGAGGAGAAATAAGGCAAGATAAGAGTAGCCTAATTGGGGAGAAAAACTGAGTAGCCCTGGCTATTTTTAAGATCTTAACGTGCACTTAAAATTTGAGCTGAGACAAGGATGGATATTCCACAGCTGGTTCCTTGAACCCATTAATCAGCAAGTTTAATTTAATTGTTTTAGTTTTTTTTATGTTGACCCTAAATCCTGGAAACCCAGGAATATCACGTTGTTGGGCAGTGAATGCATGTAGGCTTAACTAGATTGTGGTGGATCAATCATATTGCCTTCTTAAAGGAATTATCCGGAGTAAAATGCACTTTAGATTGTTTTACGGATGATTGGGGGTACATACGTTGAGTCAAAATCATGTCATTCGGATGTGTTTTGAGAAAGTTCGATTGTACCGTTTTCAGTCACAACTCGTAGCCTGGAAGTGAGCGGGGCATTTCAATTGCGTCGCTACAAAACGCTATTTTTATACCTCTTCTACAGTTCCAAACAACATAACACTTACGTGGTAGTGAGTAGAGGGTCCCTAAAGCCAAACCGAAGTATCCCGAGTTCCTGAAGCTCCTGAAGTAAATGCTGTTATCCTAACCAACGAAACATTTAGCGCAGCTTTGAAATCTTACGTGAAAATCTAAATTAGGCTATTATGGTCTGGGTCCAGATAGGATCACGTCACGGTCCGGACTCGGACCGCGGTCCGCCATTTGGTGATGGCTGCTTTAGGTGTTCTTGTTTCATATGATAGTATGGACTGTATCTCATATGGCGTACTTTTGTGAGTACACTTTCATGCAGCGCCCTGTGTGCCTACTGGCAGAATGCATGAATTTTAACAGAATAGTCTCATATCGAACTCTGTGCACTTAACGGAAATGATGATCACAACATTTAAATATAACTTTATTGTTGTCCTCTATTTGACAGTGACGGTGATATGTGGCCAAGATGGCATCCGTTGAGGGCGAAAAGTGTCTAGCATTCCACACTCAGCTTTGTGTTGTTGGAAGTTTCAGTGTGAACACACTCAAATTAGGTAAAGTGCAGAAGTACGCCATTTGAGACACAGTGATGGTCTTCATCCTAGGCATAGAATCAGTGTTTTTCGATTGTTGTTTTTATTTTGCTTTTAGTAAGTTACTTTGGACTAATTATAATTACATATAGTTTTATATACATTATAGTTAATGTAAATACTATAAATGACCACACATACAGTCATCAGTGTAGATTTGGCAGTTGCAGATTAAGGGCCCGTCCCAATACCTCCCCTACCCCTAGATTTTTGCCCTGACCCACATTTTTGCGCGTGCACGTGTAGGGCTAGGGTGTCCCATTACTTTAGGGAGCAAGGGTAAGTGCAATTTTCCCCTTAACTCATTGAATGCCAAGCTGTTTTTGGAAGCTTTGTCCTAGAGTGCCAGCAATCTAGACCATTGTTGATGATTTTTGTACAGCCATAGCATATTCTGTGTTATAGCTATGAACACATACAATGGCTCGTTTAAAAGGTGAGACTTTAAGCTCTCAGTATTTCTACACACCTCTGTTCCTGAGAAATCCCAAGCTAAACAGTGGCTAGTTTTCATCAAAATCGCTGTTTTTTTCTAGAAATGGAGATATAACGTCTTTGATGAAATATTAAGTGTTGCCTGTAAACTTTTCCGGGAAGTGATCAGCGAGACCTGGCGAGACAGCCACTTAGTGATAGACCCACGAAAATGGCCTGGTTTTGAGATGACGTGCATGCGTCACTGATTCGACCCAAAGCGGCAACCGAGTTATGATAAAATGTCCAGATAAAATGTCCAGATTGTGCGTTTTCATGAGTTTTCGATAGTCATATATTTCATTTCCATTCATCACAGAGTTCGCAAAATCACATATAAGGTGTGTTAGAGTGTCTAGTTTCGTAATTTAAAAAAAAGCTAAAAACGTAATATTACGTTTTTGGCACTCAACGCATGGGAAGGAAAAACGTAATATTACGTTTTTGGCACTCAATGAGTTAAAATCAACCCTCAAAATATAGCCAGGACCGATGCAGGCTTAAAACGAAGTGGAAGATGAAATTACCCAGGATACCGTGCGAGCTCAGCGAGCCGGCCAAATTTTTCATATTTTCGCAAATAAGCATATTAAAATTTCGAAATATGTTGGAATATGTTAGTTTGATGCACATCTGATGGACTGTTTTGAACACTAATGTCAGAAAATATCTCACAAAGCTATCTGACGATGTTCATGATATCTGCTGAGTGCTTTGAGAGTCTGCCCATCAAATAACGTTATATATCTGATCTGGGTAGTTTCGTCAATATTTAAGGTGTGTGTTCTGACGTTCACATGAACACGAGTATCTTTGTTGATTAACCAGACGTAGATAAACCAGCACAGCCCACACAACAATGACCGCTGGAACGGGCATGTTCCTGAATGAAAATAGTAGCAGGCTACTACCGGTAGACACGTCGGCGCTGCGCGTGACGTAGGTGAGCACGTTCGTTACGCTAATTTGCATGGTGTCCCAATTCACAGGGAAAGATCTTCACCTCCACTTCCCTTGTCGAGGGGGCTTTAATGTTGAGGGCAATCAAAACCAAGTGGAAGTTTTAAGGGGGGGGAAATGGGACGGGCCCTTACTATTACAATTATCATTATAATCACTTAGCTTGTTTCTCCAACAGGTTGTGCTATACATGTGTTTCCCAGACATTACTCACAAGTTTTTGCCTGGCTATGTCGGAGGAGTTCAAGACGGGGCAAGAACCCCTGCAGGTAGAGAAAATATCTCTGCTACTCTGATACATTTTACTGTATCTGGAATAATCCCTTTACCTGGGGCTATTATTAATGAGCTATTAAACTTACTGAAAATGTACTGTGTTGCAATGAAAGAATGATTAAATAATGGTTTTTAATACAAAGTATAAATTTACATGCCCTGTTTCATTTCAGGTCTCATTAATAAATACCAGATCAATGGACTTCAGTCCTGGATCATCACCCATTTGCTGTGGCTTGCAAATGCCAGTTACTTCCACTGGTTCTCCCCAACTATAATCATTGATAACTGGATTCCATTGCTATGGTGCACCAACATTCTGGGTTACTCCGTCTCCACCTTTGTATTCATCAAAGCACACCTGTTCCCAACCAATCCAGAGGACTGGTGAGGATTACTCTAGAATGAGAAAACTCAGTTTAAAGAAACTACAAATTTGAATTTGAATTTGGTTCAAATGAACAAGCAAAAAATAACAAAAATATAAACTTGAAGTAGGACAGTTCCCCCAGAATTCCTACTTTTTGAGTTCCAAAGTTTGTCATATGTAAACAAAAGTGTATCAATTAGAATTAAATTTTTACTTGATCGCTTCTTCACATACAGGTGGGTAAAAAATAGGCAAAAAATTATCATGGAAAAGTAATTTTTTTATAGTGAAATACTTGATCATTCAAATTTAGATGACAACGGTTTACTTTAAAATGAACTATAATAATAATAATAATAGTAATAGTAATATAACAAAATAGAGAGAAATAGCAATATGTTTATGTTAATTGTATTGAGTGTTAAACAGTCTTAAGGAATAGGGATAGAAACTATTCCTGAATATCATTATGTCCAAGTGTGGTAAAGGTTTTCTACATGTGTAATTGGCAAATTCATGCGATTTTCCTCCCTTCCTACTCCTTGTGCGATACTGAAATTACAAGTTTGCAACACTGAAGATGCAACACTCAAGTTACGAGTACGAAAATTTCACACTTATTTGACAGCCTTTTTGAAGAGCCAATCAACACATCGCTTACTGACTAATCTCGCAGACAATTAAGCATAGTGCCTACAGTCTGTCTACCCATTCAACCAAGCCCATCTTGCTCCAGTATCAGAGCACTACACAGGTGGCTGGGACCAGCCTTTTTAGATTTTCTAAACAGCTTTAGGATTAACATTATCCCAAGATTTTGTCACAAGCGCCCACAAATTTTCATTGGTCAAGTACTCACTGCTAATTTCACCTATAATCATGTATCTCTATGAAAATCGAGGTTGATATATTAATGCTTCTAAAGCATATTACACTTTGAATTTTGACTCCAGACTGGACAATAAAACCATCTCTTAAGATGTAAACCAAGTAGTCTGATTATGGTTTAAATGCATTTCCAGAGATTGTCAGGTCATCTCAAAGTAGTAACCATAGATGGTTCATCCACTGGAACGCAGACTAGGCCAGCTAGATCTGGTGTCATTGCGACAAAATTATTATGATTTCAAACTAGGTGAAGCAGCTGCAGAACTTTAACTTCAGACGCCCACATGCAGGCGACCTGACCGGGAGTGATCAGTTCCCAGTCTGTGTCCAAGAAGCTTTTGCCCATTGTTTGTCCCTCCTGATCCACAGCCATCATGAGGCTTTTAATGCAGCCTCTGAAGCTGCACTGATGGCTCTTCTCTTGCGTGCCCTTGTGATTGCCAGTAGGCTGTAGGTCTTGCGGAGTGACTTTCCTGCAAACCCCCTTTCCCCAACCTCAATGGGCAAGCCATCCTCTCCTCCCAGGGCACTGTTAGCTCCAACAAGATAACCTGCTTGGATGGTACTGAGAACAGAACCATGTTGGATCTAAGGCTGGTCTCCACGATGTCTCGGGGGAATCTGAGTTGCTTTCCCAGGTCCACCCTTAGCTGCCAGTCATTCGCAGGCCTTTCTGGGCTTTTGGTCGGGAAGGCAGGTGTTCTCCTGCTCTTAAGAATGAAATTTTGTGCCTAGGTCGTTGTAAACGCTTGCTCTGGTCAATGTCAGTGGCGATGGACTAAGCAACTGCCTTCAGCACTTTGTAATGGTGCCAGTGGTAGTGGCCATCCCCAAGTGCTTTAGGACAGCTGCTGAGGAAGTGCTCCAGAGTTCCTCTTCCCTGGCACAAGGTACATGCTGGAGTGTTTTTACAGATTTTATAGTCACAGACTATGGTTTTGCAATGACCAGGAATCTTGCAGGGTCATTATTTACAAGACTGCAAATTCCTTTACATTATTTCCCGCACTAGATATCAACAGGAATGACAAGCCTTGTATAAACTTGTGTAAACGAGGCTTGTATAGACGACCCGTATAGCCTATTCATACCAAAGTCAGACTTTCGTGGTTCTGCAGCATTGTTTCAGGTGTGACATCCCCAACCCGCGGTGTTATACAGTGGGGGAAATAAGCAGGGGCGTAGATTTGCGTGGGGACCGAAGGACGTGTCCACACCAATGTCAAATTACGACTGAAATGTCCCCACCAATATTCAGGTTGAAATGGGGAAAAAAGTGCTCACATGCTCTACACAAAGAGTTAAATAATTTCTCACTTCAGTGCTGCGGATCATCTCGTACAAATCGTGTAATGTGCAGTAGCCTATAAGGGTAAATCGCGCTGATTTGAAGTTACATAACTACCAGTGAGCCGCAGTATCCTGCGCAACGCTTTAGCTTTACTTCTACAAGGCATATTAAAAAGTGCGTCCAAATTCACCCATTCTTCTCTGTTAAACTCCTCGAGAAGTAGGCTACTCATCACACATGTGTCACATTAAGAAGACCCTTTTCTCAGCTTTTAAACGGTGCTAGCTAGCCACGATTTGCTGTAATAAACAGTTCGCGAGAAAAAATAACTTATAAAAATAATTTATATATGATTATTCTCTGCGCCCATCTCCACATCCATTCGTCTCGGTGGAATATCGTAGGCCTACACACTCTTCACGCAACACATGACAAGCCATATATCAGAATAAACAGCAGACCTTACCGAACACAAAGGCATTCCCGTGTATACAGTGGGCATCGCTTTCAAATGGCCACTTCAGTCGCACATTACGAGGCGTGAAGCTGCGTGAAGCTTTAGTACCACTTTCAGCCACTGTGCGTCGCTCTGCCACTGTACATCGCTCTGCCTGCCGCCCCTTCTGAAAAAGCTTGATTTACCTCGATTTAGGCTACTTGGGTATGGATTAAGGCTTGACTACACGGTGGTAACGAAAATCGAAATCGAAATTTGCTGTCTACATTATTGTCAGTGTTGGGGTAACGCAACTACGCAAATCAAAACAGTGGTTGGACAACTTACATAGTCCAATGCATCGTTACACTACGTTAGTGTTTCCCAAAACCATAGTAGCAACGAACATTCGCAACCACTATCGTAAAGTTGTGTAGTTACAACTACACCTCTCGACCTGTGGTAGAATGCTAGTAGAAGCGTCACTGACGCCAGTTATTTGTTTGCAAATTAATAATTATAAATATATTTAGGTTTCTAATTGATATTTACACTTCTAACCACCATACATCCATATTTTAAAATGCCCAAGGCAGAAAATACATAAATTAAAAGTCAATTTGCAGCCATGTGCACGTAAGTAAAAGTCACACACCTGCAGATAATAATAAGGTGGTGCGCACTTTTTGACGAGTCAGCTGAGAATATGTAGCCTTTTATTTTCATGGGGGGGGAGGATCCTTGTTAGTTTACGCAAACCAAGCCAAGAAGGCTGATTCTGATTTTGATAATATGATCTGCACAAAAGATAAACTTAGGTAAACAACGATGTCAATATTGTTGTCAAAATCTTAACCCAGATTCGAACTCTTGGACAGGGGACTGGTAACTGCTGTGCCACGGCGGCTGTCATCTGCCGGCCTTAAACGCAATGCGCCACAGAACTATGTGCAGGTGCCCGTTCACGTGCTACTAAACGTCATTAACCACTTTAGTCCAGACTACTGAAGTTTGGAAACTATCATGGTCCAAACTTACAGTACTATGTAAGTACGACAGTTTTGGGAAACAGTCGTAACTTACATGTTGGTTAGTTGAACGATGCATCCTGTTAGTAAAAAGCTAACCTCCGTAGTTGTACGGGAAACGCACCCCAGATCAGCTTGTAGGCCATTAGCAATCAATTTACGGATGATTGGGAGTACATACGTTGAGTTGACACCCAAATCATGTCATTCGGATGTGTTTTGAGAAAGTTCGATGTTACCGTTTTTAGTCAAAGCTATTTAGCCTGGACGTGATGCGGGCATGTCATTTCGCCGCTACAAAACGCTATTTTTATACCTCTTCTACAGTTCCAAACAACATTACACTTACGTGGTAGTGAGTAGAGGGTCCCTAATGCCAAACCGAAGTATCCGAGGTCTTTATGTGGTCGGATAGAGAGTCCAGAATGAATTTCATCAAGCCAGACTAGCCAGACTTCACAAACTAGTTTAAACGAGTTAGAATAGGCTTTTCTTCAATAGTAGTGGAGTTTTGGGGGGTGAGCGTACATTATGGCGGTGGAGTGCATTGCCCATTGTTTTCTCTGTAACAACTGTTCTTGTTCCAAGTCTTTTTGGAGCTCTTTCTGAGTGGTCCCTGGCTCTTGGGCTTCTTTTCTGACTCAGAAATCTTGCAAGGAGCTCCTGTGCCTGGTTGGATGACGATGAAGTTCGGAATTATTTCTGCATCCAGTTCCATTAATATGTTTTGCAACAATAAAGTTGCAACAGTCTTGCACAGCTGTGCACTTTTACCCATCCTGAGATGTTTCTTGTGTGACACCTTAGTAAGGGAAAACTTAATCGGTTCAATTGTGCTGCTCACCCTCAAACAATAGCACCTTGCATAAATCCATTAACTGTAGCCTATGTTACATTGGAATTACTGTACTGTAATCCAAAAACTATAGCCTGTTACACTGGAAGTAACAAATCAAATTGCATCAAAACATCAGACTAATCAGCACCAATGTACATTAAACATAAAAATAGTTTGGTCATAATTGAATTAAGTTACTTTTAAGGATGTAGTCCTTAAAAGTAACTTAATTCAATTACGACCAAACTATTTTTGTCTTTTGTTTTTATTCAATTCCATTTTTAGTTAAGTTTGCCACATTTAATATTGAAAATAGAGGGGAAGAAAAGACAAAATGAATAGAAAGGGCTAGGTATCCTAATAGGTTGCATGATTTATGAATATGTAATTATAGATTTTAATTCAATTAATATTTGAAAATACATTCTGTGCTTTGATTAACTCAAACTGACATGATATCTATCTTTTCTGCAGCAAATTTTCTGGAAACATATTCTATGATTACATGATGGGAATTGAATTTAACCCTCGAATTGGGAAATGGTTTGACTTCAAGCTCTTCTTTAATGGTCGACCTGGGATAATTGCTTGGACTCTCATCAACCTGTCTTATGCTGCTAAGCAAAAGGAGTTGTATGGTTATGTCACAAACTCCATGATCCTAGTCAATGTGCTCCAGGTAAGTTCTCCCAAGAAAATATTGAAAAATAAATAAGGGTATTTTACACTACACAAATATTTCGGTGTAAGGTGCAGGCAAAGAAACACGCAGGATTTTAATTAGATAACAGTATTAGACTAGGCAGGATTTTGGAAAATGTGCTTATTTAAAGGCAAATCATGTTAATTTTTGGCATACAACATTTTTGGGGGTTTTGAAGGGTGCTGAATTCAAATCTTCTGTATGCCAGGCTTACAAAAATGTCCCATAATGCCTCAAAATGGAGAAATCCAATATGGGCACCACTGCCAGGTCAAAATCTAATTAATCACTTGTCTTTTGGACTGTACAAGGTAAAAACCTGAATGTAATGTGCTTTGATAGGTTTTCACACATAGGGAATTCAATGCCATGCTCAGATTTAAGATCAAGACTAAAGAAAATGCTTGAAATGAATGTACATGGTTAAAATTGTTGCCTCGGATAATGAATAATTCATGAAAAAAAGAGGACCATGAAACAGGTTGATGGCTTTCTGAAGAATTTACTTGAAACATGTTTAGAAGCAAGGTTGATTACCATATTTTAACTATCTATATTATTTATCTGTATTTTAACTATTTATTTAGTATTTGAAGAAAATGCTTGAAACTCTTAAGCTAAAGGTCTATGTTTAAAACTGCTACTACTTACTACTAGATTTTCCTACTAATGAAATATGCGCGCTTGTGAATTATGTCATTCCCCTCACATGATGCTCAGCAGTAACAGGTAAACTATAATATAATATAATAACAATTTGTTTAGGACCATGTAATACATCTGTAATAGCATGTGAAGATTGTTATGTGAGGATTATGTATAAGCTAACTGAATAATTAATATATTATAAGAAACTAAAAAAAAACATTAGCTAGTTAGCCTTTGTGAATAGGAAGAAGCTAATTAGAGCCTCCACTCTCCGGGATGTGGGCCCCCTCTTGACAAGATGTCAGCCGCAGCATTCAAGGCCCCCGGCACATGAACTGCTCTGAGAGAGCCACAGGTCTGTCGCCAGGCTGCAAAGACCTGGGGCCTCATGTACAAAGACTTGCGTGGATTTCATACTAAAACATTGCGTACGTGCAAACCTGAAAAGTAGCGTACGCACAAAAAAATCCTGATGTATGAAACTGTGCGTACGCAGCATTCCACGCAGCCTTTCTTTGTACATCCCAATTAACGTGAAATTAAGCGTACATGCACAAGCATTACACTCCACCCTCTCTCCTCCCTCAATCACACTCATTTTAATATGCTAACTAGAAGGCCACTCGAGAGCGCAGACCTCCTCGAAGACAAAATGGCCTATCGCGCAATATTAATAACAATGAAAACTCATTTATGGATCCATTCATACTCGAACCTGCTCCAAAGTTTAATAATTGAAATCATCAAATTAATAATAAAAAAAAAAGTTTAGGCTATCTCCAGCGAATGCGAGGTAGAAGTGTTTATCCGACGAAATGGCAAGAATCTTACGACTTTATCATCTGTAATTAATTAAAAAAAAAAAAACAGTAGTGGCAAAGCGTAGCAGTGGCTAGCTATAGGGTCAGAGACCCTGGCAGAATTATTGGTCAGTCTGCAAGTAGGTGACAGGGTTCGCATAACTGGGTTTGATGCATATGAACCATTACAACGCAACTGCATTAATTAATAAAACATTAAATCAATCGTGTCCAAGCAGGCTACCACGCATCGCGCACTCGAGGTGGAATAAACAAAGTTGATCCAGGCCACATCGCCACAACATTACGATTTCTAGATCATATCCCTATATTTGCACACAAGTGTGACAACAATAATGCGAATGCTTACTCGAGGAAAGTCAAAGTATCCTATGCAGTCAATCACACTATAGAAAATATAGCTTATATCCGTGCTTATTAATCAGCCTATCTATTCTATCAATATGTGTAGGCAATAGGTTTTACATTCCCTTTTAATTTGTATCCTCTAATAAGTCTACAGTTGTCATTATAGATAGGTTGGTGCATAACTTAGTAGAATTTGAGCATGTTGCATGTCCATTTATATAGAAACATAGGCCTACTTTCGAAGTGTTATCATTTTTAATAACCCATGTTTCACACTATACTGTGCAAATAAAGGCCTAGACTCGCGATCAACTAATGTTGTTGCGCTGCATTGCCTCTAAGTGTCGCCAACTGACGATACACATTGGAAATGTGCGTACGATCGGACATGAAGTTTGCATGGAGGACCGCACATTCTCACGTTCAAGTCAGTCTTCGTACATCTGGACGTGAGCGTGAGAAGTGGCGTACGCAGCATTTTTGTGCGTACACAAGCTTTATACATGAGGCCCCTGGAGACCCCAAGCCCCCCTGTCTGTTGATGTAGGCCGCAGTCACCGTGCTGTCGGTCCTCACTATCACATGTTGGCCTCTTAGCCACGATAGAAAGTGCCGGAGGCGAGGAGAGCGGCCGTCAGATCCAGGACATTGATTTGTAGGGATAGCCAAGGCTCCGTCCAGAGACCATTGATGCCCTGACCATCGAGAACCGCGCCCCAGCCTACTTCAATGCGTCTGTAAATACGACCCGGCGACGAATCACCAGTACCATGGCACTCCCCCTCTCGGTGTTGGCGGGATCTCTCCACCAGTGTAGGGCCCTGTGAAGCCTGCAGGAAACAGTCACCTTGGCCTGGGAGGGCCCTTGGGGGCACAGGCCTAGGCTCAACAGGCACCTCTGGACTGGGCGCATGTGAAGGAGGGCAAGGGGGACTACCTGCACCATTGCCACCATAAGGCCCAAGAGGCGAAGGCAGAGTTTCCACTCCACCTGGGCGTGCAACGTGAAGCAACTGAGACATGCGGCGAAAGACTGCTGTCTCGCCGGTGAGAGAGTCACAGATGCCCTCCTGGAGTCCAGAACCATGCCCATGAAGGTGGTGACCTGGGAAGGCTGGAGCCTGCTTTTCTTGGGATTGGGGCGCAAGCCCAAGTCCTGAATGTGCTTCAACAGCAAGGCCACGTGTAGGCGGCTTTGCACTTCTGAGGTTGCACAGATGAGCCAGTCGTCTAGATAGTTTAATATCCTGAGCCCCCGCTGCCTCATGGGTGCAAGAACTGCATCCATGCACCTGGAACCGCCAATGCCCCGGCCAGATGGGTATCTGAAAATAAGCATCCTGCAGGTCGATGGTAGCAAACCAGTACCCTGCATTGATGGCCTGTCGCACCCTCAGAACTGTGATGAACCTGCACCTCAGGGACCGGAGGTGCACGCTGAGACCCCTGAGGTCTAAAATAGGACGAAGGTCCCCTGTGCGCTTGGGTACAAGAAAAACAGGAGAAGAACCCCGCTTGGGGGTCTGAACTCCTGACTTTCCCTGATCACCCTCTTGTCCAGGAGGGTGGACAGCTCTGCACATAAGGTCTGAGCGTGCATGGCACTGCTCACCAAGGTAACCATAGGTGCCCTCATCACACGGGGTCTGGTCCTGAACTGCAGGCGGTACCCATGGGTCATGGTGGAGAACACCCATGGATCCACTCCTAAGGCCAGCCAAGCATTCCTGCATCAAGCTGAGAGGCGAGGCTGGCTGGCCCGGAGATTGTAAGGAACGACGAGGGCGCCTGGTGGGGCCACGGCCACTAACGCGCTGGCCCCCCCGGCCAGCTTGTGGGTGGCTACCCCGACCCTGGGATGCCTCAAGCCGCTGCCTGAGATCAGTCGGCCCCCAAGACGGATGCCCCAAGGTAGGTGTTGGCTGAGGCGTGAATGCCCTAGGGCGCCTAGTGCCCCTGGCACGCCTGCCAAGAGACCCTGACACCTCTTCTGCACAGTGGCAGCTGTCACACGCCTGCTGTAACAGGGTGGTTGCCTTTGGGCCGAACATGGACTCCACCGGCACTCTCAAAAGACGCTCTGTCTGCCTGCTGGAGCTGAGATTGAGACAGCCAGAGATTGCGTCTAGCTACCCAGAACTTAGCCAAGGAGCGGCCCGATGCCACTGCCTACTCCTTAGACACCACAGCGAGGCACACAGAGGCTGACTGGAGCTCTCTCAAAAGAGTGGCATCACCGGCACTGCTTTGCAAGAAACCAGAGAGGTGTCGAATATACAGGGACAGAATGGGCGCTGTGTTCGCCAGGTGGGCTTGCATCGCTATGGGCCTATGCAACTTACCCAGCATAGTCCTGCCATTGGCACTGAGGCAGGAGGGACCACCAAAGAGGGAGTTGGGAGAGGAGAAGAGGGGCTCCAAAGCTTGATCCACTGGGGGGAGCGAGCCACAACCAATCAGCCCTTCACCGTGCATGTTGGAAAGCACCTTAGCCTGGCCAGACCACCTACGAAAAGTAGTTGGAGAGGAAAACTGGCGACAGACCAAGTCACTAAAGTCTGGTATTAGGGGAATAAGTGCCGCCGCTGGGCGCTCAGTCATGTCTGTGTGGAACCTAGACACAGAGGCAAGGGGCTTCTCTGGAAGGGGAATATCAAGAGCCCTGGATGCCCTGCCAACGACCTCCTCAAACAGACGGGCCAGCTCGCCTCCCGCCGGGCTGGCTGCACAGGGCTGTGCACAAGGTAGCTACTCTCCCTCAGACGAGAGAACAGTCTCAATGTCCACAACGGCCTCCTCATCTTCCTCCTCCAGCTCACACGGACTGGTAGGAGGAGCAGGTTGGGGAACTGCAGGCCTTGTGCTAGGAGAAAACAGTGAGGCTGCTGAGGACTCCCCAAGCCCCCTGGCTACTCTTGCCATCTTCCTTGACGGCCCCTCGGAAACAGGAGAACCCGCACGTTTACCAGAGAAAAAACGACAACGGGCGTCCCTTGTGTGCATAGGCATAATAAAACAATTCATGCATGACTGGCCCAAACACAACACACACTTATCATGGCCATCCAAATGTGGATGATCAGTTAGTGCTACAGCTACTATCTCAGATAGATAGATAGATAGATAGATAGATAGATACTTTATTGATCCCCAGGGGAAATTCAAGGAACTCTCTAAGAAGCTAAAGGAGATCATCTCTAAAAGCTTGTAAGGAGATCACCTCCTGTGGTTGCTTCAAGGAATGTCTAAGCCTGCGCTGCAGTTGCAGGAAAAGTGCCATGTTATGCATAGTCATGCAGCTGCAGCAGCACCTGTCAGAACACTGCTTGAGAGGAGGAGGATGATTAGGATAGCCTAAGTGTGTAGCCTACCTCTTCATACCAAGAAGTTTAAAGAATAGAATAGAATGGATTAATTACTAAATATAGGTAAATATGCATTATTAAATAAATAGTTAAAATACAGATAAATAGATAAATACAGATAAATAATACAAATACATAGTTAAAATATGGTAATCAACCTTGCTTCTAAACATGTTTCACGTAAATTCTTCAGAAAGCCATCAACCTGTTTCATGGTCCTCTTTTTTTCATGAATTATTCATTATCCGAGGCAACAATTTTTACCATGTACAACTCAACTCTAGCGCTCTTGAAAAACTGGTTTGGAAAAGAAAGGATAGGATATCATGTGATGTGGTCTTATCACCCTCTTACGGTGAATTGCACGGATAAATATAACATGATTTTGTGCTTCTTTGTCAATCGGACCTTTGTCAAAATGAAACGCCATTGTGTGACAAGTGTAAAAATAGCGGCCTGGTTGAACATGCACTGAAATAACCGAACATAATTGAACATAACTTGAAAAAAACCTACCCCCTACCAGGTTAAGTTCAGAGCCTATGTTACCATAGCTACTTACATAGCCGGATCATTTTTGAACATTTTGGAACTGAAATCCCAGGTTTACCTCTTACTCTGGGTTAACATACCCATTTAAGTTCAGAGCCAATGTTACCATAGTGACTTACATAGCCTGATCGTTTTGTAACTGAAATCCCAGGTTTACCGTTTACTCTGGGTTAGCATACCCAGTTAAGCCAGTAAACCTGCTTTCTGGAATACCCCCCAGGCCTCTTACCAGGACTTTACCAAGCCTCTTACAGTGCATGCACTGTACTGTTATCCCTAGGCTTCTTATCATCTATTCTTATTACAGTGTATGCAAAGCAAATGTTCAGTTTCAGCCATCTCTGTTTTTCACACTCCAATTCCAGGTAGTTAAACAACCGTTACTATTCATTAATTCAACCTTTATTTAGCTTGGTTGCTTGCTAAGGGTGCGATGCAGAGAAACTTCTCTGTATGACAAAACGCTGGTTGTTAGTGAATGGGCTAGGCCAGAGCTAGGCCAGACTCTCTGCGAAGTCAGAGTCTGGTATCACCAGGCTACTTGTCACCTGGTTTGACAGCAGTCACCTTGATCTGAATGTCAGCAAGACCAAGGAACTGTGCTTTGGAGGAAAGAGGGGAGCAGGCAACAGAGGACCTAACTTCATGACCATCAACATGAAGGGGAAGGATGTGGAACAGGTCAGCAACTTTAAATACCTTAATGCAGACTACATCTATAAAAAGACAGCGTCTCTCTCTCCTCAGGAAACTGCAAAACTTTAACACCAGCAAACACACCCTGACCATGGTGTACAGGTCACTCACTGAGAGTCTTCTCATGTTCAACATCACCTTAGTTCCGGAGCAAGCTGTAACTCCATCTGAAAACTTCTCCATTCTACGGACGGACAAAACACCAGAGGCAGGTAAAGCCAGGGGTGGAGGTGTCTGCTTCATGGTGAATAGCAAGTGGTGTGATCCCAGAAATATCACCATCCTGTCGCGCTCTTGCTCACCTCACCTAGAGGATCTCACAATCATGTGCCGGCCCTTCTACCTTCCTTGGGAGTTCAAGGCAGTTATTGCCACAGCTGTCTACATTCCACCACAGGCGGATACAGTTACAGCCCTGTCTAAACTCCATGATGTGCTTAATGTCTCCATAAACAAACACCCAGATGCTGCCATCATAGTGGCTGGAGACTTTAACAAAGCTAACCTTAAACGGGTGATGCCAAACTTTTCCCAACATGTCTCCTGCCCAACTATTGGTGCAAACACACTGGATCACTGCTATTCGCAGTTTAGGAATGGCTACAAAGCTATCTCTCACCCGGCTTTTGGAAAATCGGCCATGCTGCTATATTCCTTTTACCGGAATGTAAACAAAGGCTCATACAAGAACCCCAGAAGTGTCGGGTGGTGCAGCGCTGGTCTGACACATCACTAGCTGCGCTTCAGGATGAGCTAGACGCAGTTGGCTGGAACATGTTCCGGGAGAGCTCTGTTGATTTCAATGAGTTCGCGGAGACAACAATGAACTTCATAGTAGGAAGCAGCACACACTGTCACCATAAAGACATTTTCCAATCAGAAACCTTGGATTGATAAATTGATCCAGACTGCAGTGAATACTCGCATGGCTGCATATAACGCAGGGCTCAAGTCAGGGGATGTGAGTGACTACAAAGTGACGTGCTACACTCTCCGTTGAGAAGTGAAGACTGCCAAACTGCATTACAGAGATTGAATGGAGTCTCACTTCCAACTGAATGACCCCCGACACTTATGGCAAGGACTAAAGACCATCAGCGACTTCGGCAGCAAATCCATCACTTCCGATAGGCCTCCCACTGACTCTTCTCTGAGGGCGAGTTGAACTCCTTTTATGCGCGTTTCGAGAAGATTCCCACAATACCACCAACGTCGGCAGTGGTGAGGAGCAGCTTAGACAGAGATGAGTACGCGATCTCCGTTTTGGAGGACGAGGTTTGGAAAACTTTGAAACGAGTTAACATCAGGAAGGCAGCCGGCCCCATGTTTGCTGATGATACAGTAGTCCTGGGCAACGATGAGACTGCCTTCTTGGAAGAAGTGAAAAAGCTGATTGCCTGGTGTCAGGCAAACTGTCTCCAACTGAATGTTGAGATGAGCTAATTGTAGACTTCAGAAGGAGGCTGCAGCAGACTTAAACCCCTCTCTTGATTGATGGAACACAGGTAGAGAGAGTTAGTGGTTTTAAATATCTGGGAGTACACATCTTCCCCCCAGTGATTTTAAAAACATTTTACACTGGGCTCATAGAGAGTATACTGACCCAGTGTATCACTGTGTGGTATGCCAACAGCACTGAGAAAGACAGCAACGCCTTGCAGAGAGTGGTGCGCTCAGCCAAGCGCATCTCTAGGACTTCTCTCCCCTCCCTGCATGATATTCAGTTAAGAACACAATTATTCATACCACTGGCAAATATTGATGTAATGTTGATTTTCTCTTGACCAATATGTTTGTTCTGACTGAAAATTACACTGCCACATGCCCAAAGGTTGTAAGATAATGTAGTAGAAACATGGAATCAAAAAAATAATCGTTTTTGTCTTTTTTTTTTGCATTTTTATGAAAAATGGCAAGTCCAAAATTATTCATACCCTTTTTAAATAATCAATGGAAACATCTGTATTTGCATTAACAACTCTCAAAATGGTTCTTGTAATATCTACCAAAGGACTGGACATATTTAACTTGTCACTACCCCAGCCAGCTGTCCCTGCATGCTTTAAAACCACCTCAATCTTGCCGGTGCCAAAACACTCCACTGCAACGAGCCTTAACTCATTGAATGCCAAGCTGTTTTCGGAAGCTTTGTCCTAGAGTGCCAGCAATCTAGACCATTGTTGATGATTTTTGTACAGCCACAGCATATTCTGTGTTATAGCTATGAACACATACAATGGCTAGTTTTCATCAAAATCGCTGTTTTTTTCTAGAAATGGAGATATAACGTCTTTCATGAAATGTTAAGTGTTGCCTGTAAACTTTCCGGGAAGTGATCAGCGAGACCTGGCGAGACTGCTACCTAGTGATAGACACACGAAAATGGCCTGGTTTTGAGATGACGTGCATGCGTCACTGATTCGACCCAAAGCGGCAACCGAGTTATGATAAAATGTCCAGATAAAATGTCCAGATTGTGCGTTTTCATGAGTTTTCGATCGTCATATATTTCATTTCCATTCATCACAGAGTTCCCAAAATCACATATAAGGTGTGTTAGAGTGTCTAGTTTCGTAATTTAAAAAGAAAGCTAAAAACGTAATATTACATTTTTGGCACTCAACGCATGGGAAGGAAAAACATATGAGTTAATGACTTCCGTCCAGTTGCACTCACCCCCATCATTATGAAGTGCTTTGAGAGGCTGGTCCTGGCCCACCTCAAGATCTGCTAACCACCCTCACTGGACCCCTTCCAATTCCCCTACCATCAGAACAGGAGCATGGAGGATGCCATCTCTATGTTCATTGACTTCAGTTCAGCATTCAACACCATCATACCCTCCAAACTGATCACCAAACTCAGTGAACTGGGCATCAATACCTCCCTCTGTAACTGGATTCTGGACTTCCTAACCAACAGAACGCAAGCCTGTTAGGCTAGATAACCTCATCTCCTCAACCCTCACCCTAAACACCGGCGTACCACAGGGCTGTGTGCTGAGCTCTCTCCTTTACTCCCTCTTCACCTACGGCTGCAAACCTGTATATGGCTCTAACACCAAGTCAAGTTTATCAAGTTTGCAGACGACACTACAGTCTCAAAAGCAACAACGATGAGACGGCCTACAAAGAGGAGGTCTAGCACCTGACATCATGGTGTACTGACGACAACCTGGCTCTTAACACCAAGAAGACAGAAGACCAGAGCTCATTGTGGACATTAGGTAGTCAAAAGCTGGCACACACACCCCCATTCTCATTAACGGGACTGATGGAGCGTGTTACCAGCTTCAAGTTTCTGGATGTCCACATCTCTGAGGACCTCCCTTGGACCCTCGACACCTCTACCCTGACCTCTTCCTGAGGAGACTAAAGAAGGTCCACCTGTCTCCTCAGATCCTGGTGAACTTCTACCGCTGCACCATTGAGAGCATCCTCACCAACTGTGTCACAGTATGGTATGCCAACTGCTCTGCCTCCGACCGTAAAGCACTTTAGAGGGTGTTGAAAACTGCCCAACGCATCACCCGTTCCTCACTCCCCTCCATCGAAGCCATCCACGGCAATGAATGCTTGCGTAAGACGCGCAGCATCAAAGACTATTCTCACCCCAACCACACACAGATTGTTTACCCCACTCCCGTCCGGGAAGCGTAACAGGTCTCACCACATCCGAACCAGCAGGTTCAAAAGAAACTCCTTGTCTGTGGATGCTATATATATAGTTATTTTATTATTGTAAAACATTCCACCTTCTTAACTGTCAGTGTTGGGGAAGTTACTTTTAAAAAGTAGTGTTTGCTCGTTACTCGTTACTCAAAAGTAACCCGTTACTTTACTTAGTTACCCTCTATGGAAAGTAACTTTTTACGTTACTCGTTACTTTTACGTTATTTTATGTTGCTTGACTTAGGGCAGAACCCAATATCTGTTCCTAAATGTGTAGGCCTACATAAAGTTCTACTATGGAGGACATAACAGGTATTTATTTTGTGCTATTTATTATAAAAAAAAATGCCACAAACAGAGCACTTGACAAGAAAACACTGGGCTTATACTTCAACACCATGTTACGTAGTGGACAGTCAGGGAAACTACACACTGATATGAGAAGGCCGTGGAAGCGTCAGCTGATTAGTGAGCGTTGACGCACCAAGGTTTGAAAATGGGAAACAGGTGACTGATTGAAGTGATGCGCGTTTCCCATGATGTGAGTTTCTGTGTCTGCAACGCAGCGTGCCCATGACCTCTCAGACCTTTTAGGATTTTCGTTTGGACATTTTCCTTTTGTGGACTACCGTCGTCGTAAGACAGAACTTTGACTTGAAGGACCTGGAGCTTGGGCTGGCCACTCGCTGGGAGTAAGGATTGGGTTATTCGGAGTAAGGATTGGGTTATTCGCCGTTCTTCGGCGGATGGTAAGCTACGCTCCTGGCCTCCTCCTAGTCGCACCCACAGTTCATCCACACTGACCTAGTTTTCAACTTCATGTTTACACATACACTGCAGGGCAAGTTTAACGTTACAATCCAGGTCCTAGCTAGCAGGTAGTTACTTTAGAATCCCTAGACAACGTAGCAGGTAAGTGAACTAGCTTTGTAACCTTTTTGTTTGTTTTGGTTTGTCAGAGATAGCGTCTTGGCAGTTTTCGTATCTTTGTCGGAGTGGACTTGGCGTGTTTGTAACAACCACCACTAAAGCCCTATGAAACAATATCAAATAGCATAGCCTCGATTCATCTTGGGCATATAGGTGAGCACAAAATATATGAGGGCTTATTTTATAGCCTTATACTCTTTCATTAAACAGGCGCTCCTCCGAAATTTGGTGCAAAGCTAGTGCAAATCGTATGGCAGTTGAGTTAACGGCAGTGGACAAAATCAGGGCACAGTGTAGGCTACAACTAACACTCACATTCCTCCCCTTAGTTTCAACGAGTTCGAAGTAATGTCCATCCCTCAGAAGTTAGCGTTGGCTGCGTCTTGCTTCATTGCCACCAGCCTGTCACATATCATGTGGAGCTATGATTGCACTTCATGCTACCAGCCTCTGTCACGTAGGCTGCCATTTGGAGCTCTGTGCCTATTGCACAAGTGCGCAGCTGAGAAAACAGCGTCGCTGTCAAACCTGTCCCTGGGAAAAGTAACTTTGCGCCGATATGAAAAAGGAACTACGTTACGTTACCAAATTTTCAGTAGTAGCTCGTTACACTACTTTTTACTCGAAAAAGTAGTTACGTTACCACACAACACTGTTAACTGTATACTATTGTCTACACTTACTATATATCTTATAGTATAGGCAAGCAGTGCATAAACAGTATATCACATTGCATTTTTCTGCTTTTTTACACTTCTGCGGTGCATTGCTGAACCACCATGGTACGAAGCAACTTGCGCTTAAACACCTGTTTCCAGAAAGCATCGCACCTGTGTCGCAATTCGCTACTTCCGGCGTTCGAACACCGTAGTACCAACTACGTTTTTCATGATGCTATATATCATTGGTGGAAACAGTGGCAACATGTGTAATATCCCAACCCCTAGAAATTCTTTACCACAGCATATGTCTGTGTCGACATTTTTCTAATTTAAACTAAAAGTGCTTAATGCTGGCATTGTCATTGCCATTAGCAAAAACCTAAACCTACAGCAAGCAAATAAAACAGTTTGCTTAAGCCAGCCAATATTTGTCATTATGTGGGTTAAATATCTGTGTACAAAGTGTATAGCCTCGACAAATTTCAAGTTATCACAAACTTGTATTGTCTATCTTGTGGCGCAACTGTAGTGTGTCAGTACTCTGTGCGCGTGACAAGTTCGTATCCTATCTCTACATTTCACTTTTGAGTATGTGCCTATGAGACACAACAATAGGTTTTGACCTTAAATATTTATAGTTACTCTACATCGAGAGACCATTAGGAACATTACATCAGTTGAAAATAATAGTTTCAAATAAATATCCACAGCATTATTTAGTATTTCCACATTTCACTGCATGTAGTCAGAAACAAAAGCAAACTCACCGGCATAAGGGATTAGAACCAATAACGTCCAATTGACAAGTCACCTGCTTTAGCCACAGTCAAACAACCACCTCATGATTTTTGGTAAGGCAGTTGTGATTTTTGTTTAGGCCCTCTGAACACTGACAACATCACCTTGCTCTTGACCCCGTACCAACTACGCTTTTTAAAAAGGTCTTCAGCTGCATGGCTGCTGACATCCTAGGTATTGTTAACACCTCACTACAGTCTGGAATCTTCCCCAGCAGTCTAAAGCATGCTATTGTTACCCCACTACTGAAAAAAACTAACCTTGATCCTTCTGTCTGTGAAAGCTATAGGCCAATCTCAAACTTACCATTTTTAGGCAAAATACTTGAGAAGGTTGCATATAAACAACTTCTCAGGTTTCTGTCTCTAAACAATCTTTTCGACATCTATCAGTCAGATTTTAGGGCGAACCACAGCACAGAAACAGCTCTCGTCAGAGATGTTAATGATCCTAAAATCGCCACAGACAATCATCAAGTTTCAGTTCTAGTCCTCTTAGACCTCAGTGCAGCGTTTGATACTGTTGATCATGTTATCCTTTTACATCGTCTTGAACATTTGGTTGGTCTTAAAGGTGCAGTTCTTAATTGGATCGCATCCTATCTAAATGAGAGGACATTCTCTGTCTCTATTGAAAACTTTTCTTCCAATAGCATTAATATTTTATATGGGGTACCTCAGGGATCAATTCTTGGTCCTCTGCTCTTTAATTTATATATGCTTCCACTTGGGTCTATCATTCAGCAGTACAACATCTCCTATCACTCATATGCTGATGATACACAATTATACATTTCTATTTCCTCAGATGATCCTAGCCCTTTAAATGATCTTACCCAATGTATCTTGGATATTAAAACTTGGATGGGCCACAACTTTTTAAAACTCAACGAAAATAAGACTGAGATCTTACTAGTCGGCCCTAAGGTCCTGAGACAAAAGTTTCATCCTCTGTTAACCTCCCTGTCAGTAAATTCTCTTGAGGATGTCAGAAATCTAGGGGTAACTTTAGATGCTGAACTCAACTTCCAGAAGCATATCTCAAGCATCTCAAAGACTGCCTTTTACTACCTTAGAGTCATTTCTAAAGTCACAACATGACTCAGAAAAATTAGTACATGCTTTCATCTCAAGTCGATTAGACTACTGTAATGCTCTTTTTGCTGGACTAACAAAGCAAACACTATACAAACTCCAGCTAATTCAAAATGCAGCTGTCAGAGTACTAACTGGAACGAGAAGATATGATCACATATCGCCAGTACTAAAATCACTACACTGGCTCCCAGTAAAACAAAGAATTGATTTTAAAATACTTCTTATTGTTTTTAAATCATTGAATGGCTTAGCCCCATCATATATCTCTGATATGTTAATTGCATATACTCCAGCCAGATGCCTACGGTCCTCAAGCAAAGGTCTCCTCTTAATCCCGAGAATAAATACTAGTTCCGCTCATGGTGCTTTTAGTCACTATGCCCCTACACTCCCTACCTTCTGAACTGAGATCTTCTCAATCAGTGAATTCTTTTAAAAACAGACTGAAAACATATTTATTTGCCTCAGCTTTTGGTTAAAATTTAAAGGAACCATATGTAAGATTGTGGCCAAAACTGGTACTGCAATCACTTTCAAATTACTATAGAGCGGTGTAACCTCTCCCCCTCCACCCTGACTCGAGGTTGCCAACCCGGATGCCAAAACACTACTGACTTTGTGATTAGTAGATAGGTAGAGGGTGGCGCATCAGGCCAAAACACAACATGACATGACAAAACACAACATCAACATCAGTTGAGGGCTGCAACTTCACTTATTAAATGGCAATATCCTGGCCGGACTAACTGTTGTCAGTGATATAAGTATTTGAAATGAACATGATTTCTTAATGTCTAGTGACATATCATATTTAATTGAAATACATTTCTTACATACGGTTCCTTTAAGGTCTTTCCAAGTTGGTGTGGCGACTTTCATTTTTATTACTTTTATCAGAAACTTTTATTTTTTATTACCATTTTATTTTTTATTTTTTTATTTTATTTTACTATCAATGTGTTTTAATGTCTATTTGATAATGTTTTTCTAAAAGCGCATTGAGTCTGTGTATGCCATATGAAATGTGCTATATAAATAAACTTGAATTGAATTGAATCACCAACCGGAACTACCAAGGAATGACACAAGTGCGACTGCTCAGGGGCAGTAGTTCAAACCACCAGAGTTCGAACTACCCTTTCAAGAAACACCCAATCTATGAACGATGGATCGGACTACAAAGTTGCGACAGAATTTAGCCAACTACACTTTCTAGAAAAGCACCTTGGGTTATGGCGGCCTTACATTGTACGATTTTGGTCTGTTTTCACAGTCGGCGACTTCATTTCCAAAGTCGGACAGAAATCATGGGAGTTGTACTGGAATCGCGGCGCGCTCCCATCAACTAGATCGTTAAGTGTAAGGTGCCAATCTTAGCGGTTTTAAGTCAGTCGGAGTCAGTCCTTTTCTAGTTTTGCCGTTACGACAATATCAAACATGTTTGATATTATCGAAAGTCTTTCTAGTCGTGACTCATGCAAATAGTGACATGAACTATAAAAACCAATAGTGACCTCTCTCCAACACCAAACAGGAAGGGGCAAAGTAGGCGACACCTGTAGCCTATATGATTATTTGTTATTCTTACAATATTTGTAATTTCTTATACATATTTAGTCGGCTCTTCCACGTGACAGAACAACTCTGTCGTGGTTAAGGATGTCACACATGAAACAATGCTGCAGAAACACGAAAATACAACTTTGAGTTTAGTAGGCTATCATTTCAGTTCCTGTTTATCTATTGCACGATGGGTAATAATTTAAAGGAATCTAGTTGCAGTCTTGTAAATACTGACCCTGCAAGATCCCTAGTCATTGCAAAATCATAGTCTGTGACTTGAAACTCTACTACTTGTCTTTAGATGAGAGGGTCTGAGACTGTAGTCTTTCAAAAATCTTTTCCAAATCTTTGCAAATCTTTCCAAAGTCTGTCAGTGTAAGGAGGGAAAGAGTTAACGTTGACTCATCAAATTTTGAATTGTCTACTGAAACACTGAAAAAGTTGAGTTTTTTTTTTACCATGTCACTCATATCCACTGTCTAGACATGAATTGGAAGAGGAATGTAAATGTAGGTATAGCTGAATAAATCATTAAAATGTCATTTCCTCCTTCTCTCTCAGGCTATCTACGTGTTGGACTTCTTCTGGAATGAGGCTTGGTACTTGAAGACCATTGACATATGCCATGACCACTTTGGATGGTACCTTGGCTGGGGGGACTGTGTTTGGCTGCCTTTCCTTTATACTTTACAGGTTTGGATAACTGTCTAAAGTTACAAAAGTTTTTCTGTGGAATTCTGACTGATTCTGAAGTTTGACTGACTTCATGCCTTCATGTACATCCACTACTTGCTTTTATTTATCGCAAATAATGCCAGTTATTGTCAGCTAAATCTTATTTTGTCAAAATCGTGGCACATGTCCCCATTCTATTCCATTAACTGTCTCAGTTAACAACTCGGCTTAACTATAGGCCTACTAAAACAAACAAATGTCTGTAGCCAGTTGGTTCCGGAATGGAACCACCAATCCAATTTGCTGCAGGCCTGATTAAAAAGGAAGTAGCATCCTCCAATGCGGGCTTCTGGCACCTCCATTTCAAGAGAAGTTTTCAGTCACAGATGACTCTACGGGACGCCACTGATGGTGGGTGAGTCTCCTTGTTGCAGTGTAGACAGACTGGGACAACTGCTCTGGGATGGGAGGTGTCACTAAAACTGGCTCATAATATTTCTAACTGACCGAAGGCTTGGCACAGGGGGTCTGTCACCTCTGCCGTGGTCCTGATGGCCTAGTTGTAAATTTTCAGCGTGGTAAATCATCATGTGGGTACTGTGGATTCCCTCCTGACCTTTTTAGTAATTGCTTGGCAAGGCTTGGGTACTGTAGGCTACTCTATGTGTAGAAGTAAAATATTCCGTAATATTTCAGTCAATCTTTGTGTGTTAAAATGTTCCTGTAGATGGCAATAACACATTCTACTTTTTTGCCATAGTCAAAAGTCATCAATGTCTTCACAAAATCTCACCTTTGGTCTTAATGATGTACTTGAAGTCAAGTCAAATTCTTTTCAGTTTGTGCATGATTACATATTACATTACATTTGGCTGACGAATTTTTAACCAAAGCGACTAATAACATGGTAACAGATGAAGTTTTTAAGCTATTCTCAACAATTTTAGGACAATTTAAAAACGGTATAAGTGCATCAGTAGTGAGTGCTGTTTTTGACAGTTGAGTGTCAGTTCAAGACGGTAGGTGCTGGTATCAGCAAGACTTGTTGTAAGTGGTGCTATGAGAGGAGATGTTCTCTAAAGAGCTGGGTCTTCAGGAGTTTTTTGAAGATGGAGAGGGATGTCCCTGCCCTTGTAGGAACTGGCAGTGTGTTCCACCAACGAGGAACAACAGATGAGAAAAGTTTGGATTGGCCTGAGCGTACCGGTGGTAGAGCTAGACATCGTTCGTCTGAGGAGCGCAGCGGTCTGGAGGTAGCGTATGTCTGTATGAGGGCATTCAAGTAGGTGGGAGCAGAACTGGAGACTACTTTGTAGACAAGGGTTAGAGCCTTGAATTTGACGCGGGCCGCCATAGGTAGCCAGTGTAGCTGGTTGAGCAGCGGGGTAACATGTGCCCTTTTGGGTTGGTTGTAGACAGGCGCGCCGCCGCGTTCTGAATCATCTGAAGGGGTTTCACTGCGCAGGCTGGGAGACCTGTCAGGAGGGCGTTGCAGTAGTCAAGTTGTGACATCACTATTGCCTGAACCAGAGGTTGAGTAGCATCTTGAGTCCTGATTTTCCTTATGTTGTAGAGTGCGAAACGGCATGACCGGGCGACTGAGGCAACATGATCTGAGAAGGTTAGTTGGTTGTCGAGCACAACTCCTAGATTTCTTGCAGTCCTGGTAGGTGAAACAGACAGGGAGTCAAATTTGATGTTGATGTCGTGGTGTATGGTAGGTTTAGCTGGGAGGACCAGCAGTTCAGTCTTTGAGAGGTTCAGCTGGAGGTGGTGTGCCTTCATTCATGTAGCTATGTCTGAGAGGCAATCCGAGATCCGTGCTGAAACCGAGGGGTCATCAGGTGGAAAGGACAGATAGAGCTGTGTGTCGTCTGCATAGCAGTGGTATGAGAAGCCATGCGAACGGATGATCTGTCCCAAGGAGGTAGTGTAGATAGCAAAGAGAAGGGGGCCCAGCACTGAGCCCTGGGGGACCCCTGTGGTGAGATAGTGAGGTGCAGATAGCTGACCAAGCCATGATACGCTAAACGAGCGACCTGTGAGGTAGGATTCTAACCAAGAGAGAGTAGAACCAGAGATTCCCATGTTAGAGAGTATGGAGAGAAGGATGCAGTGATTAACCGTGTCAAAGGCAGCCGATAAGTCAAGCAGAGTGAGTACTGATGACCGAGCGGTCGCCCTGGCTTCTTTTAAGGCTTCTGTTACAGACAGCAGAGCCGTTTTGGTAGAGTGGCCGCTTTTGAACCCAGATTGATTTGGATCCAGAAGGTTGTTCTGTGAAAGGAAGTCAGAGACCTGTTTGGAGACTGCTCGTTCAATGCCTTTGGATAGGAAAGGCAGGAGTGAGACAGGGCGGTAGTTCTGAACTTGACCAGGGTTGAGAGAAGTTTTCTTAAGTAACGTTGTTACCCGGGTCATTTTGAACGCTGTTGGAAATGTGCCGGAGGTTAGCGAGGCATTGATTACATGTGTGATAGCTAGTGCGATGGTCGGGCTGATGGACTGAAGTAGGCTCGTAGGTATAGGGTCCAGCGAGCATGTGGTAGGACGGCTACATGTCAGGAGTCTAGATACTTCACTCTTGGAGAGAGGCGCGAATGCTGAAAAAGATGTTCCAGCAGCCCCTGGAGGTTGTAGGAGTGCGGTATCTGAGTCTGATGCGTTGTGTGGGCATGTAGAGAATTGACTGCTGATTGCCGCCACTTTGTTTGTAACAAATGAGGCAAAGGTATCCACAGTAAGGCTGGATGGAGGAGGAGGCAGCTGCGGGTTGAGTAGCGATTTGAAGGTTGAGAAAAGTTTTCGAGTGTCTGTAGTGCTGTTGATTTTGTCATTGTAGAAAGCAGTCTTAGCAGCAGTGAAGCTGGCTGAGAAGGAGGTTAGGAGTGTCTGGTAGTTTTTGAGGTCATCAGTTAGTTTGGATTTGTGCCATTTCCTCTCCGCGGCTCTGAGTTTGGTGCGCTGCGATCGGAGGGTATCATTTAGCCATGGATGAGAGTGTTTTGATCGAGCTGGTCTTGTGGTTAGAGAGCACAGCTCGTCTAGACACAAGCTCGAGCGAATCTGTGGCCTCATTAACCTCCAGAGAGGAGAAGGTGTTGAGTGGAGGTAGACTGGAGGCAACCACCGAGGAAAAGTGGGTTGGAGACAGGTTCCGGATGTTGCGGCGGAACCTGACCATGGGCTGAGGAGCCGGAGGCAGTTCTGTCAGGCTAACGTTGAACTGGATAAAGAAGTGGTCAGAAAGATGGAGAGGCGTCACCATGAGGGTGTCTGTGCTGCAGTTCCGAGTGAGGATCAAGTCAAGCTCTTTGCCAGCTTTGTGAGTAGGTGGGCTTTGAACCAGTTTGAGATCAAAAGAGTGGATCAGGGCCAAAAAGTCAGCTGAGCCAGGGGCATCTAAGTGGATGTAAATATCGACGAGGACAAGAAGCGGACAGTCATGCTCAGGGATGGAGGATAGCAGAGTGTCAAGTTTGTCCATAAAGTCGCCTAGTTTGGTGACCTACTCTGGTTTGATCCAAGTCTCAGTCAGAGCAAGGAGTTCCAACGAAAGGTGGTTGGCATAGCCAGCTATGATGTCTGTTTTGTTGACTAAGTATATATACTCTTTTGATCCCGTGAGGGAAATTTGGTCTCTGCATTTATCCCAATCCGTGAATTAGTGAAACACACACAGCACACAGTGTACACACGGTGAGGTGAAGCACACACTAATCCCGGCGCAGTGAGCTGCCTGCATCAACAGCGGCGCTCGGGGAGCAGTGAGGGGTTAGGTGCCTTGCTCAAGGGTACTTCAGCCATTCCTACTGGTCGGGGTTCGAACCGGCAACCCTCCGGTTACAGGTCCGAAGTGCTAACCAGTAGGCCATGGCTGCCCCCCTGCCAAGCCATGGAGAAGGAGGTTTCTGTAGGTGAGGACTGTTTAAGTTGCTGGAGGTTAAGCAGATTAAACATGATATAGCTATACTAATACTGTAGCCTTAATGGTGCCTTAATGGTGCATAATTAAGCAATACATTATGCTGAAGTATGGTATTTCTGAAGTAAAGTGAAAGGACCCTAAAAAAGTGATGCATACCGAACCGTGGGTTTTGTGAACTGTGCCACCCCTAGTAAGGAAGCAAATTGCGTGGCTTTGTGTTCCGGTAGCGTCAAATCAGTGGGCACGTTCAACTTCTTCCAGCTTAGATCTGGTTGGTGTAAGGCATGTTTGTATTGTAAGATTCAGCCAGATCTGCGCAGTGCTGCAAGATCGAATGCTGATTGAACACAAAGCCAGGCAATTTGCTTCCTTCAGATACAGGTCTTGTTATAACATCTCTATACATTTTCAAAGTTTACAATACGTTTTGTCTGTAGGAACCCTCACCACACTACTACAGAAGTGTGATTATATTTTGAGCATTGTCAGTGGTATAAAATAGCATTTGTTTTTTGACATGCTAGCTGGCCCCCTTAGCTTTAACCATAAACCCATTCACAGGCATGAAAACTCCTCACCTTTTCGGCGAAATTCGCCGTTTTGAATCCAAAATGGGGGACTTGCGTGGTTCGCGCAGATCCGATGTGAACATATTTGGGGGGGGTATGGGGTTCCTGAGTTTACAAATCACGCGCAGACACGAACTTGATGTATTGTCAGAGCCCCATTAAAAACTTGTCTGATCTAGCAACAAATATGTGAATGCAGCCCCTATGCATTTATTAAACAGTGGAAGCTAATTGTTGCCGCGGATGCAACGCGAACAGAGCGTTTGCGCTGGAATAGCCTCCCTGTCTGTGACTGCAGATAGATGCGTCTGATATCAGCTGTGCTATCAATGTGCGCCTGGCGAGGAGAGATGCTTATTGATGTCACAGGTGGGCTAGTTGAAACTTTCAACTTCTGTCAGAAAAAGACATTGAGATTGATGTAGCAATGTAGCATAGGCTGTTGTTAAAGTTAACAATATTGGACAGAAATATAGACATAACGAGTTCATTTGATGAAGAATATGTGCAGTTTGAGCCATCTAGATCGACAAAAGGTGAAGCAAATAGGCATACTTTATCAGTAGGCCTATAGCAAAGGCTAATGTGAATAACTAAATAGTTGAACTAAACTGGGCTGGTGCGTTTTGTCAAGTTCAGAGACAAAAGCAGTGTTTGACATGGTAATGCTGTCTTTTAAGAAACGATCAGTGGCCTGATCAGTAGGCTATAGTCTGTGTCTACAGGGTACTCTTAGGCAACTTCATCCATGGAAGCTATTGGCAACAATGTCACTCGCTTTGTTTTGCTATGAAACGGCCATTTCCCTCTTCGCGCACCCTTCTCACCTTTTTCACCCCGGACCCGTTTTCATGCCTGCATTCAGTGTTAATGCAAAAAAACGGTCTTACTCAAAACTCCACCAATTAATGTAATTTTGCTCTCAATCAAAACTTGTTAACTAGCGTAAATAGACCTTAGGTTGTATCATTCTGGAGTTATGCTTTAATGTTGGAGTGTCAAGAGTCCCAAACTTCACCCCATAGACACTTATAGGCCACTTTGGCAAAGTATTGTAACAGGCACTGTGTACTAATGATCTGTAGGTGCACAAAAATACATTATGTATGTATAATACATAAGTATGTGATATTACATATCGTTGCATAGGTTGTTACACTGTACTTCATTATGAAAATACACTGGAACACGGACCCCTTAAAATAAAGTGTTACCCTTATTGGTACGTCATTTGTATGCATACACATTATTCTTTATTCATTACAGTATTTAGCGCTAGTCTGCCACTTGAACAGAGACAGCAATGGGCTCTGTGCACTACTTGAAGTCGGCAAACCAGTTTCCTGTTCATTGACATGGCTGTCAACAAGCACCTGAAGATGAGTGCTTTATAGTTGTACCAAAACGTAAAAAAATACAATATATGTGAGTCTTAATGTCCCTGGGCAGTTCTAAGAAGCAGTGCTGCGTGTCACTCTGCTCGGCTTCAAGTCGTTATAGATGTGATTTTAGCTTCCACCTTTTTTCTAAAAACTCCAACCTACGTGCAGTGGCTGCACAAAATAAGGAGGAAAGGATTTTTGGTGAGAACACGTTTTGGTACAACTGAAACAGGTGCTTGACAGCAATGTCAACGAACAGGAAAATACTTTGCCGACTTCGTAAGAGCCCATAGTAGCTTTTGGTAAGTCATTCCACCAACATGGAACAACAAATGAGAATAGTCTCGAGAATAGAATTGCCATGTGTGTAGGCTGGCAATGCCAGACGACGTTCCATGGAGGAAGCCTTTATGAGAGCTTTGAAGTAAGTAGGAGCAGACCTAGCAATCACTTTGTACTTGAATATGATGTGGGCGCTAAGGGAAGCCAGTGGAGCTCAATGAACAGCGGGGTAACATGCCCTTATTGGTTGATTGAAAACTAGAAGTACCGCCATGTACCGCCATTCAAGTCGGGAGGCCCATTAGGAGGGCATTACAGTAGTCGAGGCAAAAGATAACCTTGGTCTGTGGCAAGAGCTGGGTAGCGTGTTGGGTTAAGTATGGCCTGTTTTTTCTTAACATAGACAAATGTATCCAAACCATTCAATATAACCAATGGAGTAGAAATTGGGTCATGGGTGTCATTAAGTGTCATTAATCTGTTCTAATTGTTTTTGACAAGTTATTTTTTGTTATTAATTACTCAAAATGAACACATTCATTTCACAGCCCTATTTATTACATAATATGTTCAGACTGCTTTTTACAAAGTACAATCCAAGATCAATACAAAATGTGGATTCTATATAATGAAGTGACAGTCCATTACATTTTGTGAAGTTATTACATAAAGTGTTGTTACAGTTACCATGGCTGTGCTGAAGCAACTAGATACTACTGTGTGTGAGGTTGCAGTTTTGAGTCTAGTGATTCCCATAATACTGGTCACATTCATCATGTAACTTTGGCTCATGTTCATAGGATTCATGGACCCGTGGTACTACTTCAGCATCAGTCCTGCAGTTACTATAACTTACCCATTTTGTTTTTTGACAGGGGCTTTACCTGGTCTACAACCCCATCCATCTCAGTATACCTCATGCTTCAGGTGTTCTTATGCTAGGCCTTGTGGGTTACTACATCTTTCGTTCAACTAACCACCAGAAGGACCTATTCCGTCAGAGTGAAGGAAACTGCATTATCTGGGGTGAAAAACCCACATTCATTGAATGCAAGTACCACTCCTCTGATGGCAACACTCACAAAAGCAAGCTGCTAACTTCAGGATTTTGGGGTCTGGCTCGCCACTTCAACTACACTGGTGACTTGATGGGTTCCCTAGCCTACTGTGCGGCTTGTGGAGGGACACACCTGCTGCCATACTTCTATTTTGTATACATGACCATTCTGTTGGTACACCGCTGTGTGCGAGATGAACACCGTTGTAGTGCCAAATATGGTCATGACTGGAAGCGTTACACAGATGCTGTGCCCAGCCGACTTATTCCTGGAATATTCTAGAGGGTAAAAGAGATCATTGAGGATAGTGCTGTGTTGAAGATGGTGTTAAATCATGACCCGTGAAAAAAATGGACATACTGCCAAAGGCAACTTACAAAAAACACTGAATAACCATAAACAATGTGCATGTTGCACAGAGATACAGCAGAGGTACAGACTTCTCCAGCCCTCCCCTATCATTATGTGAGATTATAAGTAACAGTGTAGGTATAGATACAAGGAGGTTTATTTGTCACATACATGAAATCATGTGTTAAGTAAATAAATAATATTTTTACTTTGGAATTTAAGTGTGGTGTGTTTATTTTCTTGTGCTGAATTTTGTAATACATTAAATTTAGATTTATTCATTTGGCAGACACATTTGTCCAAAGCGACTTACAGCAATGGAATAACATTCAATTTACCTACCTGGTAATCTCTGCAGGAGCAATGCATCTTCTTAAATACTGGGTTCTTTTTGTTGATGTTTTTAGAATTTACTCAATAAGTAAGCAGAAACTGTATTGTAAAATAAAACAATATTCATTTCCATGGTCTTACCTGGGTATTTTCCTTTTCTTGGCAATGAATACAAACTTTGACCATGTAGGCCTATGTTCTGCAACATTATCAAGTTAGTAGACAGCAGACAGGTAACCAGAGCACATGGGGAACAGGCAACACCAAACACAGGACAATACACAAAATGGCCACCAGGGTGACACAAACTCATCAGTCCTGGCAGGATCCTGGCAATGGCATATCTCAACTGTTATAGACTAATATGACCCCATTGAACAACATGGGATGTGTGCCAAAATCTCTACCCGGGACAGAAGTCCTGAAAATGACCACAAAAGGTGACACTATTATCACTATTAAATGGGACTTTTTTTTCTCTTTTATAGACATCTTCATACATTTCTACCAGATTAATCTTCATATTAAGTGAAGCTTCAGATTTTAAATTGATTTTATAGCCAGATATAAAACTGAACTCACTGAATGTGTCCATAATAGCAGGAATAGATAGAGCAGGAGATGAAACAAACAGAAGAATGTTGTCAGCATATCAGGCAATTTTGTGTTCCTTGCCCCCCAAAAAGACACCCCTTATTTCAGTGTGTAGGCAGATTACCTCTGTCAATGGTTCTAATGCCAAGGCAAAGAGAAGAGGGCTTAAAGGGCATCCCTGGCAGACACCCCTGGCCAGTGCTTAATTTGTAAAGTGGGAGGTGCCGGAGCGCAAAGGCGGGGTTACGGACCAACAACAAAAAAACCTGGGTAGCCTACATAGCTCTGACTAAAAAAACTAAACAATGCGGTGTGTACACCAGGGCAATGTTTATTAACTTCAGAACTTGTAACACTGGACTGCAGGGGTATAAAATGTAAAACAGCAATTATCCATTATCAAATTATCGAAAAAAAACTAGACAAACACTCTACGCATAGGCCGAAATAAAAACATATAGGCTATAGTAGGCCTATGCTATATATTGCAATGATGACCACCCAGTAATCAATAATCAACTACAGCAGATACAGCGTGGAATGATTAGTAATTTCTGATTGAGACATCTGAATACCTATCTGAACCCCTTCCCCCCCGATTATGTTATGCAAATCTTTCTTTTTTATTTTCCACCCTGAACATGGGCAAAATGCCCCATTGACATAAATATGTTTTATATAGAGACACCACACTGCCACCTGTGGTTGTATAGAGTAACCTGTGGTAGCTCTATACAAAACATATTGATGTCAATGGTGCATTTTGCCCATGTTCAGGGTGGAAAGTGAAAAAGAAAGAGTCAGTAACCATTAGACTATAAAATGAAAGAGAGAGAACAAAATGTGCTGCCTAGATCGATCATTGATTGGAACATTTACTTTTAAAAAATGGCCTGATGGTGTTGATAAAAATAAAGTGTTGAATAAAATAAAGTCCTCTGCAATGTCAGCAGCAAGAAATTTGCATATCACTGGAGTTCGTCAACTCTAAAGTCGCACATCAATGCAAAGAAATAGTGTTGACATAGAGGGGAGTGTTAATTTATTTTCATTGTGTCCCCTAGGTTATATCTGTGGCCTGAAATGCCTTGTATGCGACAGTAACGGCTCGGGGTCAAAGGTCATATGGAATCGATTAATCTGCATTATTTTTTTTAATCAGTTATTTTTTCTCAAATGAATTAATCGAAATTAATCAGTTATTTTGACATCCCTAGTTTCAACACACTTTAGGTCAATATCACACTGGAATTCTCCTTTAATGTGTATGATGGTAGACCAGAGATGAACAAGAGTAGCTACAGGCTAGGTTTTCTGGATAATGTTTGTTGATGCATTAAAGTTTGAGCACAAGCTCATTGTAGATTAAAACCAAGTCTGACCTTTTAAGACTCAAACAACACAATTACATCTGACCTTTAGTGCATTTGTTCTAGACAACTTCCAAATAAAATATCAGTTTTACTCAGATGTATTGAGATTGTCTATGAGCCACTTGCTTATCACTGATTTTACTCCCAGAGACCAGTAATGCAGAGTCATCAGCAAAAGCAGCTTATATTTTACCACAGCTGGCATGCCATTGACATAAACTAAAAATAAAAGGGGGCCCAGGATTGAACCTTGGGGCACCCCACAAGTAATATCCTTAGGATCTTATGGTCCACTCAACATCACAAACATGAGTTCTTCCTGTGAGGTATGAGGTGAACCATTTTACAGCAGTATTTCTGAAGCTATATACTATACGCTGTAGTTTTGATCAGGGCCGGTTCTCCCTATACGCACACTAGGCAAGTTGCGTAGGGCCCCGCAAGTTAATGAAGGCCCCCTCTCCCATCTCCCCTTGAGTCAAGCTAGTGGCAGACATAAACAATTATAGCGACAGTGCCTCATACATTAGGAAGATGAACATGAAACCGACTTAGCCTTCAGGGCATGAAAAACGGAAGAAACTTCACGAGAATGAACAGCGGGAACAGCAGTCGGGTAGTTCGTTCCATGGTTTGATGCACGCATCTCTACAGTGCGTGTTGATAGCCTAGGCCTACCTAACAGGAAAGTCAATCCCCTGATCTGTCCCCGGCTTGCTTGCCAGCCTTTCACGGTACTTCGCAAAGTTGTGAAATATAATCACATGTTCCGTTTTATGTGGGCGACTGGCTACATTTAAATAAATAAATAAATAAATAAATAAATAACCTCATCTTTAAATGCGCTCATGATAACGTGCAGCTCGGGATGAAACTAGGAGTTGTTCAACAGGAACATGCGAGAACCCGTTGAAACTAATCGGTGATTTCACTCTTTCCACACATTTTAAAATAAGTAGGCCTAAATGGTTTTACAATATTTCAGTCCAGCTTTAGTTGGTTTAGATAGCCTACAACTGAATGTAGGCTATGCAAAATGGGAAGTGTATTACCTTTGATTCGCTGTGCTGCATGGGCAATAGGTGCATATCGTAAATTAGGCCTATATGAAGTATTACAATTATTGTTTAAAATAGTCTAGGCCTACATTTGAAAAAATATTTAAGGGAATCAGGAGAGCCAGTTCTTATGCAGGGAATGCGGTATTTTGGACACAAAAAAACTACATTGTACTGCATAGTACTGTAATTTACTACAGAAATGCAGTATTTTGGACATGAAAATACTAGGCTACTGCACTGTAGCCTACTATAACTGAACTGTACTTCGAAAAAACTGCAGTTATTTTTTGTAAGGGGATATGTACAGCAAGCATCAAAAGCAAACAGCCCAGACCATAAAACTGGGCATTTATAGCTGTGAAGGTCCTTTATAGGGAAAAACACTATATTTAGTAACTTCCAAAATGGGGTGGGATGATTGTATTGGGAGCACTGAGGTGTGAGATAATATATAAAAAATGATTACATTTTGCCCTCAGAGTTCAGGTAGGAGGGCCCCTTAGAAGGATTTTGCCTAGGGCCCCTTGGAGGTCTGAACCGGCACTGGTTTTTTTTTACATTAATACATAGGATTAGATGTTAAAATCCCTTGTGCCAAAATCCAAGGTAAAAACACATTCAGAAGCCCCTGCTCAAGTTTAACTTTAAAAAGCACACTACCCACAAATCCGCCAACAAATGGTCACAAGCACAATACAAATGGCCTATCCAACAGCAGTAGCCTATATAGTATGCGGCATGTCATTGGGGTTATCAAGTGGGCACCCTCATTCACCGATGTTTCGTTAATTTAGGCCCACGACACCTCATGAAGGCTTAACAGTGAAACCAGCGTCCTGGAGACACTCCCCTCCATGCTGCCACCATATTACCACGTTGAAATATCCAATACCCAAAATACTCTTAACCAGCCCAGGCATGGTCAAGGTTGGCTAGGTTGGTCCGTCCCGTTGATGTGGACTGAACCATAACCATAAAAACCTTGGCCAACCAACCATCACCCTAGGCACAGCCCATCACAAACACAAAACAAATTAGCCAGTTAGCTTAGGCCGTTAGCTTAGGCCCCATCCCAAACACAAAATAAATTAGCCAGCAGTTAGCAGTTAGCTTACGCCCCATGCTGCCCCATATTACCACAACAAGCATCCAAATACCCTTAACCAACCTAGGCATGGTCTAAGTTGGCTAGGTCGGTCCGTCCCGTTGATGCAGACTGAACCATAAACCATAAAGAACCTTAGCCAAGTACCATCAACCTAGGCACAGTCCATCACAAACACAAAACAAATGAGCCAGTTAGCTTACCTTAGCTTGCGCCCCAGGAAGGGTAACTTCTCCTTACCCACAACCAAAACAAATGCACCAGTTAGCTTACCTTAGCTTGCGCCCCAGGAAGGGTAACTTCTCCTTACCCACGACCAAAACAAATGAGCCAGTTAGCTTACCTTAGCTTGCGCCCCAGGAAGGGTAACTTCTCCTTACCCACAACCATTCGCTTGCCCGTTCTGCTGCTAAAGACATGTTACTAACCACCTGCCTTAGACTTCGACCACAAATGCCCAATTCAGACAGCAAGCCAATAGCAGATCTGGCCACAAACCCACGTGCACCGATTTCAATAGGCCTTAATCGTGCACTCCAACCTCGCTTAGCTGCCTCCTCTGCTATTTCAGTATATTTAGCTCTCTTCAGCTCATTGGCCACTTCCACTCTGTCTTCCCAAGGAACAGTGAGTTCAATGAAGTAAACTATCTTCTCTGAATCCGACCATAGAATTACGTCGGGACGTAGCTTAGTACTCACTATATGTGGAGGTACCGCCATCTGCTGGCCAAGATCAACCTTCATTTCCCAGCCCGCCCCATTTTTCAACTGGCCGGTTTTACACCTGGCCTTCGCGGAACAAGGTTTATCCCCCTGACGTACAAAGTTAATTTGCCTTACCCCTTTACTAGCTGCTAATGAATTGACTTCTCTTCTTTTATCCTCTATTGCCACTGCCACACATTTCAATACCTGGTTATGACGCCACGTATACCGCCCCTGGGTGAGACTTACCTTGCATCCTGATAGGATATCGTGGAGTCTGCCCACACACGAGCAAAGTATGCATTTATCATCCTCACCAAACCATTGACTTAAATTCTTGGGAGATGGGAGCACATCATATGTAGCACCTAACATAAATCTGATCTTACCAGCTTCCATGCCCCATAGATCTTTCCATTTAATCCGTCTTTTTTCCACCCCTTCCCAGTTCACCCACTGCCCTTGTTTTGCCTGCGACACTGCCATAGTACATCTTACAGCCTCCTCCTGTCTATGCATTTCCTCCACTACCATTTTCCTCTTTTCTCCTGCAGAAGCCTTACTCCACAAGGGTTTACTTGCACCCACCCCTAGACCCCCCCGCCCGTGCTGCACATGGCCCATTATATCTCTATGCTTCAATGCTGATTGAGCTTGCTTAACTGCCTGCTCTGGGTTCCACTTCCTCCCTGCATTAACTGTGGGTGCAACTTTCCTCACCACTGGGTCCTTGGACTGAGTAAGAGTCAATTCCAATCTAGCCTTAGCACACTTAAATTCCTCTGTCAGACTAGATATTGGCAACTCTACAATACCCTTCCCATACAAGGCTACACTGCTTAAGCAGCGTGGGACTCTGACAAAGGAGTTGATCATTTTTTCCAACCTCTCTACCTTTGACAGAGGAACTTCATAAACTGTCAATGGCCACATTAGCCGAGGCAACAAACCAAACTGCAAACACCACAGCTTGAGCTTACCTGGCAGCCCCGACTTGTCAATTTTTGCAATACCTTTGTTGGATTCACGATCGCTTTGCGTTGTGTTTTAGTTCTGATGTCTGTATTGAAGATGGTCAATAAAGCTTGACGGCTGGATCAGGATCGGTGATTAGATGATGATTTATTGTAGATGGTACAACAATGAATAACAGAACACAAGTCTCAAACAGTAAAACTGTGCAGAGTCTAACAGTTGTGGTTGTTATTAGAAGCGGCTGCTGAGCCTTCCGACAGAAGATGCTCCTTGGGTTGCTTCCTCGATCCGTCTCCGTGTCAAAACCTAAGACAAAGCCTGTTATACTAAAACATACAAACGTCAATCATGCCAACGTGGCAGGTGACAACCAGTGTACAAAACCCGGCCCTGGCCAGATGGAGATACTAGCCCAAATAGGCAGACATGCTGTCTCCCTCGGCCCATGTTATCACTGATGTTCCTCGGATGTTCCTAAACATCGGCCTCTCTGACCTTCCTGCTGGTACACAGGCCTAAGGCACAGTTATGTACAATAATATGAACCTCTCCCTGTTGTATACTACACACAGAAGTAACATATGAACACATCAGAATACAGTAAGAATACCCCAGAATTCTACACCTTGCCTAGTGACCTGTCTCAAGTCTTCAACCTGTGATTTATCACTAAGGCTTGCATCATACCACCTTCCCAGACTCTTCACTGGTTTCTCCAGAACTGTGGGAATCACCTCCTTATTTATAGCAAACTTCTTATCTGTTACCTTCCCTTTAATAATTGAGAGACTCCTAGACTTACTTGGTTTCACCTTCATTCTGGCCCATTACAGATTACTATTTAACTTACCCAGCAACCTGTTGGTGCATGGAACGGTTGTCGTCAAGGTTGTCATGTCATCCATGAAAGCCGGAATCGGGGGGAGGCGTGGCCCTCCCTGCAACTTCTCCCCGCCCACTACCCATTTTGAGGCCCTAATAATGACCTCCATTGCCATTGTAAAAGCAAGTGGGGAGATGGTACATCCGGCCATGATTTCTATCTCAAGTTGTTGCCAACCTGTGGTGTAATCAGCTGTAGTAAAACATAATTCAATATCCAGAAAGTATGCTTTTACTAGGCTTTTAATGCTACCTGGGATTCTGAAATAATCAAAGGCCTCCCACAACAGACTATGCGGCACAGACCCAAAGGCATTAGCCAAATCCAAGAACACAACGTGCAGGTCTCTCTTCTCACGCTTTGCTAATTGAATTTGGTGCCAAATCATGCTGGTATGCTCTAAGCACCCGGAGAAGCCAGGAATTCCAGCTTTTTGCACCGTGGTATCAATTAGTTTATTCCTTTCAAGGTAATTTGTCAGTCTCCGTGCCACCACACTGAAGAAAACCTTCCCTTCAACATTCAGTAGACTAATTGGCCTAAATTGATTAATCTCCACTGCGTCCCTTTCTTTGGGAATAAATATTCCCCCAGCCCTCCGCCAAGCCTTGGGAATACTCTGCTTTTTCCAAACTATCTTCATTAATTGCCATAAAAATCTTAAAACATCTGGTGCACTCTTATACAACCGGTAGGGCACTCCATTAGGTCCCGGGGCTGAAGCGGCACGTTGCACCTTGCGCGTTTTATTACTTCTTGCACCTCTTTCCACCTTGGTGGACTATCGTCGCATTGGCTACTTAATTCACCAATAGGTGGGATATCAGCAGGAAGTACCATCTCCCTGAACCTCTCCCTATCTTTGTGCACTCCCTTTAAATACTCCTCAAGCTTCTGCTTAGGTAGATAATAGTATTACATGATTTACAGTATCAAAGGCTTTTTGCAAATCAAGAAGAATCATGCCAACATACTTACCCTCATCAAAGTTTTGTCGAATATAATCAAATACATGAATAAGACAGATTTCAGTATATGCTGCTCTAAATCCAGACTGAAGTTCATTCAGTAGATTTTGTCTGACAAGGTACTCTTCCACCTGCTCATGTACGCTGCACACGCCCGGACTCGAACCCGCGAACAGCAGCACCTCGGATCGGGAGGCGAGCGTGCTGACAGTTGAGCCAATAGCCCTCGCATGCCAGCAGCACTCTTGAGGCGTCGGGGAGTGAGGTTTACCAATGTTCCACAAGCACAGCTAAGCTAGCTGGCATCCGTTACACTCATACACAAGACTCTCAAACACCTTCGAAATGGCTGTCAGAATTGATACAGGCCTATAATTACCAACATCTGATCTGCTATTTTCCTTAAAAAGGGGGACGGCCATGGCCCTTTTCATGTTGCTTGGAAAGATGCCTTGACTTAAAGATACATTATATGGGTGAGTACTAGAGATGTCCGATAATATCGGCCAACCGATATTATCGGCCCGATATTAGCATAAAAATGTAATATCTGTTAATATCGTTATCGGATTTTTTTTGCCTTAAAACCGATAACATGATGCTTGCGTTACACACAAATAGTGCCTATGCGCTCCTGAAGCGTTTACCGGCGCACAGATGATGACCTCATCAATCTGCGTCTTGAAGCATACAAACAAGCGTGGATGACTGCAGTAACAAACTTGCTCGAGGTTTACAGGCCACGGTGGCCTTGGTGCCCCCTTCTTTAAATATTCTGCTTTGCGTCCTACTAATAGCGATATATATTTAGCCTATGATAAATTACGCAGTGGAGAAAGTGACAGCGCAAGAAAGAAAGTGCGTCCAAATTAACCCATCCTACTCATCACACAGACATCACAAGTATCACATGAAAGAGCTTTTTCTCAGCTTTTAATCGATGTTAGCCGCTAATTGCTGTGGTGAACGGTTCGCGAGAAAAGTAAATAATATCATTCAATTTAATCATAAATTCTATCGAAGGTTTTGCGTCCATCTCCCTACCCGTTCATCTCGGTGGAATACTTCAGATCGTTTAACACATGACAAACCATATATCAGAATAAACAGCAGACCTTACCGAACAGAAAGGTGTAAAGCAGTCCCCTGTACAGTTAGCCGTTCCAGACTAATCCCGTTTTGAATTTGCAGTAAATTTCAACATACATGGATGTCTCCAAATTTGGGATTTAAGTTTTACACTGTGTTTAAATTGTTCCACATTATTTCATAACGGGCCAAATACAAAACAAATATTACAAATGTCGCCTAGATATCGGTAAATCAGAGGACAGCTGACTATAAGAGTTTGTGAAAGTAGCTTTCATGATCACAAAATGCTAAGCATGCATCTAGGCTATTTGAGTTTCTTAAAGCTGAGCTGTGCTTAAATTGTTCAATACATGATTTCATAACAGGCCAAATATAAAATAAATGTTAAATATAGCCTAGATATCTGTATATGAGGAAGGACGGGTTTAGAGTGAGGGTCTGTCTTGTCTGTAAAAACAGACACCCGTGACTCATATTTGTGCATTCATTCAATTAAGGTGATTGAGTTTTAGTTAAAGAAACAATTCATGAAGCATCCTACAAATGCAGGCTCATTTAACACAGAAAAAGGGTAGCCTGTCATACACTATGCCTGTTATTTTAGTTGGCTTTACATTCTGCTATGTTGCACATAGTTGTTCAGGTACAATGTTTTATCATTTGTGAAGAAGTCAAATTTGCCCTATTTGTTGTGGGCATTGTCAAGATTATCTCAGGGAGAGTGTAATCCAAACTGTTGTTTGAGACAATTTAAAAAAATAAAATAAACATGGCACTTTTTCCCTAAATTAAGTTGAAGTATTTTTCTTATTTTGCACAGACAATGTTAACATTTGGAAAGCCTTGTTGCATTCAAGAATGCATCCAGTGGGGCATCACAATAACATTAAGCATGTTGTGGTAATTCCATAACAGGAGATATGTGATGTTACCTAAATTAGTTTTGAGGAAAAATAACCCACATATCGACATCGGTATCGGCTGATATCGGAATCGAAATTTGAGAGTTGGACAATATCGGCATATCGGATATCGGCAAAAAAGCCAATATCGGACATCCCTAGTGAGTACCCTAGAAGTTACATTGTCACTATCACTCAGAAATCTGGACGTAATAAGGTCCGGTCCAGTGGCTTTATTATTTGTCAATGTGGACAGACACATTCTCACCCTTTCCTCTGAGACAGGGCCAATCTCAAAAGCATCAGGAGTAGCCTAACATGTTTGTTTTTATGAGTTTACAAACGGTGGGCCATATCTACCTGACACACTCTGCAACTTAGGGACCGTTCGTTATTTATAAACGGGGTCACCGGAGGAAAATAGGGGAGGGTCATGTCTTTTTATTCTTTGTTGAGGGGAGGGTCACCTAACTTTTTTTTGTCTAGGAGGGAGGGTCACCCATCTTTTGTATTAATTAACAGCAAAAAATCAAAGTGGCTTGTTTGATTGTTGATTTCTGTCGCCATATAACGTTCTCTTTCGTTCCATAGCTCTGTCAACATTGAACAATGAAAATAAGGGAGATTTCCCGGGTTTCTCACACAAAATACGGAAAATGTCAACATTCGTCCCCATTAACGTTGGAAGGGTTGGAGCAACAAAGTAGCCTACTTTATTCACGCCTAACAGCCTATATCCATTTGGTCAACTTTATCCAGCCCTAAAAAAAGCTAAATTTAACTTCGGTTTACTTGTAGTTTACCGTGTAGCCTAACTTTAAACAGTGTGCAAGCTTAACATAAAGCATACTTGTGCTTCATTCATCCACACATCCAGCTCCTAACGTTTTGACAAGCATTTCTACCAATTGACCTTGTTCCTGCCCATCTCTAGCTTTGCTGTCTCCATCCTTTCTGTTTTTGTTGTTTGCAAAAAAATATATAGTATTTATTGGTAACCAGCAACAAGTGCAATTTGTTAATCGCTGTCATTCTCTCTCCTGCCAACAAAAATGTGTTACGTTCCAAGTAGCAGTGCGTAATTCTGCTTCATAAAGTTGAACAAATACATTTGGTCATATAAATAGCCAGTTTATGGTCTACAGTGTAGTTGGTAAGTTATGGTAGGCCAACTTGGAGTGAATATACAGGGGGAATTCTTTGTCTAGCTGAGTAGCCTGGCAGGTGCGCACGTAGGCATAGCCTACGGCCGAACACTGCAAGCGCTAATGAATCGTGCTCTCACGACAACCACGTCGTTAACTTAAATAGGCCTAGGTTAACATCACTCTGAGTTCGCATTCAAGCAAGCAAAACTATGATTTGAATACATCTGTTTCACTGGAAGGGCAAGGAGTAACAACAGGACAACACAGAGACAGGCCAGAATGCAGGACTAATGTAATGAGAGTATTACAGTAATATGGGATATTCTACGGGAAAATATTAAAACGGCAAGACAGCGGGGAAATGTTAAAATGATAAACCCGGAAAAAGTTGGCATGTTAGGTATTTTTCGGTCCCTGTGATTATTTGTGAAATTGTGCAAACGGCCTTTTCAAGTCATTTGAGAAGGAAGGAGTGTAGCAAGCTCCCAAATTGACGCTCGTCTGAGAAATTGAGTTTTGGATAATGTTCAGCTTCGGCAGCTTTACAATGACTGAGGAAGCCTAGAGACGAGTCCATAGCAACAAGTTCATGTGTTGAATTTGTTATTACCCAGTGTGCTTTGTTGAATGATCTCAATGCTTTATTGTTTTATTTCATGTGAATACTTACTAGAGGAGTAACTTTTCAAGTAGGCTAATGCAGTTGCAGGAAGTGTGCATGTAGTTTCCATGCTTATTGTGTTTCCACAACAATGTTAGTGAGTAAATCTACTGAAATGGCCACCATCTTGGTGAAGTGTGATGTGTAAGATCAGAAAGCAGAGGTTGGTTTTAGGGCGGTAGCATATGTTGATGTGTTTTCATAGCGCGTAATAGCATGGGTGGAAGACATCGACAATTGGCCGGGGAGGGTCATGTCATTTTTGAAAATGCTGCTGGAGGGTCGTTGAAAATTATGTAGCAGGCAGGGGAGGGTCATGCAACTTTTGATCGGAGCACTCAAAATCCCTCCGGTGATCCCGTTTATAAATAACGAACGGTCCCTTATCAACTAGACTAGCAGCAACTGTTGTAAAAAAGTATTAAAATGGCAATTAAGCAACCTGTTGTTTGTCAAAAATAATCTTATCCTCAAACTTTGTTTTCTGTACCTTGTAACTAGCCTGTTTACAAAAATAGATGTATCATAATCACAAGACAAATTGACCTCTTCAATTTTCTGAACCATTTATCACGTTGTCTGATGAGATCCAGAATTGCACTTCTCTGTTTAATCCTGGTTTCCTTCATTGGTGCAACAACATCAAGAGCAGCTATAAAGTGCTGTTTGAACAAAGTCCAAGCCCCATCAACATCATTGTTTCCTAAAACACCTGACCAAACCCTCCCGGAAAGCCTTTCTTTAAATTCTTAAGCTGTGTAATGTTTTGTGCATAGAGGGCAGATTCACAATATATATTTTTAAAACTTAAAACAAGTGTACCTGTTTTTTGTATGGATTTTTATTTATTTCCTTGCATTAAAAAGGTACATTACTAGGCCTAGGCTACTCCAGCGCAGTAGATGGCAGTGCGCCTCCCATATGGTTTCCAATCGTAGTCATATTGATGATGACGGAAGAGATCTTAGAAACTGAACCAACCCGTTGTTGTGTATTTCGTGAGATGGATATATTCCGTTTGCATTAAGATGTACTAACCTTTGCGACAGCATGGTTTTTGAGTCACTCGTGAGTGATCTGTTGAACAGGTTCATTGGTAATTATGTGGAAAACCTCGACAAGTCTCAGTTGAAAATCGGCATTTGGGGAGGTAAGTCAACATAGCAATGCACATCATGGTGTTGCAAAGTTCATGTAAACTAAGCCGTGTCAGTCGCCTTCAACACTGAAATATGTTGCATGCTTTCTTTGACGTCAGTCTAAGCATGGGGATATCTTTGTGTTTGTTTAATTTCATGTAGGCTATTGTGCAATGTGCACATGACTCGGCTTTATCTAGCACTTGACTATCACTCTTTTAGAACTGTCACTCGATTCTATGAATAACTACGTCAAATTCTCTAATCGCTCAGGCTGGCACTTGCACTTGCACTGGCACTTGATGCCAGTTATCAATAAATTGTTTTTATATCGTCTGACTTTAATCTACATTTTGCTCAAATTCAGCCAAATCCACGCGGACCTCACCTGTCAGACAGGTTTGTCTAATTTTTGCAAAGGCTTTCTTGAAATAATCCGACCTGGCGAGAGGTCATTGAATTTGTGGGTGGGGCACCTGGCAACAAACCGAAACTAGCGTACATGCGGTATGTCACGGGATTTCAACTCTCAGTCATGAGTAGGCTACACACTATTGTTCTAAGTTGTGCTTCAAGCACACAGCAAAAGCTAAGGTGTGACACTACAGGTGAATATGAGTACAATTTAACACATCGCTCACCTCCAGTGACAGAAAGTTCCCAGCATGATATTTGTGGCAGTCTCGTTCCCTCCACGAAAAAAAAAAAAAAAACTAGGCCTAGCATAAACTATAGATATTATAGAAATCTTACAATAGGAGAACTGCCTGTATTTCTGGCTTCCTCTGATCTAATGAACCTCGGTTGTTAAGAACAACCTCTGTAGCATAATTTTGCAAGGTTTTATATGTCTATGGAGATTCATTTATGCATCCAGGTATTGTAGTTTCATCAAAGGTTTAATTTTAAAACACGTTTCAGTGTTCAGCCAAACACCTTCATCAGTTGTTTAGTGTGCACAGGAAATAACTCTGGCATTAATACACAAGGCAGTCACATGATCTCATGGCATGATGTCACATGACTGCTGAGATGTAGTCAATTTGTGTTTGCCAGAGGTGTCCCAGCTTCAGATGATTCCCCTCCCCCTGTTTGAGAGGTGGAACAGGATGGTGTATCTGTAAAGCGCCTAGGAATGGTTTTCAGAACCGTGTTTTAGGCTGAGGACAAATTATGTCTCAACCCACCTCCCCTATTTTAAGAGTGTCGCTCCACTTTAACTAATATGGCCTCCTTGACACCTTTTTCAAGCCACCTATCCTCTCTGTCCAGGATATAGACATCTTGATCTTGAAAACTGTGTTCTTTTCGTAGATAAGTATAAGGTATAGGTAAGGTATTATATGAATTGGCAGTCAGATTCCCCAGAGCCTTACCTAAGTCATAAAAGATCACTGTAGTGGGGAGTATAAGACTTAACTAGAAATGTAATGCCAGAGGAATTACAATAGTGGATGGAAAGCTGCTGGCTTAATGTTGGTGGGGAGATTCCTGATAAAAAAAAAACATTGAATCACTTAATCTTTGAGTTCATACAAACCGTCGTACCAAAAAACCTTGTGTGTCAAGGCGTTCTTGAGATATAACACTCAAGGTGTTTTTGACCTTAACATTTGACCTCCAACATCAATTCTCCTCATCTTTGAGTCCAAACAAACACTCATACCAAATTTCAGGCATGTATGTCAAGGCATTCTTGAGATATCGCGCTCGAGTATTCATGGACTTGACCTTTGACCTTTGACCTCCAACATCAACTCACTTCATCTTTGAGTCCATACAAACACACAAACACCTGTGCCAGTGTTCTGATTAGCCCGGGAACTACTCTGGGAGCTTAACAAGCGCAGCTGCCTTTAGGCCATTATGACATCACAGCCATTGAAGTCTATGGGGGAAAAAATAGCTTTTTAACATTTTTAATCCCCTATTTTTAAAAAAGTATAAACTTTTAAAAAATCTGAAATAATAACTCTATTACCCCACTCCAGACCTTGAGAACGGTTATTTCAACATGTCTGTACGTTAAGCGGTTAGAGTCGCATTAATTCTTGAAAAGGTAAAAAGAAAAGGTTATAATAAGAAGAAGCCAGGAGATTTCAAGATAGTGGATTCCATCCACTATAATTACCCAAACTAATAATACTGCTGCCCCTAGTTTAAGGCTATATCAGGAGTGGCTAACCAGTCCAGCATGACTGAGCCACACAAAGAAAAGAACAAAGAAAATATGTCACACTACAGCATCAACATTGTCTTAATGAGATATAAGGTTACAGTTTAAAATGGCTATTCTCTTTTTCATTTAAAGCGGGACACTAGGCAGATGCTACAACAGATAATTTTGCAGAGTGAAAGTAACAACAATATCTGAGACGCATCACATATTCCCCTTCACTGAATGACTTATTGAGCAATGTTCCAATTGATATGATGCCAATATGACCGTCGAGTGCCATGTTAGTTTTCAAAAAACAAAATGAATTTGCTTCCCTGATTAACTATTAAGCTAGCAGCAAACCAACACTTTTTTATGGTGTTATTGGTGCAGACACATTCGTCTCCTCCTTCTGTTTGCGCTTTACTTTAGGCTATGTTTTCATGATTGCCATGTGATTGCAACAGTAGTATTAATTCTGGCTAAAGAAACAATGCTTTGCTTTCATTTAGGCCAGATTCCTGTCCATTACACAAAGGGGCAGCCGTGGCCTACTGGTTAGCGCTTCGGACTTGTAACCTGAGGGTTGCCGGTTTGAACCCCGACCAGTAGGCATGGCTGAAGTGCCCTTGAGCAAGGCACCTAACCCCTCACTGCTCCCCGAGCGCCGCTGTTGTTGCAGGCAGCTCACTGCGCAGGGATTAGTGTGTGCTTCACCTCACTGTGTGTTCACTGTGTGCTGAGTGTGTTTCACTAATTCACGGATTGGGATAAATGCAGAGACCAAATTTCCCTCATGGGATCAAAAGAGTATATATACTTATACTATACTGCTCCAGCATTCTGATTCAGGGCCTAAATTTCACTGCGGGATTCCGGGTATTGCGCATAATTTGTTCAAGTCTCGCAACTCTAGCCATCATAATGCGAGAAATTCCTGCATACACTTTTACGGCCTATCTGATGACGTTAATCTAATCATGAAGTGGCGTGAATGCGGTGCTAACCGCGCTATTGACCGGACGGATCAACTACCGACTTGAATTTAACATAGCATAATGCAGACGCAGACACACACACACACACACACACACACACACAGAGAGAGAGAGAGAGAGAGAGAACCACTTTGCGCTTACGCAAATAGGCTACGCAAACATGGCAAACTTTTACATCTGGAGAGAGCTATAACTATCTCTGCTATGGTAACTATCTCTGCTATGGTAACTATCCTGGAAGGTAAGGTCACGTCTGCCAGTAATGCTCACTAAAATCATTAGTGAACATTGCAAAACACTTGATCCCAGAAAGATTGTCTTCGACTTGTTAGTTTTTTGAACATTTATTTTATCTAATGACATAGAAAACATAATGAATTGCATCCACATATCCTTATGCACTATGCACAACTTTTATTCACTAGCCTAAAACCGTCAGGCTGAAGGCTAATTACTCTCACGTATTTCTTAAAGTGACAGGCACTCAATTACACCTACACATCACCAATGTGCACTCAATTAAACTTACACACCATAATAAAGATATGCCTAAGTGTAATAGTTTAAAAATCAATATGAGCATTCAAATGACTAAATATGTTTAGCTACTAGTAATTACTAGTAAAATAATATACATTATTAACTAAATACACTCTATATGAATTTAAAAATATATGAAATAGAAACATATCACATAAGCCATCATTTTCAGTGTGTGTTTGTGTGTGTGGAGAGAGTCAAGCAGAATCTAGGATGGCCACTGTTGTGAATGATCCCGCTACAGTATATTCAATATTACTGATGATGTCATATTACTGATGATGTCAAGGTGGTGGGGGCCTCCAAATCAAATCCCCCCTATATGAATAACCTAAGGGGGGAATCCCCCCCATTTTGAAAAATAAATGTTAAGCCCTGCTGAATCAGCTATACTGATCTTATTACACAAGCGTGTAAGTTAGCTAACAGTGAATTACAATAGTCCAGATTGAAGATGACCATGGTTTGAACAAGACGTTTTGTGGAATCTTGTGTCAGATAAGGTCTGATCTTCCTAATGTTGTAAAGCATAAACTGAACTGCAATAGAAGCTACATGCTCAGAGAAGTTAAGTCGGTCATCAATTACAACGCCCAAGTTACGTGCCGATCTAGTTGGGGTCAGTGAAGTTGAGTCGAGCTGGATGTTAATCTGTTGAGGAATAGCTGTTTTAATTAATGAAATGCATTTTGATTAATCTACTCAGAAATATATTACAAGAGCTAAATATACTATACTGTCAGTGCTGTCTCTCTGTGTGTGTGAAACTAGGGCTGCACAATTAATCGAATTTTAATCACGATCACAATTTTGGCTTCCCACGATCAAATTTGCGTGATCGAGCGATATTAAAAATGCGTGCTCTACCCATTGAACCAACCTGGCAACCCATAGAATGCTCCGCTACAAAACAAATCAAGCACTCCTTAAACCTGTTTGACCATGTGCCTGCATGCAGCCTACCAATGACAACTGTTCCCTGCACTGCTCAGCCTGATGCACTGCTCGGTTTGGATGCACTGTGTATTAGTAGCATTATGTTAACTATTAGTAGGCTAGTTAGACTACTATTCGTATTTCAGGCAAGTGAGATTAACCAAAAACTTAAGCAAAGCAGGGCTCTCAACTCATACCGTGAAATACATCACATGACGTAAACCACACATGCCTTTTTATCACGTTAACTTTTAGTCCTTGTTTGCTTCCTCCGATATAGCCTAATAATAAGAGTTGAGCTAATGACGGCATCCGTGAATTATATTAATGTATTTTATAAGCTACATGTGCAACCTACAATGCATATGCGTTTCAATACACAGCCTACTCAAAACGAGTGAACAATAATGAAAATGTAGCCTACACGTCAGTGTTTTACATATCAACGAATGACTAAACCAGGGGTGTCCAAACTGCGGCCCGCCACGCACTTTAATCCGGCCCGCCGAGCATTTATTAGTTTATCATAGATACGGCCCGCCACACTTTAATCTGGCCTGCCAAGCATATTGTAACAAATTGTAAGATTGTCTCAAAATGGTCTTTATTGGTTACGCACCAAAAACACGAACGTCATAAAACAGGCAACACAAGGGAGGTCAATTAAACAAGCACAATACACAAACAGGGTAGTCACATACAATACACGGGGTAAACACATGAGGTACAACATAAAGAAAGACTATACCAGCTAACACATACATGATAAGGTAAACGCCATTACTCATACTAAACCAACATCAACATTACACACACACACACGCACAGCATTATGGGAGTACAGTGATGACAGCTAGGCTCAGATCATTACAATATAATTAGGTTATCATAGGCCGCTTGCTATTTTTTTTTCCTGCGATAGATGACGTTGTGGTTAACTTCAGGCTACTGCAAACTGCTTACTCTTCCTAAAGAACGTTTACAATGTCAATTTCAAAACAGCTTGTTACATCGAGATACATAGTATCTCCATTGCAGCAGATCTAACTAGTTATGCTACTCATATTTAATTGGGAACGTATTTGAGCGTGCACGACACAGAGCGCAATGGCAACAGTTCCCATTACTGACCATTTACAAACTGAGCGGGCACAGCCATAGGCACAGCACTAGCCGTAGGCTATTTGAGTGGATCTGGCAAAGGGTCTTAAAGTGACAGAGCACCATTTATAAATGAATTAAAAAGCATCAAATTAACAGTATTTCTTAATACTTTGTTGTAATTACTGTGTTGCCGTTAATGTTTCCCCAGATATTTACAAAGTAGCACGCTCAAAACATTTGTTTGGAAGTTGTTTGGAAGTCGCAGTCAATCTATATTTGCAGTAATTTTGGGGAGTAAATGTGAGGGGAAGAATTTGGGTGAGCCAGATAGCAAGTCCAATATGTTTAAGGGAAAAAATATAAAATGAATTAATAATCGTGATAAATAATCGTGATCTCAGTATTGATCAAAATAATCGTGATTATCATTTTGGCCATAATCGTGCAGCCCTATGTGAAACTATACATTTGCCTGTCCGTGTTTTGTCCTGAAGTAATTCTATTAGAGGGGAAACAATTCTGCTGATCATTTGACTAGGTTACATTATTTTCATGTCCACCTTTTCCTTGCCACTAAAATGAAAACCTGTACTGTAAATGTAGAACTGACACAAAATATTGAATGAAATGGCACTGTTTTTCTCTGTAGATTCATTATTTTCATTTCTCAACACAAAGATATGGAATATAATATAATCTATTTGTTAATGACGTGTGTGTGTGTGTGTGTGTGTGTGTGTGTGTGTGTGTGTGTGTGTGTGTGTGGTTTGTATATTTATCAAACTGTTTGTCTTACTGATTTCAAACTTGGCTGACAGACAAGAACACACATGGTGGTCGCGCCATTAGTTGCAATATTCTCCTGAACAGAGATGTCGCTGTTGTGAAAAGGCTATCGCTACCTACTTTACAGTAGAAGAAGCTGTCAGTAGCATTGGCGGCAATGGCAGTAAAAGCAGCAGTTGGCTGAGTTTGTGTAATTTCCTAAAGTGGAAAGAGATTTAGTTCAGGTCTTAGCAGATATCCTTTGGTTGAAAATAATTATTTTCTATTCTTTCCTCTTAATTCCATGTGTTGCGACTCTCGCTGGTAACTTATCCAGCAAACTATTAAAAATTCATGACTGTAACAAAACAGTCCTCCGAACTGCAACTCCATTTTCAGGTTTTTGCAATTCGCTCAGCTGAAAAAAATAGGGTGGTGCGCTACCGTGCGCTACCCGGCAAAAATCCTGGCACGCCAGAGAGATCAGCGTCATTTTGACGTCACATTGTCACGCTACCGGTCGGGAACGTCGAGTATGTAAGACACCTTACAGTGGCACCACCAAATAACCTAAGGGGATGTCCTATTTAAGTTATCTTGGGGACATTTTAACTGCAGCACTTTTATAACCAAAGTAGGATGTTTTGGTAACGTCCCCTATGTCCTGTGAAGGTCCAGGACATTCATCAGTTTTAGAGGACGCTTAGTGAACATTAAGAAGCGTCCCCGGAACGTTTCCTTCTATCCGGCCTACACCTTTCAGGATGCATGCATAGTAATGCCAGTTGCTTGAGCCGCCAATAACTGGGAAAATAAATCCGTGGAAATGCATGGATTCCAGTTGCTTCCAGTAGCAGCAACGAATTTCCACATTTCCACGGAATTATTTTTGGAATCTGATCCCTTATCATACCTTACCGGGGCAACCGTGGCCTACTGGTTAGCGCTTCGGACTTGTAACTGGAGGGTTGCCGGTTCGAACCCCGACCAGTAGGAACGGCTGAAGTGCCCTTGAGCAAGGCACCCCTCACAGCTCCCCGAGTTTCCGCTGTTGTTGCAGGCAGCTCACTGCACCGGGATTAGTGTGTGCTTCACCTCACTGTGTGTTCACGGTGTGCTTGAGTGTGTTTCACTAATTCACGGATTGGGATAAATGCAGAGACCAAATTTCCCTCACGGGATCAAAAGAGTATATATACTTATACTTATACCTGTTCATTCGTACTTGTCGCTCGACTTATTGTGACTAAATTCAAGATGGCGGCGAATGGTAAACTTCCTGAAGGTACTATCTGTATAAATAGTCTTAAATAAACTACCAGTGGTTTTTCAAAGTTCTCAATGTCTCTTTTAAATGTCAGGGCCCTCAGAGGTCTACCAATGAAGTGTGGAGCTACTTTGAGCCTCGTAAATGATGTAAAACAATGATTTATTTGCATGCCCGACGCCCGAGGCACCCCCATTGAAAACCTGTTGGTAGCATCAGCTAACTAGCGCCAGATTTCGGAGTGCAGGGGCCAAGCCGAGATGAGCTATGAGGCAAAAGTTCACACTCGGAATCATGTTTCAACACACTTTAGGTCAATATCACACCGAACATCTCCTTTAAGATCACAACTCTTGTCAGAAATATTCTGAACTGCAAGAATGAATGTTGGTGGCTATTTAAACTATCTAGCTAGTGCTTTAGCTGCAAGAAATAGAGGCTTCATGGTCATGGCCCATGGTTCGTAAATTATTTTCATAAAACTCCAAATTGCCCTATCATAACTTCACTCTCCAAACTCTTCACTGCACTGTAGCCAATTAACTGACACTATGACAGTATAGGCTATTTATTTTCTGTACAATAAACACATTTATTTTTTTAACTTTTGAAAAATTATGCACTTGGCTACGGAACGCAAATCTGCAGGAGAGAGAATGCACGTACCCAGCGATTACAAAATGAAAGAATTGTAGCCAATTCACTAACTCAAGACTTCAATGCCATCATATACAACGTTTTTTTACACAACAAAAACAGAAAAGATGGAGGCAGCAAAGGTAGAGGAGTCATTTCAGATGGGTAAGACGTACCCTAAGCATTAGAAGAGCTGATTATCATACCGAAAGAGCACACTCGCTGTTTAATGTGTCCTATGGTGTGACATTTAAAAAAGTACTAAGAAATTATATTAAATAACATAAAAAATACTTGAGACAGAATTGTTCACATTATTAAATCATTATTTTCTTTAAGTGATATTTATTTTACATAAACTAATTATAATAATTTTCACTATGAATAGATTAACTTGATTAACAGTTTCCTATGAATTTCAATACAACTTTTTCGCCAACCCTACGAAACTGTTTGAAATTGTAGCTATCTAAGAGGAGATATTATTGTAACTCCCCTAATGTGAAACCTGACTTTTTCTAAAAGATATTTTGAAATTAAGGATATTTTTCTGTTGTTTTATGTTTGTCACACCATAGGACAAAAAGTCACACTAAAGGACAAAGATAGTCATTGCATAAAGAGAGTCAGAATATATGAAGTGTTTATTGTAACATTGATAAAGGAGGACATTTTTTTTTTTTTTTTCAACAGTATAAACTGCAAAACATGTAGCACACCAAAAGTAACTTTGATACTTAGGTCCATCAATAAGGAAACTTTGATGCATAATATCTTTGAGAAATTCAGTAAAATGTAATATCAAAACAACAGTGTGACATTGTCAAACAGCAAAATTAAGTAGTTAAACAGTAACACTGACGCGAAGATAAAGGGCTCTATGGTGCACCCAGCGCAAGGTGGCGCAACGCAAGGCTTACACTCAATAAAGTGAGGAATCTTTCGCCATGCGCTCCACTTTTATTAAACCTTGCGCCCAGAGGTGTGGCAATTAACGACATAAGGTGTGGTCTGGCGCATGATCCAAAAATCGCTATCTTACGCCACCTAAAAATCATTACGCCACTGAACAAGAAAAACCTGGTCTATAGTGAAAGGCGGCTATAAAGCACAGCTGAAGACATACTGTCATGAGATGTAAGCAGCAACTCCTCTGCAGGATAAATATTCTGGATTTTCAAGGAATGGATTTTCTGTTCAGTCATTCAAACATTATTGGGGGCCTAGCAGCGAAGCTGCGAAGGCACCCATTGAGTTACTAGCTTTTCCTATTATTATTCCTCTGCCATTGGAGTCTATGGCAGCCCATAGAACGCCTGGCTAAAAAGTGCTGAAATTTGGCAGAAAGTTTCGGGACACTGCACTGACTATTTGGGTGAACGATTTTGGAAAAAAATCTAATTGCGATTTTTCTTACCAATATTGCGATTGCGATGCGATATGTGATTATTTTTAATCTCTTTATCTTCTGTCTTATTCAACAAAGACAAGCAATATATTATTCATTAGCAGTGGTCACCAACCTTTTTGAGCCCAAGATCCCTAACCTCGCCCTGAACAAAGGCAAGATCTACCTTGAAGCGTCAAAAGAAAATGAAAGCTAAAATACTTCCAATTTAAGGCCTTTTATTTAGGCAAATGTATCAGGTCAAAAATATCACATCCTCCACCCCCTTATACAGGCGTCAATGAGATAACAACACTTTAACATAGTCTTTACTTACATGATTTTGGTTTTGGAGTAAGTGTTTGTGACAATACGTCATGATAAATTTGATGTTTGATGGCTGTTTTGGTATGAAGCATCTATCACCTAATTAATGCGTACTCTAGAGAGTGAAAGTAACCTAAGCCTAGGCCTACAATGCACTCCGTGTCTGTGCACGTCCGCAATCGATTACATTCTTCAAATGGAGAACAAATTCCTGATCGCTAAACTTTTGTTTTTTATTTTCTGTCAGTTAGCAGTTGATATAGAAGCACCTAATAATTAGCACCATAATTTGACTTCAGCGGTGACAAGTCCTGTTGAGAGAGAGAGAGAGAGAGAGAGAGAGAGAGAGAGAACCTGCAAAGTGGTGCTGTGCGCGTGTGTGTCTGCATGGGGTTATGTTCGGTTCAAGTCAGAAGATGGTTCGTCCGGTCCCGCATTCACGCTGCTCCATTATTAGATTAACGTTATCAGACAGTACTGTAAATGTATGCAGGATTTTCTCACATTATGATGGCTAGGTCTTGAATAAATCATGCGCTATCCTATCCAACGCTGAAATGTAGGCTACGCCCTGTAAACGTTGGCGAACATGTGGGAATTTGGTGACTGTTTTTAATTGTCCTGTTATTCTCGGGATCTACTGGGCAAGTCCTAAAGATCTACTGGTCGATCGCGATCGACGGGTTGGCGACCACTGTTCTATAGTATGACCAACACAAAATTAGATAAGTTAAACATAAACTGTTCTTTCCTGGAGCCCAGGCCTATGTTACAGTATGATGGCATTAGGTCATTGAATAAGATTGATGAATAAAATATTTTTTAGTTAACTATTTTAATCACATTAGTAGACCTATATTTGTTGAACTTCCAGCCTTGTAAACATTTAATGATTCTTATAGGGTCATTCCACGTCGCAAGAACTAAACCATGTAGGAGGCTGAGATAAGGAGATAAGTAAAATTTGAGCCTCCTACATGGTTTAGTTCTTGCGCCGTGGGCTTGTGAACTTTGACAAAAAAAAGAGCCCGAACAAAATCGACACCCCCCTCCCCCTGTAAAACTGGCTGTATCTTGAAAAGTATTGATCTTACATAAGAGTAATTTTACAGTGTGTCTCCTGGGTAACATAGGTACACCTGGTAATTTTTTCAGAATTTTTTGAGACCTAAGTGCGTGGGCCTTGGTTGAACTGACGTGGAATGACCCTATACGTTTCTATTTTGTTTCTATTTCATGTAGATATGATCTTCTTTCGTTAGTTAACAGTTAGGTCTACATGCAGTGGCACTGACACCTTCTCCTTGTCCTGTGCTCTCCATACACGCGCGCGCGCACACACACACACACACACACACACACACACACACACACACACACACACACACACACACACACACACACACACACACAGACTCGCTCATCTCCTCTGTAGGCTACTTGCACGTGAATTGGAACAAACTACTGTAGATTGTTGCAGCGCAAATAAATGCGGCCGAATGACCGTTCCGCTCGGTGTTAACTAAAGGTTAGCATCATCAACACCACAGCGCAATACGCAAGCATGCAAATGAACTAGTTTGTTCATATCACAACAAAGCCAATCGCGGAGACAAAACTCTTTAAACAGGCAAAGTTAGCAGCAGTTAGCAGCATGTATGTAGCCTAAAGCCTTAGCTGGTAAGCTAATGTTAGAACAGCTGGGTTTTTGGTGGTTAGCTGTGTCAACTACTTGCGGATAACATTATGCATCAATTGACACCGCCAACCCCCTTGGATATCGCAAATGCCCCCTGTCACTGTACTCCAGTCAGGGGCGCAGCTACCCATTTTTGAGGGGTATGCAACAACAATATTGGCGAAAAAACACAAACAACTAAAGCAAAACAAAAGGCCAATAATTTACACTATTATTGTGCATGAGTGTATATTGAGTATGTTTTTAAAGATATGCTGTCAATTTGATGTTTAACTTGATGTTATACTTAAAAAGTATTGATAAATGGTGCATTGCCACTTTAAGAGAGTCTAAACGGTTCTCATACGTTCCTTTTGCCAGCTATTGCTCACAATGGATAAGGCTGATAGGCACTCTAGCCTTGTTTGTTTGCACCACATTGACAACACAATATTAAGTTATTACAAGGAGCCTTCATTGTTAGGATATGGAAACATGTAATGAGTTGCTGCTAGCATGACATTTCTGTTTGCAGTTGGCCATTAAAAGTGCAGTATGAGCATGGTAGCCACTTAGCTATCTGAATGGAATAGGCTATGTTTCAATCGGCATTATGCTTAACAAACGCTAGTTAGTCTGTTAACATTCATATTTGCAAGCCTCCATGTACAGACGTCATCACTTTAAATACTACCTGTTGCCTTTCGCCGTCCACTTATTTAACTGCTGTTGCATCCCTTGACATGCCATCTCCTTTTCCCTCTTTCTTTTTCTTTTTTTAGTCGTCAACAGCTTTTTTTTTGCTGTATCCATCTTTTCCCATAGACGGCAACTCACTACTCGTAGGCCTATCTGCTCGCCCAGCACTCACGGCGCCCCCACTCCCTCTTCTATGTCAAAATTCTATGATAGAATCTTATGAGATAGGGCGCCTACTCTAGCCTGTTAGTCCTCTAAAATGTTATAGATGTAAAATGTTGAAATGATTTAAAAACGGACAGCAGTAGCTACATATAGAAAATACCAAATATATGGCAAGCGCAATAAATGCGTTTTGGTGATGTCACATATTACAAAGTGTAATCGCATCCTTTGCCGTTTGAAAATCGCGTTTCATCATATCGCAATATTATCGCAAATGCAATAAATCTTTCAGCCCTACTCTAAACCCTGCCGTCTAGCGCCACCAACAGGTCAAAATTTGAACCGCTGAGTCTAAAGTTATGAAATTGGGCGCACTGATTCAGGACCATCCCATGATCACTCTCACCAATTTACAGAACTCTATGCCCAACACTCTAGCGCCACCAATGGGTCGAAACTGCACTCACATTCACGTATGTGACCATTGAGCGTGTGTCCGATTTTAACAAATCAGGTACTGTTGGAATCCCTGGACCGACCTGAGTTCAATGACCCCTATTACGTCACTTTCCACCATATTGGACCTCCGCCATATTGGATTTAGTCCAAACTCCACGAAAAGTTTCAGCGGTCACAAATTTCATCCGATTTTCACGGAACTTGGCGGAGATGATCTTCTGACCGAGGCGCACAAATGAAAATTTTCAATTTCAACTTTGTTTGCCCATGACAGCCAATCAAATATGGCGATGAAGCCGCCAAACAGGAAGTGGACTAACATCTCGGTGATGCTTTGAGTTAACATAACAAAACTCAATACCATTAGTCAGGACATTGTCCCAATCACTCACAGCAATTTTTATGCATATACATTGAATGCTCTAGCGCAGGGGTCTCAAACACCCGGCCCGCGGGCCAAATCCAGCCCCCGTCCGGCCCAATTCCGGCCCGCGACGTATGTCAAAATAATAACGTAATCCGGCCCTTGAGACTTTTTAATTGCGGCAAACAACGATACTGATTAAAATAGACGATAGTTCCAAGTACGGTGACAAATCTCATTTGTACTCTGCTCCACTATGTGCTAGACATCCAGAGCTTCATTCAAACCCAAAATCGCTGCGCAAAGTTTTCAGGAAATACTTGTATTACACGCGAGAAACACAAAAAGATATGCATTTGTAATGACGCGGAAGCGATGCAGGCCATATGTGCTGCATAAATTGAAGCAGAAATTAAGCAGAAATAGGCCTACACCAAATGTTGAAAAACGTTTACGTGTGATGAAGTCTTAGGTAGGCTATGTTATTCACCTATTCTAAATCTGAAGGAGAAGATCCTTTTGGAGATTATGGTCGATCATCTATTGAATGGAGGTGCGTCTGCGTGTACGACGGTGTCCACTAAGCATACCATGCTTATTTCGACCCTCTGCCCAACATAGCTTGGAGGTTGCAGTGGTAATCGTGATGATAGTGTCCGTAATGGACGTGGTACAGACAGCAGGGCTAGTAGAAATAGGGCTCTAAACTACAAAGTCACCCGCAATATGATGCAAACTTCTGGGTAGCCTACTCAGATTACCCGCGATAGGAACTGATTTGACCAGAATACTTTATTGTAGGCCTTGTGATTTAGAAACCATATACATCTTAGGGGTTGGTATACATCTTAGGTGTTTTCCTGTTAATTTGTTATGTGGGTAATATGAAAAAAGGAAAGTAAACCTGCTCAAATATGTTCATCCAGTATTTACTGAAAGGTGCATAATTTGAGGTGCTTGCCATCCAGTGGCAAATTAGATGGGTAAATTTACCCCCTTCATAAACTTTTGTTTTACTCAAAGATTTTTACATTTACAGTAGGACTTTATCTCTCACCACTTTCAAGCCATGGCCTTTTGAAATTTTGATATAAAAATCCAATGGTGTTGCTTTCTTAACCCTGACGCCTATAGTTTGCCAGGTTTAAAAAAGTTATGAGAGGAAAATATTTTTATTTGGTGTGAAACACACACATACCTGTTTTTATGCTTTTTTATTTGTTTTATAATTTGTATTAATATTTATTTTATCATTATTTTATTTAGAAGCTAAGGTTGCTAGTGTCTAAAACTAGATAAAAACACTACTTTCTGTTTGCAGTTTTGTGTGGTATTTGAAAAAAAGAACATTGCATTTTCAAAAATAGCCGGCCCTCCAATGAGATGACGTTGGCAGAATTGGCCCCCAGCTCATTTGAGTTTGAGACCCCTGCTCTAGCGCCACCGCCAGTTCAATGTTGGACATGTGTTCATGCGTGTGATCCTTGACTCTTTTGTCTGATTTTCACAATTGAGGTAGCTTCTGAATCCTTCGACCCCCATCCCGTCACTTTCCGGCATATTGGACCTCCGCCATCTTGGATTTAGTGCAAACTCTGAGAGAGCTCACATCTCAGCAACGCTTTGGTGTATGAAGTCCAAACTTGGTACAGGGACATGGTAGCTAATTGTGAGAACGCACAAGGACATTGGTGTAATTTGGCCTCTAGGGGCACTGTAACAAAGTAAATGAGCTTATTTCTCTGCCATTCTTTATTCAATTGCCATCAAAGTTGCTGTGAGTGGTTGCTCATGCCATGGCAACGCTATTCCTGCTAGCGCACTGCTAGGCCCCCACATTGCTGCTTTCAGCTATGATTTTTTCAGGCTATGTTTTCGATAGTAACCCCTTGTTAGTCCATAGTGAAAGTACTTAACTGTGTTGAACTGTTTTGTCGTTGACTATGAGACTACGGTGAAGTTTCACTTTGCCTAGTTCAAATAATAGACGAGTGCAGATGCATGTAGGTTATACTCTGCTAGTCACAAATAAGGTTTTAGTAAAGCAAGGTTTAGTGGAATCCCTGTTCCATATGGTCTCGCGTGCAAGCAGATTCCTTCAAATGCGCCGCTGACTATCAAAATACCGATGCACTGTGGGCTCCCAGCGCCCATCGTTTGATCACAAAATCACACCATTAAATTAGTGATTGTAGACTGGCTATAATGTCTATAAACTTTGCGCCTCTGACCATCTGTTTCTGATCACCAAAATAGGGCCCATAATCCTCAACAGGGAAATTCCATTTTAAAAACATTGCATAACATTCATGTACTCCATTCCATTTAAAACAATATTCTTCGAGCAGTTTTTAATCATACTTTACACAATCATCTACAATGAAATTCTATTAGTTGGTGGCAACACTGGAAGTTCAGAGGGAGGTTGGGCCACAGGTCCTGCAGGACGTTCCACTGGCTCCTCCGGTACACTGTCAGGAGAAAAATATCTTAATTTGCTGTCTACATTATTGTCAGTGTTGGGTAGTGCTGGGCGGTATGACCAAAAATGTATATCACGGTATTTTTCAAAATTCTTACGATTTCACGGTATATGACGGTATTTTTTTTTTTCATGCATAATCAGATGTTCACAGCATTTTCTACAGGTTGAGAGAGGAATTGCTGCAGTACATTGACTAAGGATGGTCTATTTTACCGTCATGATTTAGAATAACTCCACACTAGTGGTAATGCAGTTTTGCATGGCCCCAGAAAATGATGCTGTTTACAAAGAGCCACTCATGATTCTAATGAAGAATCTAATCAGAATGCAAAGACAATTGCATTCAAAATACAGAACTTTTACTGTGCAAATTTCACAAACATCTTAAAACCAATACAAAAAGTAGTGCAACTTGCAATAATTATACTTATACTTTTTTGAAAATTATACAATTTAAAATAAAACTTCTATGCTGATATGCTTACTCTGTCAAACAGGCCTATCAGAAACATGCCTTATTGTTATTGTGTGGTTTACATGACGTTAGTGGTAGGCTAACGTTAACTTCATGTGGCCTGCCATGAGCTTCGGTTCGGTTCGCTAGGCAAAACATTAACAAAAAAGTTCGTTTTGGTGCACTGATGACAGTCAGGATCATTTCTAACTAGCCAGCTAGTATTGCTCAGTTCCTGTCTATAACATGCTTTACTTGCTACCTGGATAATTTCAGCGAATATTCCTAAAGTGAGATGAATGATAAGATCATTAAACTTCACTGTGTTCGGTAGGTTGCTAACGAACAACATCACCTACTAGCCAGCTAGTTACAGCTGTTGAACAATCTCAATTGAATTTTCGTGTAAATCCCTTTCAATGCAGTATCCCTTAACGTTTTTCCTTAACTAAAGAAACAATTTAAGGTATCCTGTGCAACATCCTTAAATAAACCCCTTACCTAAGGATAAATTAAGCCTTAAAGGTCATACTTAAGGGGAAAAACTTAAAGTGTTTTGTGTTTACCCTATAACTATGCCTCGCAGTCGCACCATGCGTGCGTGTGAAAAAAGTCCCGTCTGAAACACTGTCGCGCGGCGTAGCGTTCCAAACGTTGTGTAATCAAATACACCGGTATGGCGGTATATTAAAAATTCATATCATAACGAAAATATACACCGGTATACGGTGTGAACCGGTATACCGCCCAGCACTAGTGTTGGGGGTAACGCAACTACGTAAATCAAAACAGTGTCTTGTGCAAGAACTGTTCTGCAGACTACAACTGGCGGAGGACGAAGAGAAAGCACCTTTTTGATAATTGAGTCAGTAGAGAAATAACTGTTCAGAATTAATCTGTAGCCTAGGATAAGCTTCTGCAGAAAACAATGTTGTTGGCGATTTAATACTATCTAGTGACATTTTTAACAGGCTATGCAATAGAGGCTTAGACAACTATGACCCACGTTTTGGTTTCGTAAATTAATTTGCCCTACTTCTTGACTGCAATGTAGTCAATTGACTGCTTGACAGGTTATTTTTATTTTTCTGTACAATAAACAAATACATCTGCTTTATGCCGCAGAATTACGCACTTGGCCAGCCTGGGCCTGGCCAACGGGCACATTTTGGAGAGAATAGAGAATGTACGCACACAAGAATCTGTAAGCTATTTGTGGCGGGTTACCAGCAAACAATGTTTAATGCATTAACTCAAGACGTCAAACGTTTTCTAAACAATAAAAACAGAAAGGATGTCTTATGCAAATCTTTCTTTTTTATTTTCCACCCTGAACATGGGCAATTGACATCAATATGTTTTATATGACAACCCTAGGGTTAACCCTACACAAGGACGGAAGATGATGAAAAACTGAATAAAAAGGTCTAGTCTAAATGAATCAAGAGTAAGGCAAAACCAATAGCCTAGTAGCCTAATGAAACATACGGATTGATGCAGTATCTTTGTAACATTATTAAATTAATCAGTCACTATGCCTTTGCAAAAGGTTTGTAAATAGGTCTTAGTGAGTTAGGAGTCCTCTCGAACTTCTTTTAAGCTGTCCCAGAGGTGGAAAGTTGGGATTCATTGGGGGCAGGGCCGGATTAACAATTCATAGACCTCTGGGCACAAATGTCTGATGGCCCCCCCTGCCCCCCAGCCAACGTGAATCGGGCGGTCAGTTCATAGGCCTATATCGTGAAGATTTTTCTTGCCATCTAAGGCACGAGCGCATCTGTGAGGCCAAGCCTCACCAAGTAGCCCGTTTGTTTACAGATTTACATGATTTAAACGTCCCTACCAAGGCAGTCTACTTGCTGTAGGGTTTAATATTTTTTATTCAGAATGTTCTTTCTATCCATAATCATAAGTCTTTCTTCAGTGAATTAGCAAGATACCATCAGAAGCCAACAATCATAAAACACCTGTGCGAGCGCTCTCTCTCTCCTGCGCATGAAGCTGTCTGCGTGTTGTAGGTTAGATTTGCGTGAGTTCTTTCTATCTGCTTTACTTTTGCGACTTGCGACCACCTAGGCCATGGCTCTTCAATTGGCGGCCCGCCATTTGTACTGGCCCTTTAAAAAAAATGTAATCTCTAGCAAGCGCTGAGCTGTTCTCCACTCTTGCATCTCTCGCTCGCTTTAGTCCTGCAGCCACTGCACTTTAGCCGATTGCACAAGTTAGACTACATTACAATTCATTACATTTGTACGTAAGTTGACCATAAGTTCCATCTTCGTTTAGTTTCAACCTAAATTGGCACTACGTTGGAGTTTATGAACTACTAATATTTAACATGTTGCACCACACAAATAGTTTCTGTCAACAATATCGCAAAAAAACCACGGGCACAATTTCTGCAAAACTTGGTGAAAAGGTGGAGCAGATCCGACTCAAATGGAATTTCAAAGTATTTCTATAGTAGCCTGGCAATTTTTTTTCGTAACGATAGCGAAAGAAAAACTTGGAGTCTCTCTGTGTCCAGTGAATCCCGTTTGCAGCCGTAGATGAAACGCAGGACGAATGAAACATTCTGGTTTTCTCCGAGTGTAACGATGATAGACAGACATCATTTGGACAAAATATAGAGCATATTATCCTCCGTTGCTCAGCCAAATGCCTTCCTGTTATGTCCTGTTATCACGGAGTTACAGGCGATAAACGTTTTTTGATGGTCACAAGTTTACTTCATTAGCGGTTTATTTTTTTGATTATTAAAGAGTGTTTTTCATTTAAAGTAGTGCTGTCAAACGATTAAAATTTTTAATCACGATTAATCGCTGAATTCCTATAGTTAATCACGATTAATCACATATTTTATCGCATGATTAAAATTCTATTATTTTGCATTTCTGAACTTCCATGGAGTCCATGTTAACAATATAAAGCAATTATTGTGTATACTATCTTGATTAGGATTCAAATGAAAGCAAAGCAAGTTACTTCATTAACTTAACTTTAAGATGTAGGTCTATTTGATTATTTCAAATCAAATTTAAAAAAGATGTGCAGCAGACCTGAGGCAACACAATATATTCTTAAGAAATATAGCTAATAAAGGGCATAACAAACATAAAATACTATATGTATTATCTTTGAGTTCAGTTGAAAATAAGGAACTTTTCGACATGAGTACACTGCCTATGGCAAGCGATTTTAAAATTTTCCCGCTAGACTGGATATGTATTGCAGATATCTGTAATTCAGTTTTGCCTAGTCAAAACGAACATTTTAGATATCCGCAATTGAATTCTTCCTATCCATAATTGTCATTTCAGATATCCACAAAGACATTCTTCCTAGGACAAATGACTCCACATTTGCCATTAATTTCTATGGGGTTTATCATTACGGATATCTACAATTCAGTTGCAGATATCCACTATGTGAATTACGGATATCTGCAATTGAATTGTAGATATCTGTAATTCCAGTTAGAGATATCTACAATTTGATTCTGACTAGTCATAACTCCAGTTGAAGTTATCTTTAATTCACTTCAATTCAAGATATCTACATGTTCCTTTTCAGATATCTTGAATTAAGTTTTGACTAGGCGAAATGACATTGTAGATATCTGTAAATGGAATTTTGACTAGTCAAAATGTCGTTGTAGATATCTCAAACTGGAGTTAGGGATAGTCATAATTTGATTGTAGATATCTATTATCAAGTTATAGATATCTTGAATGAGTTTTGATTAGAGATATCTGAAATTGGAGATATCTATAACTTTTATTCTGCCTAGTCAAAATGTAATTATAGATATCTTGATTTAGAGTTTTGACTAGGCGAAATGACGTTAGAGATATCTGTATTGCTATGCAAATTAGGCCCGCATCCCACTTTCGGCGGGAGAAGAGCGTGTTGTTGTTTAAATCATCAAATCACATAGCAACTGTTAACTTTGTAATAGCACTAATTAGCACCATGTCAGAGCAGCCAGAGGGCGAAGGAGTTTTTAATCGTCTTGCGATTGACTGCAGCCTATGCAAGACAGGAGCTGGCAGCAAGAATTGATGATTCAATGTTGCTTTGATTTTTTCGATTACAGCCAACACCATTATGAATGGAATTTCCTGTAGATGGTGCTGGTGCATTTAGTAGCCTAGGCCTACTAATTCATGTAGGCTACGACATTACAGCCTGCTTATTCTTCTTCCATTCATAGAAATAAGGAAATAAGCCCACTTTTTCTTCGATTATGTTGGGGAGGGGAAATTAGATGGTGCTGGTGCATTTAGTAGCCTAGGCCTACTAATTCATGTAGGCTACGACATTACAGCCTGCTTATTCTTCTTCCATTCATAGAAATAAGGAAATAAGCCCACTTTTTCTTCGATTATGTTGGGGAGGGGAAATTAGATGGTGCTGGTGCATTTAGTAGCCTAGGCCTACTAATTCATGTAGGCTACGACATTACAGCCTGCTTATTCTTCTTCCATTCATAGAAATAAGGAAATAAGCCCACTTTTTCTTCGATTATGTTGGGGAGGGGAAATTAGCTGACAGAATGTCTAAGTAGATGGGCTCTAGCCTAGAAATCTAGACGGGCTCTGCTACGGAACTAAAGAGCAACGTCTTGCACCATAATTTGCACTAGTCATAATGACGTTTGAGATATCTTCACCTTTCATTCTGCCTAGTCAAAACTGAATTAAAGATATCTGCAATTGCCATTTAAGATGTGTGACGAGTTGAATGTTGTTTTCAATGACGCGATGACAGATATCTGTAATTCAGTTTTGCCTAGTCAAAACTAAATTACAGATATCTCTATCTGACGTTTCGACTAGTCACAATTGACCTCTCCAGAATAAGTCCCGCCTCCGTAACTTCCGTATCCATCCAACTTCCGGGCGTGGATTGTCTATGGGAAATGACATGGCGTTTCGAAATATCATACCGGTAAAACATCTATAGGTAGCGAAGTTGAAAAAGCTGGTGGGCAGATTGGCCTACACACTGCCATATAGTTTCCACTGGATTTTTTGATTGTCGGTGCCGTTTAAGTAGTATACTATAGACTATACTACTTAAACGGCACCGAAAATCAAAAAATCCAGTGGAAACTAGATGGCAGAAGTGTGTAGGCCAATCTGCCCAGCAGCTTTTTCTACTTTGTCACCTACAGAGTTTGACAGGTACGATCTTTCAAAACGCCATGTTATTTCCCATAGACAATCCACGCCCGGAAGTTGGATGGATACGGAAGTTAGGAGGCGGGATATATTCTGGAGAAGTCTATTACGTTACAGATATCTTGAATGACAATTCCAACTATGCAAAATGTAATTGCGACTAGTCAGAAAGACGTTGTTGATATCTACAATGTTAATTCCAGATAGTCAAACTTAGCGGGTAAATGATAAAATCGCTTGCCATACACTGCCATTTTATAGGCCTACAGTCTATGGTGCGCTGTCACTTGCCACACACATCAGCGCCGAAGTTTTTAACACACAAACACTGGATGAACAATGGATTTTATGGAGCGGCGTCGACCAAATATAACCACAATTTAACATGGGCATATGCAAGCCTCAAAACAACAAAATAGGTTCATCTTTGCCTCACATACCAAAACCTAACTGATGTACAACAAACTGGCATGTCCCACTAACACTTTATTCCGTTTTGGGGGTTAATAATATGAAACACGTCAGTCATGTGCAAAAATTATCATAACTTAGTGTCATGTCTCGGTGAAGTTATGCAGTGAGCTGTCTAATGATTTGAAGTGAACACATGAAACTTATTTTCACCGAGTTAAATATTATTTAATTTGTTGGTCCTAATCTGACGACACAAAATGGTTATCATGGTAGCATATATTACAAAACTTTGATGTAGCTGGAGAGTTTGATGACAGATGTTGCTGTTTCAGATTCCCACGTAGCCTAAATTAGAAAATAGTTTAGCCTACTTACTGCTCGTTCAGCAGCCTGTTGCAAAACATTCACTTAGCCTAGATGTTTGCTATAATGAATATCTGGATCGATTGACAAATAAGCTGTCACAAGACAACATAGACCTACATTCATTTAATAGGAACACCATGCTATTGCATAGATACAAAATAACCAGTGGTGCAATTGGTTAGCAGGGTGGACTATTACTGCTAGCTTGCTATTTTAGTCAGCAGTTCGAGGCCCAAGTGATCTTCATAATTTTTGCGCATTATAATCACGATGTGTGTTTCTGCACAAAAAACGAGCAACGTCTGATGGGGTCATTTGTTACTGTTTGTGATGCAAAATTACTGAGGCAAAATTAATCTGCATTATTCAAGGCATGCATTCGCTGTGTTTGCTCATGTTATAGGCTATCACCAGTTAACCTGGACATCAGGAAAGCTAGTAAGCTAGTAGACTAGTCTAATATACTAATGACAAGCGTTGCTCTCTGTGGCGTAGTGGTGATAGTGCTTACTGCTTGGAACATTTTGCCTCAGTGAGACTCATGTTCGAAACCCAACAAAACCTTCGCTGATTTACTTTGACACATTTCCTGTTTGCACAACATTTTGTGTGGATGCTTAAGCAGACATGCATTATACATAGCGATTCCCGCATGTTTTCGGCAAGATCTTGCTTCATATTTTGTCATGCACATAGGCTTGTGAAAAGTGAATCTCCAGCACTGGAAGGGCGGAGGCAGAGCAAAGCGTTGTTAACAAGTAGGCAGGGTCTTGTTGAATATTCTCGGATTTTATGCAAATATCACAAGTTAACCTGCTCACCATCTAAACTGGAACACTGGGAGTTCAGAACTGCGTTGGTGTTTATTGTACGAATCTACTCTTTGGCCGGCTCATAAGCCCAAACAAGTGTGTGCAGCATGCCTTTACTTAGCCTACTAAAGGCGCATCTGCATCATCATAAAGATAGGCTAGCCCTTACGAGCCCGACCGTTCTAATTTCGTTACAAAAGTAACGATGGCCAATCGTCTAATATCTCAGCTGTCCAATGACTGATTTTATTTCTGAAATCTTCCCCGTAATGCTGACAACATAAGCTTCAATTTGATATGATTAGTTAAGGGGTTTATGGCGCGAAATGTTTTGGATACTTGAAGATGAGTCTTGAAAAAATATTTTCACTTGAGTCCGTGCATTTGACGTGGACAGCCGGATGCCACCTGTTGGAGTTTACCTCGACTGGAAACCACACAGCTGGATAAACTGAGGTAATATTGTTTTTACATCGGTTCTAGTTATGGTTTATCTTAATTTGAAGTCCTTAAATCATGTTATTTGACAGTAATATGCTTTCTCATCAGCGTCAACATTATGGCTTAGCAGGGGGGCTAGTGCATCGTCACGTAACCTTAGCTAACTGTATAATTCTGAACTGCTTGCAACATTGTCGTTTATTTATTATTTTCATTTGACAGTTTCATTTAAAAACCTGTTAGTATATAACCTGTAGGTAAGTTTGTTTTCTAGTACCAATTTGCTTGTTAGGTAAGCATTATATTGGCAAGACAGTATAGCAAACCAAAGCTGAATAAATCAATGGGCGCCGCGTTTCAAGTTGCGTTACGTTCTGACATGAAATAAGTTGAGCGATATTTTACTCCTCTCAATATGTAGTTGTAGAAAATAAGATGTGAAATCACATATTCTGTCAGAAATGTAATTAACTTATTGCCTTTCCTCCGGTTGTTATCTGTAGTGCAGTCTGTAGTGAACTATTTTAGCTTGCTAACTTCTAAATGACAAACATCAGACGTGCTTGTCTCAACATTTTCTAAGATGGCATGACTTCAAATAGATGAAGCACAACTCCTCAATATTTAGTTATAGAAAACATGATGTGAAATCACATATTCTGTCAGAAATGTCATTATTGCATTTCAGCAGTTTTTTACTAGGTGAAATCTAATCTGTCTGTATCTTGATGCCAGCCAGGCAATCAGATTTAGTAGCTAAACCCATGTGTAAAACAATGACTTTTCATAGGCCTACTTAGAAATATTTCGAGTATATTCTGAGGATGCTTCAATAGTTTAGGCTACCTCTTCTTTTGTGTGCATACATGCACAAATCTGTAGTTTTGTGATTTTATTTTTTACATGAATAAAGGTATTTGTACGATTTCGCTCTTGTTTCAGATGGAGGATGACAAGACCTACACAGACCTTCTCGCAAGCCTTTAGAGGTAGCTGACTGCTCTAGACTAAAACACTGTGTGAAATAGACTTGTTATGTTCTTTTTTACTCACATTGTTGTCCTAGGCATATGTGGTTTTACCAACCGGAAGGAATGGGAGCTTGTGCTTAGTAGGCCGTCGTATGCAAACAGTGCAGGGGCATGGGACAAAGACCCCAGAAGAGTTTCACAGGTTTCTGGGATTGATCATTTACATGGGGTTCACTTCCCTCCCTAATATCCATTGCTACTGGGAAACCAAGTCTTGGCAGGGATCAGGGGACATTGACCAAATGATGAATACAGATTGTGTACTCCAAAAAACGCAGAATACCAGAAAGCACTTTTCTCCATTGACATTGCAGTTGTCAGTAGCTTCTTGTTATTTCAAGTTTGACAATGCAATGCAGAATCTGGTGTTGAACCTAGGTTTGGTAGCTACAACCAGAAAGAATTTGGAGGAAATCTATCAGCTGGTAGGCATTTCTGTTGAAATTTCAGCCTCACCTTCAGCTGCTCCAACTACTACTCTGTCGTCTTTCCATCAAGTACATATTCCTGTACAGCAGGAGCTTGTTATAAAAAACGTACATAATAAAACTAAAGTAGCTTGTATGGCCCTGGAGTGTAACGGTAGGCGAATTTGTTTTATTGATAAACAAATTGCTGTCAGATTTGGCATTCTGCAAAAGGGGATGCGTTTAGTAATGAGTCATAGCTCTTCTGTGTTCAACCTTCAGGTTCCCCACCCCACCTTTCCCTATCCTCTTCTGTAAGTGTGTGTGTGTGGGTATGAGTTTGTGTGTATATGTGTGTATGTGTTTATTCTCCACAGGCTTGTTCTAAGTATGTAATCCACTTTCAAATGTTTAGAACACATTGAGTTTTGAGTGATGTTGATTGTATTCCTAGCTTTTCATGAATAATAATACATTTTATATATGTATATAATTTTCATATTATACTGATTTATATAAGGAAGTTGTATTTGTTGAATCAAATGTATTTTATGTCTCTTTTCCGAAATGGTCTTAAATGAATACAGTATACTTGCTTCCTGTATTACTGGTAAGGTACAGTATGTTTTTTTTTTTATGTCATTCTTATTGACTGTAGCATTTGCTTATATACAAATAAATGGTTTATTCTTATAGACCAAATACATATAAACCATTGTTTCTGACTTGATTATTAGTTTTTATGCATACTTTTTATGTTGTTGGTGAGAAAGTGAATGTGAATTCTGTCAACATTCTAAATCCCGTTTCCTGCATTTTTTTACACTGATCACTAAAATTATCATAACTTTTGAAAGGTTAATGATATTCCAATACAGTCTTTTTTGTTAAATAGCCCACAACTGCTGAACATTTCATACACTCTATATTTTTCCTCTATCTTGTAGAGAAATATGATGAAAATTCATTTTTATGTGAATGAAATTAAATTTTGACAAATTCCGGATATACATTTGGAGAGGATTTTCAAATACTGTTCATTACTATATCAACATTACCATATGTATTTTACATCATTTCATAGAACTGATCCTTCTGATTACAATGGTATGTATATCCCATTGATGGTATTATACTCCAGAAATAAGGTTTTTTGTGTGAGGAGGTCATCCAGCATCAAAAATGGAATGTTCGGCACGGGCACGAAAGGGCTAGCCTACATTTAATCTGCATCACGCCCCATTTTAGCGGAAAACAAGTTAACATACATATATCATTGATTCTAATGGGAAAGACAGATAGCCTATACACACCTTGACGTTACATCTAGTTATTAATTTACAGGCCATTCAATAATTTTACTAACACGGCAGTTCTAAAGAATTATGTGTATGTTACTTAGGCTACTCATGTGGAAACGATGTAGGCTACATTACAACCCATTCAGCACGTAGCCTACTAGCTACACTTACCATATCCCATGTAAAACGGTTAGCTTGCAAGCTAGCTAACTGTGGAACTTCAGTATAACAGGCATAGCCAATTATCTCACCTAGTTGTAGGAAAAAGGCTACGTTCATATTACAAGTGATAGAATGAATGTGTGACTTATGTTTAGTTGATGTTATGACATGTAAAGTTAAGCTTGCCGAACTTAGTTATAGTCAGCCATGGGCAGTTTGACTGTGCCTACATTCATGACACTCCTGTTAGTAGGCTAAACTGGAAAGAGCAAAAAATAGGAACATAATGGTCACATTAATCCCATAAACACACAGATAACTCTTACACCAACCTTATTTTGTGCCTTTTATTCACAGATTTATTAAGTATAACCCCTTTTCGCTCCCCACTTCCATTATCCAAACAGGGGGCGTGTACATGCAGCACGGTCTAGCTAGATCCAGTGTGGTGTTGAGGTTGTTCTAACGTTACTAGTTGTTGCAACAGCTTGTGAAAAAACTACAAAGTTTGTTACACCACATTCTCTGGTTACACCAAAAATAACGTTAATCTCGCGATAAAAAATTTGACGCCGTTAAAATAGGTTTACGTTAACGCCGTTAATAACGCGTTTAACTGACAGCACTAATTTAAAGGTTTGACTTCAGGCTTATTCAGTAGAGCATGTAGTGCTCTCCCCAATCCCAGACTTTCACATTGCATGTTTGTTTGTAATGGATGCAACAGTGAGATAGGCTACGCGCTTCACCATGATGGCAATGATTTGTTAACAGACATGAACCAAGACAAATAGCCCAGCAGCAATCTAAGTACAATTCACGATACGTTGTCAAATATTGAAGTTGTGGGAAGTTTACATAATTTATGCTGTAGGATGTTTAATTCGTCCCCTATGCTGTTTCATTTTTCCCAGCCAGGAGGGACGAATGAAACAAAACACACATTCGACTTCTCCTTAAATAACTCTTGACCGGTTTTGTTCAGAGCTATACATGCAACTGTAAAGGACAGATGTATGTTGCTAGTGACAAAATATTAACTTTCAGTGTTTTACGATGTCTTTGTAAATTACGTTTAATTAAAAAGTGTTTAATTCGTCCCGGTTCTCCCCTATGCTCTGGCTCATAGGCGCCGATACCGTGGGTGCTCTGTCGCTCCGTTGCTTAAAATCAAACATCGCAGTTGATGTTAAATTCAGCATCTCTGAATCTTTGTACAAGATGGCGCCAGTGTGTTTGTCGGCTTGCCGTCTGCTCCGAGAGCTCCTACCTGTTCGTTTGTTGTGTCTCTCACTGCTAATTCTTCTGCTGCTGTGCGAACCCTCAGTGGCTTTTCATACTTATGATCGCCAGTCTCTGTTGCATATTAAGAACTGTTTCGAGCAATACACGAGTGGAAATCCGGCTGCCAGTTTCAAACACCATCCTACGTTCTCCCACTTGCCAGTGGAGTGCGTTCCCCGGGTCCCTTGCTGCTCTGCTCGCCGCCAGAAACGTCGGAAGCGGCGGGGTAAACACGGAGGTCTCCGAGTGAAGATCAAGGCCTGGGCCCGTCTTGCCGCCTACCCCACACAGGTCGGGTTGATCTTTCCCTGACTCGGCGATCCTGGGACCTGAACTACTCCTGCCATATACCCATTGTCCCACAGCTTCCCTCGGAACCTGTCATTCCCATCCGATCGAGACCTCGCATCTGCAGTGGTGGAGTAAACCCGGATAACATCCGACAGTTGGAATTCTCTCGTTGTGTGCAGCTCGCAACACACACTGAAGCGAAAGTGGCGCTTGTCAACAGCAGATCAGTGTTAAATAAGACGTTTATATTAAATGACTTTTTCTCCCAAAACGAATTGGATTTATTATTTTTGACTGAGACCTGGATTTCTGTCGGAGTCGTTGAGGCCGCTGCCTTTGGTGAACTGTGCCCTACAAACTGCTCTTTCATTAGCACTCCCAGGCCTTCTGGACGCGGAGGTGGAGTAGCTCTCGTTTATATCGTTTTTATCTGATTTTGTGTCAGTGTATGATCGCCTATTATTACTTGGTGATTTTAATATCCACGTCTGCTGTCCTGATAAACCCATGGTCAAGGAGTTTTGTGACGTGTTGGATTCGTTTGGCTTCACCCAGCACATTGATCAAGCTACCCATATACTGGGTCATACTCTAGATCTCGTCCTATCCTATGGTTTTTCTGTTGAGAACATCACAGTGGACAGTGCTATTTTTTCGGACCACAAGCCTATCTTTTTTAACATTGACATTGGAAATGTTCAGATAGTCAAAGCCCCCGGAAAATTAGTTCGTCGCTTAAGTAAAGATGTAGCCTCAGCTATGGTGGCAGCTGCTGATGCCTCATGTAGCCCTGACGATTTAATTGTCTTATTTAACTCTTCCTGCTCTGAGATTTTGGACTCAGTAGCCCCTCTCAAATTCAAACAGCCCAATTTTAAACCCAAGGTGAGGTATGATGACCATACTCGCTCACTCAGGCAGGCCTGTCGCAGAGCTGAAAGGAAGTGGAAGAAAGACCGCCTCACCATCTCCTTCCAAATTTTTAAAGCTGCGTTATCATCTTTTCAGACCGCTGCCAAAAATGCCAGAGCCAGACATTTCTCAGATATCATTAACCGGCATTCCAATAGACCCAAAATCCTGTTTAACACAATAAACTCCAATCATCATCAACCCACCTCTTTCTCCAGCCCCCATTATAAACTCAGACATCTGTGAGAACTTCCTACTTTTTTTCACCAACAAAATTGAGAACATCAGAGCTCTGTTCCCTCCTCCTGCTCCATCTCCACATATAACCCCTCACCCCATAGCAACTTTTTCCCACTTTAACCCTGTTTCCCTGGGCGATTTAAAGGACATTGTCCTCCCCATGAAACCCACCTCCTCCCCTGGTGATGACATTCCCTGTTCCATTCTTAAGGAAACCTTTGATGCCACAGGCCCCTCCCTTCAACTTATTATGACCGCCGCGCAGCGAAGCGGCGGTCATATAGGTTTAGTCAGATTTAATTTTTTTTTTTTCTTTTTCGCATGCCCAAATTTCCGTCAATGAGTCCCAGGACACTGAAAGACCGGGGTACACGAAACTTTGTGGGCATGTAACCCCACATGGATAGCATGGAACCATCGTTTTTCGTTTTGGTCTGTAACCCCCCCGCTTGACTGGACCCCCCGAAAGGAGGGTAGGGCAGACACAGTTTTCTGTGAATATCTCGAAAACCGTGGGGTTTAGGAGGACCATTTTTTTTTGTATGTTGATCTCAAGGGGCCATGTCAACCCATTCCATAACCACTCATTTCATGTATAGCGCCACCTAGTTAAACACAAAAAAGTAAAAATGAGGTGTTGTAATTGAAGGTATCTGTGACCTAACATAGTCAAAACTGCACGAAATTGGAAGTGTATGATCATTATGACACCCTCTGTATGCACGCCAAGTTTTGTGGAATTCCGTTCATGGGGGGCCACACAATAAATAAATTTATGTTACTATACACCAACTGGCCTGTAGGTGGCCGGAGACAGTTTTCTGTGAATATCTCGAGAACCGTAGGGCCTAGGAGGTCCATCTTTTTTATGTATGTTGGTCTTAAGGGGGCATGTCAACACATCCCATTACCACTTATTTCATGTATAGCGCCACCTAGTTAACAATTAAAAAGCAAAACATTTGGTGTTTTCATCACAATATCTCTGGCTGACAAGGTCAAAACTGCACGAAATTAAAAGTGTAGGATCATTATGACACCCTCCGAATGCATGCCAAGTTTTGTGTACTTTTGTTCATGGGGGGCCTTACAATAAAATAATTTATGTGTACATTTAGTGACATACACCAACAAGGATTCCCGGGTTTTCGCATGCCCAAATTTCCGTCAATGAGTCCCAGGACACTGAAAGACCGGGGTACACGAAACTTGGTGGGCATGTAACCCCACATGGATAGCATGGAACCATCGTTTTTCGTTTTGGTCTGTAACCCCCCCGCTTGACTGGACCCCCCGAAAGGAGGGTAGTGCAGACACAGTTCTCTGTGAATATCTTGAGAACTGTAGGGCCTAGGATGACCATTTTTTTCCGTATGTTTGCCTCCAGGGGTCATGTTAACCCATTTCATGTGCACACATGTGCACAGATACACACACACACACACACACATACATTCACAGTAATCATACGTATGACACATACTCACACAGTAGACATATGTACGCTTGCATGCACAGGCACATACGCAGGCACAAACACAAGCACGCACTCACACACACACACACACATAACATAAACATAACACAAACAATCAAGAATTTCTCAGAATTATAAACAGGCAAGATGGAGGTGGGGTTGTATAAAATGAATTTTACATGTGAAATCTATGAACTAATCATGTTTTGGTACTTGTTGTCTAGCAGATACCAGTGAGAATTGAGTGTGGATAATGCAATTTAGTGAGACAGTTAGAATCATATAGGCCTTTCAGCGTGATTTCTTTTTGTGGAAAAAATGTGCTGGACTGGGCGGCGGTCATATTTTGTACCACTCTGGGGTACATCTAGTTGTAAATTCTTGTCTGTCATCGGGTACTGTCCCTGCTTGCCTTAAACATGCTGTTGTCCAGCCTCTACTGAAGAAACCCAACCTGGACTCCAAATGTCTGAATAACTACAGGCCCATCTCTAAACTGCCCTTTATTTCCAAAGTGTTAGAAAAAGTAGTGTTGTCCCAGCTGTCCCCCTTCCTATCCCAACATGCCAGCTTGGAGCCCTTTCAATCAGGCTTCAGAGCGTTTCACAGCACAGAAACTGCACTGCTGAAGATAACAAATGACCTACTCCTCACACTCGATGCAGGTCAAAATGCAGTCCTGGTCCTTTTGGACCTCAGTGCAGCCTTTGATACTGTGGATTAGGGCTGGGACAACGCGTCGACGTAATCGATGACATCGACACAAAAAATACGTCGACGCAAATTATGAGCATCGATTCGTCAAGCATAACGTGTGCTGCTAAATATTTTTAATTTTACACCTTCAGTGTTTTCCATACGTTGACTAATCTGTGGCTGGGCACCACGAAATCAAAACCGGCCACCACACATTGATGTTTTATGTTGTAGGCCTACTATTTAAATTAAAGATAAGATAAAATAATTTAATTGAGCTGCACTTTTTACTCACACAGCCTTTCCTCGCCCCGCCCGCTCTCTCTCGTAACGAGCCCGCTGCTCCTCCTCTGCATGTGCATTTAACAAAATATTCACGATTGTTGAAGGATTGTTGTTGCCACATAGAAGCACTGCATAACATAGTGGGCTAAATTGCTATTAAATCCGCTTAGCATCGTGAACATGCTGCGCAAATTTGCAGCATTAAAACTGCTGCATTAAAGTTAAAGTAAACTCTGCTAAGGTCTTATCACAACATAGTACAATGAGGAGACTAAACTCTAAAGTTAAGTTACAGTATGCAATCAAGCAGTATCTCAAAGCTAACGTTACAATACTGTTTGGGTGTCAAGTTTAGCATGCTTACTTGCAGCTGCTTATTCATTACTAATGCAGGGCTCATTTTATTGACTGAATGTTCCCGATGTAAATGGAAAAGTGTTTTCCAAGACTCAAAAGTGCTTGTCCAAAGGAGAAGTACGAACCGATATTTGAACTAACTACGTTATGAATTGCATCCACACATCAGCAGCCTTTTAACTGTGTTAATGTTAATTGCAAGGATTCCCACACGAACGTTTTAAAATGACAGGCACTCAATTAGACATACACTACTGAACTTTATTGACTGCTACCTCTGACTAAGAATGCATCACTTTGCACTTGTATAGTCTTTTATTTTGTTATTTTTAAGAGCAATAAACATATATTGCAATGTTAAAGAATTGTTTTTTTCATTCAGATGTGTAAATAAACATGTATAAGTTGCTATTAGTGAATTAATGGGGAGATAATCGAATCGAATCGAAATCGAATCGGACTGAAAAAATGAATCGTTAGATTAATCGATGCATCGAAAAAATAATCGCTAGATTAATCGTTTAAAAAATAATCGTTTATCCCAGCCCTACTGTGGATCATACCATCCTCCTCAACCGCCTGGAAGAGTGGGTGGGCATTAAAGGGACAGCACTGCTCTGGTTCAAATCCTATCTCCAACACAGAACTTTCTCCGTCTCCATTGGTCACTCCTCATCTACCTCAGCTCCGGTCTCCTATGGTGTCCCTCAAGGCTCAATTTTAGGGCCAATACTCTTTTGCCTATACATGCTCCCCCTAGGGGACATTGTCCGTAAACATTTTGTTTCTTTTCATTTTTACGCTGATGACACACAGTTATATCTTCCATTGACATCACAGCAGTCCACCCAATCCCTCCTAGATTGTATAGAGTCCATCAAGCATTGGATGTCTAACAATTTCCTACAACTCAACGACAGCAAGACCGAGGTGGTAATTTTCGGCTCCCCTAAATCAATACCCACAGTAGCTGACAGTCTATCACACCTCTCCCCTTTTGTTAAACCCTCTGCAAAAAGCCTTGGGGTTATCTTTGAGCCTGACCTGTGTTTTAAAAAGCAGATTAATGCTGTCATAAAAAATAGCTACTATCAGCTGAGAGTGATCACAAGGCTCAAGCCCTCGCTGTCCTTTAAAGATTTTGAAACCGTTATCCATGCATTTATTACATCTCGGCTGGATTACTGTAACGCACTTTACTTTGGCCTCCCCCAGAACCAGCTTGCCCGCCTGCAGTTGGTGCAGAACGCTGCTGCCCGGCTTTTAACAGGCACCAAGAGGCAGGAACACATCACCTCTGTCCTCTCCTCTCTGCACTGGTTCCCTATTTGTTTTAGAATCCAGTTTAAAATGCTCCTTCTAGTTTTTAAGTCCCTCCATGGCCAGGCCCCTATATACATCTCAGACATGCTACAGCATTGCTCTGCATCCAGGCCCCTCAGGTCTACTGACAAAGATCTTCTCCATGTTGGCCGGTCCCGCCTGAAGCAAAAAGGGGATCGTGCTTTTGAAATTGCAGCTCCACGCCTCTGGAACGGTTTTCCTCCCGATATCAGATCTGCTCCCACGACTGCTGCTTTTAAATCTAGACTTAAAACCTACCTATATACATTGGCCTTTGCCTCTTAGATCTTCATTTCTTTTATCTTGCTTTTATTGTACTTTATGTATACTTTTAGCCTTTGCCCCTTAGTTTTTAGCTTCTTCTTTCCTTTAAGACACTGTTTTAATTACTTTATGTATCTAAATTGCTCTTAGCTCACTTTATGTATCTTATTAATCAATGCTGTCAGTGTTGCAACTGTACACTGCGTGCAGATGTTTTTCTTTTTTGTCTATTGGAATGCCAGTGTTGCAACTGTACACTGCGTGCTTTTATTTATTTATCTATTTTCATTCTAGCTAGTCACTGTACAGCACTTTGGTCAGTTTTGCACTGCTTTAAATGTGCTTTATAAATAAAAATGACTTACTTACTTACTAATCTCTCATAATGTGATTGGCTATGTTGCTGTCAATCCCCTACTCCACATCCTAACAACCAATGAGAGCGTCTCTCGTATGAAAATTCCTGACACTTCCCACCTGAAGATTAACGCAAGGCCTTGTCGGGCCCAAATGTTTATAGCCCTGAATATCATTTTAAAAGTAGTCTGACAAAGCTTATTGTTTTGTGACACAGCTAAACACTGGTACCTCATAGAACGTCTATAACATAGCCTAGGTCAGGGCTATTCAATTAGTTTGTAATGGGGGCCAGTTCATGAAAAGCATCACAACTGAGAGAAATGGAGAAATGCGGCTTGAAATATGAGTCACATTAACAGATGTAGATGCAATGAACAGCAGCAATATGGGTGTTCAAATGTTGTATTTTGTACATGCATAACAACATCATTAGCCAGTTGGTGACTAATATCTGAAATCTGTGATAATAACAGTAATGGAATCTGTGCTTTGCGCAGTAACTGCTAAGTCCAAGATTTCCAGTGAGTACAAACATTCAAACACTGTTCAGGTGAAATAATGTGTGATCAGTCGCATATGTAGCTCTTCTGACTTATAGGCCTACTTGTTACATTTGACGTTCCCACCATTTAAATGCGATGACCGTACCTCTAGATTTTCTTTAGCAGTGGGGGCAGGCCAGTCATAATAGCCTAATAATAATAACACAGGGGTCCGGGGTAGGGCTGGGACAACGCGTCGACGTAATCGATGACATCGACGCAAAAAATACGTCGACGCAAAATATGAGCGTCGATTCGTCAAGCATAACGTGTGCTGCTAAATATTTTTAATTTTACACCTTCAGTGTTTTCCATACGTTGACTAATCTGTGGCTGGGCACCACGAAATCAAAACCGGCCACCACACATTGATGTTCTATGTTGTAGGCCTACTATTTAAATTAAAGATAAGATAAAATAATTTCATTGAGCTTCACTTTTTACTCACACAGCCTTTCCTCGCCCCGCCCGCTCTCTCTTGTAACGAGCCCGCTGCTCCTCCTCTGCATGTGCATTTAACAAAATATTCACGATTGTTGAAGGATTGTTGTTGCCACATAGAAGCACTGCATAGAACACAGTGGGCTAAATTGCTATTAAATCCGCTTAGCATCGTTACCATGCTGTGCAAATTTGCAGCATTAAAACTGCTGCATTAAAGTTAAAGTAAACTCTGCTAAGGTCTTATCACAACATAGTACATTGAGGAGACTAAACTAAGTTAAGTTACAGTATGCAATCAAGCAGTATCTCAAAGCTAACGTTAGAGTACTGTTTGGGTGGCAAGTTTAGCATGCTTACTTGCAGCTGCTTATTCGTTACTAATGCAGGGCTCATTTTATTGACTGAATGTTTGTAAGTCTTTGCGAATGTTTGCTGCTTGTCCAAAGGAGAAGTATGAACCGTTATTTGAACTAACTACGTTATGAATTGCATCCACACATCAGCAGCCTTTTAACTGTGTTAATGTTAATTGCAAGGATTCCCACACGAACGTTTTAAAATGACAGGCACTCAATTAGACATACACTACTGAACTTTATTGACTGCTACTGTAACCTGCGTTGTGTTGAACCTGCGCGATTCAGCCCTGCACACGCCCGGACTCGAACCCGCGAAACAGCAGGCCAGGCTACTGGCTCGCATGCCAGCAGCACTCTTGAGGCGTCGGGGAGCCTCAAGACGTTCCACAAGCACAGCTAAGCTAGCTGGCATCCGTTACACTCACCCCCCTAAACCTCACTCCCGATCCGGGTCACGGCACCAATGTAACCTGCGTTGTGTTGAACCTGCGCGATTCAGCCCTGCACACGCCCGGACTCGAACCCGCGAAACAGCAGGCCAGGCTACTGGCTCGCATGCCAGCAGCACTCTTGAGGCGTCGGGGAGCCTCAAGACGTTCCACAAGCACAGCTAAGCTAGCTGGCATCCGTTACACTCACCCCCCTAAACCTCACTCCCGATCCGGGTCACGGCACCAATGTAACCTGCGTTGTGTTGAACCTGCGCGATTCAGCCCTGCACACGCCCGGACTCGAACCCGCGAAACAGCAGGCCAGGCTACTGGCTCGCATGCCAGCAGCACTCTTGAGGCGTCGGGGAGCCTCAAGACGTTCCACAAGCACAGCTAAGCTAGCTGGCATCCGTTACACTCACCCCCCTAAACCTCACTCCCGATCCGGGTCACGGCACCAATGTAACCTGCGTTGTGTTGAACCTGCGCGATTCAGCCCTGCACACGCCCGGACTCGAACCCGCGAACAGCAGCACCTCGGATCGGGAGGCGAGCACGCTAACAATTGAGCCAATAGCCCAGGCTATTGGCTCGCATGCCAGCAGCACTCTTGAGGCGTCGGGGAGTGAGGTTTTCCAACTAAGCTAGCTGGCATCCGTTACACTACCTCTGACTAAGAATGCATTACTTTGCACTTGTATAGTCTTTTATTTTGGAATCTTAAGAGTAATAAACACATATTGCAATGTTAAAGAATTCATGTTTTTTTCATTCAGATGTGTAAATAAACATGTATAAGTTGCTATTAGTGAATTAATGGGGAGATAATCGATAATAGAATCGAAATGAAAAAATGAATCGTTATATTAATTGATGCATCGAAAAAATAATTGCTAGATTAATCGTTTAAAAAATAATCGTTTATCCCAGCCCTAGTCCGGGGGTGTCTCCCCCGGGATTTTTCTTTTTTTCTGGTTGCTAATCACACTATTTTAACATGTTTTGAGAGGGACAGGCCCATCTTTTTTCTGACGCACGTCACGTTACCCCATGCATTAAACCAAAGCCACGATGTCCAAGAGGCATTTAGACAGGCTCATTTCTGACTTCACTAGACTATTATTGCATTTGTTTATGTTGTAAGACGTGAAGAAAATGAAGGACATAGCCTGGGCTACGCACAAATTCATCATTCACTAAATGGAGTTAACCAAATATTTCTTTATTAGGGCAGGGAAGGCATATTTCTGGCTATTAAATTATTTCTAAACTAGTCTGCTAAAGTCTGTAGTGAAGTCTGTGTAGGGTTTTCCAGGCTCCATTTCTTTTTACGAGACACCCTGCTCACAAGAGCCATCTGCCGATTGTTTGGGTTGTTGCAGCGTCGTTGCAGCGTCACTGGAGAAATACAAATTAAAGTTGCGTGATCCCGTGTGATGTCACGCGCGGACCTCGAGGGAAGCTGGCCAATTTGAAGTAATGCCCACTGTAACACTTAAGAACATTTTATGTAGTCTCCAAAAAACAGCAATAAACATTTGAATTGAAGTCATTATTGAATTTAAAATCATCAAAACTGGTCAAAAAAGAATGAAAAGTATGTTAACAAACTTTATTCATTTGTTTTAATAGTTTCTTAAGGAGGTATTGTCCTATAGTGTGACATCTTTGTCCTATGGTGTGACAGGCCAAAGTGTCACACCAAATGACATTTCCCGTCACACCAAAGGACCTTTAACCTTTTGTGGCAGTTAAAAACCATGCTAATACTAGCTGAACTGTCATTAGCAAAGCACAGGCCTTAATTTGGGGCAGGCTTGTGTTCGAGGCAGGCCTTTATTTCTTACTTCCGTTTTTATTGTGAGACAAGCGTTTCGTTTGGAGCGGCATACTGGTATGCTATCAAAATCAGAAGATTTTCGGTTTGGTTTGGGATTTAATTTACTTTTGGTCTGTTTGATTATATTGCTAAATGTTGGGACTAATGGGCACTGAAATCTGGGGGTATTTGATGGTTCACTATGTAGTTGATAGAGTGTCCACCCGCTATGTATTCCGAGACAAGGCAGTCGTTTTCACTTATTCATTGAACATTCAAGTTCAAGTTGAAGTTCAAGTAGTTTTATTGTCATGTACTTATAAAATGAATTATAAATAATGAAATTCTTAAGCTCAAGAGCCAGCTCAACTTAAAAGAATAAATTAAAAGCAGTAATTAAGAAGATGTAATTTGTGTGTGTGTGTGGAGGGGGGTGATGAAAAGGGGAATGATGAAATGGTGTGTATTTGTGTGGGGAGGGGGTATGTTGTGTGTCTGTGTGGGGGTTCTGAGGTTTGAGGTTGATTAGCTATAGGGAAGAGAATTACAGTTCAGCATCCTGGTGGCTTGTGGAAAGAAGCTATCTCTGTATCTGCTCGTACAAGTCTGCATACCCTTGTACCTTCTACCAGATGGTAGGAGTGTGAAGACACTGTGGCTGGGATGACTGAGGTCAGCGAGGATTCGCTTGGTCTTTCTCCTGCAGCGCTGGCTGTAAAGGTCCTGGATAGTTGGTAACTCAGTCCTTGTGATGCGTTGCGCTGACCTGACCACCCTTTGCAGAGCTTTGCGATCATGAGCGGTGCTGTTACCATACCATGCTGTAATGTTGCCGTCAGGATGCTCTCAATGGTACAGCGGTAGAAGTTGGTCAGTATTTTACCGTCCATACCAAACTTCCTCAGCTGCCGAAGAAAGAAGTCGCTGTCTTGCTGACTTTGTGACCATACCTATATGGTGTGACTAGCTCAGACCCTCACTGATGTTAATTCCAAGGAATCTGAAGCAGGTGACTCTCTCTACTGCTGTGGCTCCAATAAAGATGGGTGTGTGCTCTTCCTGCAGTCTCCTGTAGTCCACAATCAACTCCTTGGTTTTGCTGACGTTGAGCAGCAGGTTGCTGTCTTGGCACCAGGATGTCAGGGTTGCCACCTCTGCTCTGTAAGCAGACTCATCATCACTCGTGACACAGCCGATTATGGTGGTGTCATCAGCAAACTTAATGATGGTGTTTGAGGTGTGAGTTGCCATACAGTCATGAGTATACAACTTAACACACATCCCTGCGGTGCACCAGTGCTGAGTGTTAGAGTGGAGGAGATGATGTTACCCAGCTGTACCGCCTGTGTCCTGTCAGTCAGGAAGTCAAGGATCCAACTGCACAGAGAGGAGCTGATGTTCAGGTCTCTCAATTTCATGATCAGCTTGGATGGAACTATGGTGTTAAAAGCAGAGCTGTAGTCGATGAAGAGCATCCGTACATAGGTCTTTTTCTTATCTAGGTGAGAGAGAGCAGTGTTCAAAGCAAATGCTATGGCATCGTCTGTGGACCTGTTTGGCCTATAGGCAAACTGGAGTGGATCTAATGTAGAAGACAGGGAGGATGTAATATTATGATCTTTAACTAACCGCTCAAAACACTTCATAACAACAGAGGTGAGAACAACAGGTCGGTAATCATTAGCTCGCTGTTGATTTCTTAGGGACTGGAATGATGATTGACCTCTTGAAACATGCGGGGATAACAGGCTGATGTAGGGAGAGATTAAAGATGTCCATAAAGACCTCACCCAGTTCAGATGCGCAAGCCTTGAACACTACCTGGGATGTTGTCAGGTCCTGAAGATTTATGTGTATTCACCCTTCTAAATGATTTACACACATCTCTTCCAGATAACTGAAATAGGCAGCAATCTTGCTCTAACAGAGACTCTGACCTGTCATTTTTAAAGCTGCAAGAGAAGCAGACACCTCTGCTCTGACGCTCCTTCCTCTGTAGTCTGTAATTGTCCTTAGTCCACTCCACATGTCTCTGGTGTTAGAGCCGCTGTAGTGTGACTCCACCTTTTCCCTGTACTGTCTCTTAGCACTTTTAATTGATGTTCTCAGTTCATAACGTGCTTTACTGTACTCACTTGGATTGCCAGAATGGAAGGCAGCTGTCCGAGCTCCTAGTGCTGAACATACCTCTCCGTTCACCCATGGCTTCTGGTTAGGAAAAGTTTGTACGGTCACCCCACGGTACAATGTCATCAATGCATTTGCATATATAGCCCCTTACTGTTGTGTGGAAACAGTCACGCATCTGATTGATCCGTCCAGCGATGTACTAAGCGAATCGCAGGTCGCTCACATTTCAGCTTCTGTCTATAGGTGGGCAGTAACAAGACTGAAGAGTGATCCGATTTACCAAAGGCTGGGCGAGGGCATGCTTTGTAGGCATGGCTGTATGGAGTGTATGCATTATCCAGGTTGTTATCACCTCGAGTTGGAAAACTCACATGTTGATTTCGGTAGAACTTTCTTCAGGTTGGCTTTATTGAAGTCGCCGGCCACGATAAATGCGGCCTCCGGATGCAGAGTTTCATGCCGATCAATAATTTCATACAGGTCGTCCAGCGCCCGTGTGGTGTTAGCATGTGGTGGGATGTAAACAGCGATGAAAAAGACTGCTGAGAATTCCCCGGGTAGATAGAAAGGCCTACATTTGACCATGAGATGTTCGAGGTCAGGAGAGCACCCTGTCAATGTCGTTTGTACATCCACACACCAGCATTTGTTAACCAGAATGCACACACCACCTCCTCTGTTCTTGCCTGACTCCGTTGTTCTATCCTGCCGATGGATGGAGAGTCCCTCCGGCAGAATGACAGAGACTGTAATTGAGGAGTCCAACCACGTCTCCGTAAAAAAAAGACATTGCAGTTCTTGATATCACGTTGAAACACCAGTCTGCTTTGAAATCATCCAGCTTGTTATCCAGTGATTGGACGTTAGCCAGGAGAATGCTAGGAAGCGGAGGACGATGTTGTCTTTTCCTCAATCTGACCAATATAAACGGTAATGGTAAACCGAGGACAATGGCAACATTTTAGAGTGTCCCAGCCATAGTCCAGACCTCAATCCGTGGTGAGCACAAAGACAGAGTGATGGCAAATAATCGCTCTTCACTCAAAACCCAGATTGCTGTTAAAAATGTGCAGTCTAAAATCATTGTGGAGACATGGAGAGGCTTGGTAGGTATTATAAGAACCATTTTGAGAGTTGTTAATGCAAATAAAGATATTTCCATTGATTATTTAAAAAGGGTATGAATAATTTTGGACACGGCATTTTTCATAAAAAATGCTAAAAAAGATCAAGACGATTATTTTTTGATTCCATGTTTCTACCACATTGTCTTACAACCTTTTGGCATTGGCAGTGTCATTTTCAAATCAACATTACATCAATATTTCCCAGGGGTATGAATAATTTTGTTCTTAACTGTATATCTGCCGCCCATAAAACAAATTTATACCGTTAGCCTGTTAGCCTATGTAAGCTAATTTAGTTTAACGTCCGGCTTTAGCTAACGTCATACCATATTAACCAAAGATTCTAAAGTGCTTCGCTCATTTTTAAAAGATGCATTTAATTCAGTCATCAGTTCATTCAGTTCATTAAGTCATGTTTTGTGAGACAGCTCTCTATGTTGGGAAGGAGGCAGCAGGCAGCTGTCTTCCGTTTCAAACAGACCCTCTATTGCTGAATCATGGTGAAACTGATTCCCACAAAATGTTTCATACAATATAAGGTAATTATACTTTTAACCTTTATTTTCAGGCAATGTTGTCCTTGAGAACCTGAGAGTGAAAGAAAATGCTTTGGTGAGTCTACTATCACTTTACCTTCATGATTAATGTCAAGCATAAACCAAACACTAGTGTTTTACTGGTAAGCTATCTTTAAAGGTGTTACAACTTTTTGAGCAATGTTGCCATATAACCGGTTTAATGGGTTCTGAATGGATGTTCACAATAATTTGTCTACTGATAATTAAAGTTCTCCAGAAAAAAAGGTTGCCCAATATGAATGGGAATATGCCAAAACATTGCCCAGCAAAAAGTCACTCTTTGTGTCATCAGATTTGCAGCCTATTTGTCTGTAATTTGTATTTGTTCTAGAATTTTCAGGAGGGCCATGTACTGTAGCCTGCATGCATGAGAACAACTGAAAAACATTGGTAAATGTGTGAAAAACATTGGTATTTTTTTTTCTTTGTTCTCTTCCTAGAGTGAGTTGGATGTACCATTTAGAGTGAAGGCAGGGCAGATTGGTGAGTATCATCAGTCATTTTCTATGTCCCCAAAACATTATGGGCGATATTTGAAATGATGGGCAAAGTGCAATGTCACTCACTGAGCAAAGTGTCTGAACTAAAGCTACTGAGCTGTCCCACCAACATACCTGCAAACTAGTCGCTTTTTGAGTGAAAATCCGTAGATGGGTCAAAGACGCTTGCTTTTTCTGTCCGACTGAACTTTTTACCAAATAATAAACATTAAAATGAATAAAATTATAACATGTATGTCTACCACCTCCCTTATACATATGCCCACTCTTATTTCTTTAAAAATAATTGGCTATTGGTCATTTTCTGCCATCTTAAGTGTGAAAACATCATGTGGGGCGACCGTCCGGCCTTGACTTCTGTTTGGACAACTGGTTTTAAATCAAACTAAAATAATTTAAATATAATCCTTACCCTATTTGGCATAATTTTAAACTTGTTTTCCATTGATTGACAAAGTTATGAAACATTTGTACACACATTTCAATCATAATAAACAAACAAATCTTGTCCGAAGATGTTCATTGTCTGAAATATCATCTGGGGCGACCATCAAGAAAATACAATTAAGGGACTTTTATTTTGACAATCATCTCAAAGAGGATGTTGCATCAGCCAGCCTCATGGTGAGGGTCCCACAGAGACAACTAGCAGGTGAATAGTCACTCATTTTTACAAACAAATCCTCTTTAAAACTGCTGCAGTGTATACGTCACATTTTGATATCATGTGGGGCGACCAACCTAAAACTGTAAATAATAAGTTTTATACGCAAATCTTTATTTTTAATGTAAATTGGTCAGTGATATGTGGTGAGAAGAAGCTAGCTTGGGTTCTATAGCTAAGCATTAGCCTGTTATACTTGATTAAACAGTAAAACATCATCTGGGGCGACCGAGCATCATGTGGGGCGACCGCCACTGATTGCTTAAATGATAGAAAACACATATCATGTATTTGCAGTTTCTGTATGCAAATGTTTTCATTCATTATATGCATTTAGTTGTTTTAAATAACTTTCTACATTTCACCACATATTTTTTCTAAATTTCAATAATTTCCATCCTACTTCAGAGAGGACTAAGCTTACTTCTTTTTGATTATTATGTTTTTATCAGAGAAATGTGTGAATATTAAGCATTCATTCTACTTTTTCCAATTCCTTTTCTAACTCTGTGTATGTTTAAATATACTTTTTTTTAGATGGCCCCACTAACAAGCAAAGAAAAGACTGCTCGCTACAGGCAGCGGATCAATGCAGATCCTGTAGCAAGAGCTGACTATCTTGCCTAATATCCTGACTAGGGGTGGGCGATATATATCGTCTGCGATAATATCGTGATTGTTGTTTTAACGACGTGCAAATTTACATTATCGAGTATTTAAATTACATGTGGGGAAAAAAACACTCAAAATCACGCATTGAAACCCCATACATTCACTAAATCCAGGAGGTGTATGCAAGAGAAGCCCCGTTGCAGCAGAGCAAGTGTCACATGATCGCTAGTGGGTCCACGTTGTCACACGCAGGCCTAATGTTTATTTTGTGTAGCGAGATCCAGACGTAACCTACTTGGGATTTTGTGCAGCTACTTCTGTTCACGTAGCATTAATGAGACAGTCACATTTTTTCCTACATGGTATTATATGGAGAGAAAACATTTGCCTTTGAGTATTTTAATAGTCAGTTGTAAACAAAGAACTCTTCTCATGTAACCCTTTTGTAAATGGACTGAAGTTCGCTCTAAATATCTACGTGTATCGTAACCGTTAGCATCTCTATGGGATTTCTCATATACATTAGCCATAAGCTAACGCATTAGTTTCTATTCTGTAACTTGGAATGCTAGCTTACATGATTTCTCTTAAAACAAAACATCGAAGGAAAAAAATTAGATGTAATCTGTTGGTCTGCTTAGTTTTACAGTGAATCCTAAGTAAAGGTTTTTGAAAGGAACTTCAGCTTCAGACTTTCTCTTGGGAAACTGTTAAGGCCTAGTCATCTTCTTTAATGTAGCTGGCTAGACTATGCCATTGCCACACAAGTGGGCAAAATTGGAAATGTGTCATAGGGCCCTATCATGACATTCTAAAGTGCATCGTCACTCGTCAAAAGTCTATTCAAATTTAGTAGGATGTCCAGTTCACATTGGGAGGGGTTTCGTTCTCAAAAGTGGAGCGCATGGCGTAACAAGGTGTTCCTAGGTCTTTTAATCAGTCACATGGGTGTGTTTGGGGCGTAACATAGCAGAGGAGTTGCTTATATCTCGCGACAGTGCGTCTTCAGCTGTGCTCCATACGTGTCTCTCGCCTCTCCCCTAATCACTTTTAACCGTCATTACCAATTTGCAAATGATGGTGAATAACTACTCATTATGAGATGTACAGTATTTTGTAATATCTTTATTCTAATTATGTTTCCCATTGTAATCGTGCAATTTGTAATGCTTTGCATGGACGTGCGCTGGTGTGCGTTCATGAATGATAGAAGGATGGTGCGTGCACCTGCCAATATGACTGTTGACATGCGCTCTTAAAATAGCATATGAACAACTCGCCATTGACTTCTGACCAGGTTTAGGTGGTGTATGATAGCGATTTTTAGACAACGCGCTAGGTCCCTCCCTAGGTTGTTAATTGCCACACCCCTGGGCGCAATGCTTAAAAAATAAACGTGCAAAATACCGAATTCAACTTTCCGCGGGTGAATAACGAGTATTACGCCATGCGCTGGTGGCCCAAAATACAGCCCATAGAGTGACAATGCATTGGTTGATTTGGTTAAAAAGTCACAGGATAGGTTATTGGTTACTATTGTATTGATGCTATTAATAAATAATGAGCTGTAAAGTAATTTAGACTTCTACAATTTTTTTTAAAGGATAGACTAATTATCGTTATCGTCAAAATCACAAAAAATATCGAGATATTATTTTTTTTCCATATCGCCCACCCCTAATCCTGACTAATAGTGAGGAAACTGTTAATGCTATGAAATGTGTCAAATGAAATGGATATGCTGATTCTTCATAAAAATTCATTAAATGTGTTTTAACCCTCTAACCGCCCATGTCGCAATATTGCGACAAGCGTCATTACTGAATAAAACAGACGATAGACGCGAGTACAGTGTAAAATCTCATTTGTACTCTTGACCACTAGTTGGCAGACACCCAGAGCTTCGATTCAAGCTCAACCTTTTTTTTCAAAGTTTTCAGGAAGCTCGCGAAAACACGCGAGAAACACACGAAGAAGACGTGCATTTCCTCCATAATGCGGAAGCGATGCGGGCCTTAGTTTTGCACAAATTGAAGCAGAAATACACCAAATGTTGAAAAAAAAATTCACGTGTGATGAAGTCTTGGATCTGTTATTCACCTATTCTGATTCTGAAGGAGAATATCTGCCTTTTGGAGAATATGATCGATTGTCTATTGACTGATAGTCACGGTGCGTCTCTGAATGGAGGTACGTCTTTGCGACAGTGTCCACTAAGCATACCATGCTTATTTCGACCCTTTGCCCAACATAGCTGGAGGTGCCAGTGGCAATAATGATGATAGTGTCCGTAATGGACGTGGTATAGACAGCAGGGGTTGTAAAAATAGGGCTCTGAAGAACTACAAAGTCACCCGTGATATGGAACTGATTTGACCAGGCTACTTTATTGTAGTAGCATAGGGTTTGTGATTTATAGTAATAGTTTACTATTGTTGGTTTACATGTGACTGTATTCCTGTTCATTTGTTATGTCGGTGAAATGACAAAAAAAGAAAGTATAACTGCTCAAATATGTTCAACATCTAGTATTTACTGAAATGTACATAATTCACGGTGGTTACCATCCAGTGACGTCATAATATGCAAATTAGATGAGTAAATTTACCCCCTTCATAAACTTCTGTTCATACTAAATGATTTTCACATTTACAGTAGGACTTTATCTCTGACCACTTGCAAGCCATGGCCTTTTGAAATTTTGATGTACAAATCCAATTTATTCTTTTTAAACCCTGGCGGCTAAAGGGTTAACTACCAAAATCATTGAATAGTCTTAATTGCCTGCTGTTTTTCATCATGTGGGGCGACCACTTGTCATGTGGGGTAACCAACCATATTCAATTCTGTAGTAAATTCAAAAAATAATGTCTGTCCATTTTGGTTGAAATATAATTCATTGGTATAACATGAATAAATGGATACTATATCTACACATTTTAAATCAGTTTTATGGATTATATGAGTAAAAAAATTATGTAATTGCTTTATGAGGGTGACACTGCCATAGATAAAAATGTATTTAACATCATTTGCAATAAATGAAAGGACACATGAGTATATCTTTCTTAAACAGTTCAATTAATTACTGATACTTCTTAAAATATAACTTATGTAAAGGAAATCTATTCATTTTAAGATAAATTACGGTCGCCCCAAATGACTTTTTTAAGGTCGTTGCCCTATTCATTTGAGTTTAAAAGCACTAAAATATCTTTGTTTGAAGTTTTCACACACATGCATGTGTAGACTACACTCCAAATGTTTAGAAAATAGCCAAATATATTATTATTTCAAGTATTTTAAAAATGGGCCTCTCAAAGGCCTTATACGTCATTGAACCAGATCCGAAGAGTTTTTTTTCCGGAGGTGGGGATTGGGGGGGTCAGTTTGTGAGACTATATTGATCTATTTCATGCGAGAGTGATAGAGAGAGAAAGTGATAAGACAGACAATGACAGGCATGATTGACCACTCTTTGTGCTATTTTTGCAGACCTACCTATCAGTTGTTTCTGAAGGCGGGCTATATCTCTCTCACTTTCTGTTATGCATAGCCTGCTTGCATGGGCGGATTATGAACTTTTGGGCCCCTGGGCCCAGATGTATTAAGGGCCCCCCACTTATTGTCGTATATGTGGGAGGGGGGGTTGGGGGTCCACCCCCAGAATTTTTTTTATTTGTTTGATGTGATTTCCTGTATTCTGGTGCATTTTGGGGATGGCCAATACTAAATTCAATCAGATTCATAGCCTACATCCTGATTTGTTGATATTGAGGCAATGATTCCATGCAAAGGCTTGGGCTTCAGGGCCCCCTGACCCCTTGGGCCCCTGGGCCTGGGCCCGGTAGGCCCGTGCAGTAATCCATCCCTGCCTGCTTGCAGCAGCATTATGACTGAGGAAAAGAAGAAAATGTTGGCTAACAAACGCCCCATGCTACACTAAAGTGTATCTCTCTGACTATAGACTCGCTGAAGGACTTGCTGAGGTGCGCTTAGTGTTGACTTGTAAAAATTCACATTCCCGCAGCTGCCCGTTTTGAATTCTTTTGCAAAAAATTCCAAAATGAATCTGCACTGAGTGTGATTGTGAATTTACCTCAGCCTCATAGTTTAATGTTGTCTTGGAAAGTTATTGCTTGTTCACAAGTTTCAGTTAGCATTATATTTTCCATGTGTCGCAGATGGTTAAACGTTTTCAGGGAGCGCAGACCTTTCCAAGGCTAAATGTAGCTATTTGTAACGAATCTGGAAGTGGACCTATCAAAATATTTTGAGTTGTTTAGTGATTCTTTATAACATACACCAATCCGCCGCAAACTCTATGGGCACTGCCATCTTGCCTGCCGCCATTACTGCGTGCCTTCGGAGTGTGACGGTGTGACACTTGCCTGTGCCTTCTAATGACTTTTCAATGAAAGCATCCTGTCATAGAATATCTAATAGGAGATCCTGCTCATGAAAAAAATGTCAGGTGAAAGGGAACATTAGGTAGATGATGTCAGGCAGTGGCCAAAACTTACCGATGAAGGTAATTTATTGACAACATAATGTATTAAGACGTGTATTAATTAATGACAACAATAAAACCGAATGCTGTCATTAATAGCTGTGTTGCTAATATGTTCACAAGCTTCAGAAGTTGCAAATAACTATTAGCCACGACCACTGTAGCAGTAAAATACATGTTCTTACGGGTATTCAGGATTATTTTATTAATAGTATGTATTTCATCCACTTTTAACGCACATCTTGGTCCTCCACCAGGAACTCTGTGTAATTCGTAAGGCTGTAAACATGGGCAGTCAATGTGCAACAAAGGTTTGTGAATTTCACAAACGGTTTAATTCTAGGTCTTTATATTTGTACTGTTGTTAAAACAGTCGACCACACAACACGCTTTTCCCGGCATCACTGAACATCATACGTACTAAATGAAAATTAAGAAAAAGAAGATTTCGCATCTACATCTAACGTCTGCTACAGCCGCCTACGGGACCAACACATTACTTCGCTACTTCCAGTAATGGCTGCGCTGCTTTACTTCTGTGTTTCGCCGGATTTGTGTATAGATCATAATTCTTGATTATTAGTATGCAAACAAGCGAGACCTAGGCTTTTAGACGGACATAGCGCACATATCTGTGAGAACCGCCCCTTTAGTAGGGATATGTAATCATTGCAGCCTCACGAGTCACTAGGCGTTCCATACATTATCCCTTACATAGGCTTCAAACCAAATAGTGTGACCTGAACCCTATTTTGCTTTGCTGTGCTGTGTAAACTTCTCTCCAAACCTCCAATACCTCAATTTAAAGGAGAATTCCGGTATTTAGCACTTTAAGTCCCTTTTCTGGATTGTTTTGGATGAACTAGAGTGGTGGACACCGAAATTTTGACTACTCAGAGTGGCTGCCAACAGGCATGCTCAAACAGGACCGGGACAGGACCAATCGTCAAAATTTAGGTGTCCACCACTCTAGTTCATCCAAAACAAACCAGAAAAGGGACTCAAAGTGCTAAATACCGGAATTTTCCTTTAAGTTCCAGATTGGATTTCCTTCACTCTGTGTTCTGACCGACACCCATCCTAGAATACTACTCCTGAAAATAAAGGAATGTGAGAGCTTGTCTTGTTATCCAATATGTTCATTTTTGAGTACAAAATTGGAAAATGAAAAATTAACTCGTTATCCGTGTTTTTCATTTTGTTTTTAGAAAGGCCTATAGAAAAAACAAGTGCATTTTCATTTTTTGATTGTTGGCTTTAAATGGAAAAACGAATGAATGAATCATACACGGACTGATGGAATATATAACATTCACGCCCAGCTTTAGTCATATTTTGAAAAGAAATCAGTGAAACGCATCTGAGCAAGAACACTTTGCAGTTCCTCGGAAGTGCATTCTAGTTTAAGTCGTGCTGTCTTTCCACATTAGGGCGCCTTCTAACTGATTGGATACAGGGATGTATCCACACCCTAGGAGACAAAACAAGATGAGAAAAGAGTGAGACTTATCCAAAGGTGCCTTGCTTGTGTCCTTTCTCAGTGGACAGTGGCCATACTCTGCTATTTCTCCCATACGTTTATTGTGCTGCAAAGTTTCAACCCTGCTGGGTCTTCCTCAGTGGCAACTGGTGGTATTTTTTTTTAGTGAAGCAGTTATGAAATTATGACACCACACCCCCCATCCTATATCACTCCCCCACCCCCGGAAACGAACATTGCGCCTAATACACCTTTTGTGCTTTTGTACAGTTTTTTTAATAATTATTTTATTATTTCCATCAAGAAGTAAGCTTAATACATATACCAGCATATAATGTGTAATTTCATACCACAATCAGAATACAAATCCTACTAGTAACAGTACTCCTCTATTCCACAGGATCTTAAACTACACTCACACATGCTCATACTCATACAGTTACATACACACCTCCACACCCATACACATACAGTGCTCTCCATACTACCACTCATCCACATAGACCATTTAACCAATTTTTCAATTTCAATTTAATTGTGCTTAGAGCGCCAAAACATTACACATGTATCATGGCGCTTTACAAATTGTAGACAATCAGAGAAAAAGAAGAAAAGAAAAGAAAATAAAAAGAGGGCCATGGGTAACAGGGGTGAGGAAAAACTCCCTAGAATTGGAGATGCATATAGGAAGAAACCTTGAGCAGCTCCACGACTCAAGGGCCTGACCCATCTGCTTAGGGTCAAATACAGGACAGTAAGGTCTGTATACATGCATATGATAGTCAGATGTAGAGAATAGGACATGGTGTTTAAAGCCACCTGAGGTGAAAGTTACAAGAGGAGAGATGATTACATATCTGGTATGATAATGCATTAATCCTAATTTAGTGTCAGAAAGTTCAAATAGTCCAGCGTTGGAGTTGTCCAGGGGAAAAGGAGTTGTCAAAGGGCATGTGGTGGGTTGCTAGGCTGTATGGGCCAGGAATCCAGGTAGAGGGACAGTAATAGAGTGGGTTAGTATTACTGAAAATCAAAATGGTTAATGTCAATAAGTAATCAGTGGTACTATATTGTTACAGCACACCATAGTGAGAATAGGCAAGAGAGGGAGATTTGAGAGAGAGAGAAGGAGAGAGAGGAGAGAAGGGGGGAGGGTTGTACGGCGTGACACATAAAAAGTCCATGACAGCACTATGCTATAGCAGCATAACTAAGGCATGGTGAGGGGTAGTCGACACCAGCGCAGGTATGGTCAGTGACCACCATCGCACGCATGACTGGGGTGCCAGTCACACGAGGACTCAGCAGGGTGGTCCATTCCAAAAATCCCTGAGGTGTGTGAAGTTCCACACCGCACCATACCTAACTACAGTATGGGAGGCAGTAAAGAGGTATGTTTTAAGTCTAGATTAAAAAATTGGGAGGGTGTCTGCTAGTCGAATTGATTAAGGGAGATTATTCCAGAGGAGGGGTGCGCGATAGCTGAAAGCTCTGCCTCCTACTGTAGTTTTTGAGAAGAAGACCAGTATTATGTGATCGTAGCAGTTTGGGTGGGTTATATGGGAATATGGGACTAGGAGATCTTTAATATATTCTGGTGCCTGGCCATCAGCGGCGCCGGAACGACTTTGAAATAGGGGTCGACCAATTATCGGCCGGGCCGATTATTAGGGCCGATATTTAGCATTTTTATAACTAGATGTACCACAGAGCGGTACAAAATATGACCGCCGCCCAGTCCAGCACATTTTTTCCACAAAAAAAAATCACGCTGAAAGGCCTATATGATTCTAACTGTCTCACTAAATTGCATTATCCACACTCAATTCTCACTGGTATCTGCTAGACAACAAGTACCAAAACATGATTAGTTCATAGATTTTACATGTAAAATTCATTTTATACAACCCCACCTCCATCTTGCCTGTTCATAATTCTGAGAAATTCTTGATTGTTTGTGTTATGTTATGTGTGTGGGTGTGTGTGTGTGTGAGTGTGTGTGTGTGTGTGTGTGTGCGTGCTTGTGTGTGTGCCTGCGTATGTGCCTGTGCATGCAAGCGTACGTATCTCTACTGTGTATGTGTCATACGTATGATTACTGTGAATGTATGTGTGTGTGTGTGTATCTGTTTGTGCACATGTGTGCACATGAAATGGGTTACCATGACCCCTGGAGGCAAACATACGGAAAAAAATGGTCATCCTAGGCCCTACAGTTCTCAAGATATTCACAGAGAACTGTGTCTGCCCTATCCTCCTTTCGGGGGGTCCAGTCCAGCGGGGGGGCTACAGATCAAAACAAAAAATGACGGTTCCATGCTATCCATGTGGGGGTACATGCCCACCAAGTTTTGTGTACCCTGGTCTTTCAGTGTCCCGGGAATCCTTGTTGGTGTACGTCACTAAATGTACACATAAATTATTTTATTGTAAGGCCCCCCATGAACGAAAGTACACAAACCTTGGCATGCATTCGGAGGGTGTCATAATGATCCTACACTTTTAATTTCGTGCAGTTTTGACCTTGTCAGCCAGAGATATTGTGGTGAAAACACCTAATTTTTTGCTTTTTAATTTTTAACTAGGTGGCGCTATACATGAAATAAGTGGTAATGGGATGGGTTGACGTGCCCCCTTAAGACCAACATACATAAAAAAGGTGGACCTCCTAGGCCCTACGGTTCTCGAGGTATTCACAGAAAACTGTCTCCGGCCACCTACAGGCCAGTTGGTGTATAGTAACATAAATTAATTTATTGTGTGGCCCCCCATGAACGGAATTCCACAAAACTTGGCGTGCATACAGAGGGTGTCATAATGATCCTACACTTCCAATTTCGTGCAGTTTTGACTATGTTAGGTCACAGATACCTTCAATTACAACACCTCATTTTTACTTTTTTGTGTTTAACTAGGTGGCGCTATACATGAAATGAGTGGTTATGGAATGGGTTGACATGGCCCCTTGAGATCAACATACAAAAAAAAAATGTTCCTCCTAAACCCTATGGTTCTCGAGATATTCACAGAAAACTGTGTCTGCCCTACCCTCCTTTCGGGGGGTCCAGTCCAGCAGGGGGGCCACAGATCAAAAAGAAAAATGATGGTTCCATGCTATCCATGTGGGGTTACATGCCCACCAAGTTTTGTGTACCCGGGTCTTTCAGTGTCCCAGGAATCATTGACAGAAATTTGGGCATGCGAAAAAGAAAAAAAAAAAAAAAGAAAAAAAATCTGACTAAACCTATATGACCGCCGCTTCGCTGCGCGGCGGTCATAATAATCGGTATCGGTCATTTTTCCCACCGATAAGCCGATATTGAAATGGATAGAATGAAAGAATGAAACGCGCTACTTTGTAAAGCGTCTCTCACTCCCTGCTACTCTGTGGTCGAAAGCATTGTCCCGCCCACTACACCGTCTGATTTGTTAGTTAGCACGAATGCAACCAATCAGGATCGAAGACTGAACACAGAGACAGTTTAGGATTCTCACTGAGGCAGACTGACTGGGCTTAAGCTGTACGGAGCTATTTTTTGAAGGTAGCCTAAGGAAGGTACCTTACATTGCTAAAGTTGCAATGAATCACAATCATCTACACTGAAGTTACAAAAAAAACACTTTGTAAGTATTGTCTCTTTGATCCGGATCAATAAGTAAAGCACCCACTTCCTTCATTAAGCGAATTCCCGATTGATGCACATTAGTGATATGTTGTTTAGCCTACTAGTTACAAACTCGGGTGCTGCGCATCGCAAGTTCTTTGCCTCCGCCTCGTCCATTAATTGTAAATAACAGGACACCTTGGCAGACGTTATCCCTTAGGCCTACATAGTAGACAAGTCCTAAATTATGCGATAGTGAACGTCAAAAGTCTAGTTGCTCCTTTTTGAAACGGACTGTCAGAAAAGACCAGGCTACAGGCACCCAGGGCCAGTCGTAATTTAATCCGACCTGAAGTAAATCGCGTCCTGAGCTGGCTATTAACGTGCCTTTTAGGCTAACAAAAGTGTATCTTAAAGCCTACATATGGACACAAATTGTATGCTTAAATAGCCTAAGAACTATTTTAAAACTGTTTTGTTAAACTATTCAACTGTAACACTTGCCATCATGCATGTACCTCTTCCTCTCCCTCTCCCTCTCTCGTGCACTCACACACGGATGGCAAAGCATCCTCTTTGTGACAGGTCCCTTAACATAGTTAACAAGCCCATTGTGTAGGCCTAGTCTATGAAAATAATTGCTATCACTCAGCTCTTGGATTAACATCATACACAGGATTTACACTTGTGATGCAAGTTGATAGACAATTGTGTATCAAAAGAAGAAAGGAAAGTTTGCATAATTAAATGCTTTTGAATGTTTTTTTGCAGCATATCGCCTTTACTATCTACCCTCCTTTTTGACAACTGACATATCGGTTTTACATATCGGTTATCGGTCTCCTGTTTTGGTAATAATTGATATCGGTATCGGCCCTGAAAAAACCATATCGGTCGATCCCTACTTTGAAAGCTGGGTTCCCCGAGACAATTTTGAAAATTCCAGAGGCCAACTATTCACGCACGTTTTCACGTGGGATATTACGATATAAGATAGTCTAATAATAATTAAAAAAAAAGTCTAACAAAAAAAACTGTCATCATGTTAGGTGTGTGGTTAGGTGCTGTGTAGTGATTTCGGGTGGTTTCATTCAAGCTGATTGGACTGCAAGTAGCGTCTTTTTACGCACAGAGTGATTTAGTCTAGGCTACAAGTTCTAAATGTGTTAAAATAAACTGCTCCTGATATTGACAGACACAGACACACCAGCATAACCTGAATGTCCATTCAAGGAATAAAAGAGGTAGTCTATAGCCAATAATAATGATCACAATCTCCATTTTCTGTCCTGTGCACGCAGCCAAGGTCATTCCCATTCTCCACACAGTGCCAAGATGCACCCGCATAATTTGGCCTGTGAATCACTGACATATTTTACAAGAGCCCTATAACATCGAAACGATCAAAAACATTGAAATCTCTGTAGTCCTCCACACACAAGTTCCAAGAACAAATACAACTGAAGGTAGCGTAGAGCAGTAATGCACAGCGATTTGTAAGTGTGGTGGTGACGATAACTGAACTGAGCTTCAGTATCATCGTAGCCTCGTTGGTCGCATTGATAAGGTTGGTGCATAGTAGTGTTGCGTGGGTCAACCCGTTACCGCGGGTGCGGGTAAGCTTGATCGGAAAATATTGCGAGTGCGGGCCGGGCGGGTCAAAAATTGACAAAGCACTTCTCACAAAGTTCTCACTTAGTTAGGGGTGGGCGATATGGCCTAAAATTCATATTGCGGTATAATTTGGGACACAGACGGTAAACGGTATATATTGCGGTGTGTGAATTTCAATATAGGTCTAGCTGGTTCTTGCATAAAATAGTCAAGATTGTTACTTATTTAAAATGTATTGTGCAAAACTGCAATTATAGAGAACATTATAAAACTTTAACTTCCAAGCAGTATACATTTAAAACAAGGCAATGTCAATTTTAAAGTGAAACATCATTCCAGTGCAAAATACTCCTTTCCCTTACTTTTCTTAGGACTGAGTTTTGGGTTGGGTTTGGGTTTGACTGGGTTTTTGAGGAACAGCGCTACGCATTCGTTGGCTTTCCTCATATTCGACAACGTGTTTTGATTTCAGATGGTAGAACAGATTGCTTGTGTTACCTCTCTTTGCTGTCACTGTTGACCGGAATATTTTGCAGATTATGGTTTTCTGCTCACTATCCGACACTTTAAATCCAAACCATGTCCATATTATGGACGTTGCACCAGTCTTTTTTACGAGCTCCTCCTCCTCCATACTGTAACGTCGGCGCACAAGACATTGTTAGCGTTCTCCCACGCAGGGCATGCTGGGATACGGGGGCGAACATTTGGGGGTTCAGTGTTTCCTCTATGTTGATTTGGTAGTGGCGGCCCGCCACGGTTTAATTTTCTTCCCCCACGGTATCAGAAATGGGGCAGACGCACAATAGTCGCAGTTGCCTTTTAAATGATCCTGCCGACATGATGCACCCCCGTTGGCGGCCGCTAACATTGCAATTTAACAACAAGCAGAACTATTCAGAGGTTTGGGGCTGTCCAGTTTAACTCCACATAGTGTGTTGATGTGCTTATTGTCCAAACGTTTGCTTTCTTCTGAGTCACTATTAAACAACACCTCCACCAAGTGAGTCATAATACAAATTGGAAATAGTCTGTAGTAATAGATGTAATGATGTTAAAGTAAATAGTTGTGTTGTATGACACGGAAAAGTTTTTTTTAATGATTTGGGCTACACAGACGCACAAAGGCCGCACGACCTAAACGTTTGTTACCCTTGTTGCTAAATGTGAAAATAAATTAGCAAAAAGAAGTGCAACCATTTTTTTAATTTTCTAACGAATTAGGCTACAGAATGCTTAGCCTAGGCCAGGGCCCACTTCCCCGATAACGACGGAGACACGCTCTTAAGAGGGTTTTCTACGATTCATCTTACGATCGTTCGTTTGGTTTTTCCAACTGTTTCCCGAACATGCTCGTAGCGTGAACGCGCGTGCACTGCTCTTAAGATGCTCTTAAGGGGAGCTGTCCACGTGAATAGTTCTGAAATATCCTCTGATTTGACGGTGATGATGTCAGGTGACTGCACGTCACACCTATAGGCCTACCATTTAAACTTCGGATCTACACATTAATTCACATCAATACGAAAATAGAAACACTTTGACATCTGCATGTAAGCATCCCAAGTAGGTTATATACCACACAGAGACATAAATAATTGTAATTATTTTAAGATTAGATTGTTGCACCATGCAATAATTTTTCGCAGTGCCACTTAAGAACACGTTTGAAGATAAGAAAGAAGTCGAGTAAGAAAGAGAGGAAATGTGCTTAGATTTTGATGCAGTAGGCTACAGACTAAACCACATGTTGCTTTCTCTGCTTTTTACCTCATAGGCCTAATAAAATATTCACTTAGCAAAGATAATGTCAAACTATTCTGGCAACGTCTCGTTTCATAACTTTATTGCATTTTTGTCCGCTTTTCATCACATTATTATGACCATTAAATGTAGGCTATTTTGCACGCTAAAATCTGATTCATCACAGGTAAACACAACAAAGAATGGGAACGTAAATTGGATTATGTATTCTAAGTTGTAATTCCTCTGTATGTCCTGTTGGTGACCTCAGTGAGAAGTACTGTTAAGACGCTCTTAGCCGGTAACGAGTACTCTGGAGCACTCGTAGATCTACGAGTGTTTTCACGACGCTCTTAAGCTACGATGGTTTCGGGAAACAGTCGGCAAATCTTAAGACGTTCGTAAGAGGGACTTTACGACGCTCTTAGGCTTAAGATGCTTTCGGGGAAGTGGGCCCAGGGGTCGGCAAACTGCGGCCCGCGGGCCGGATCCGGCCCGCCGAGCATTTCATTTGGTTATCAGGCTGCTCGCTATTTTTTTCCTGCGATATTGACGACGTTGGTTAGCCTTACTGCAAACTGCTTTTCATTCTCCTTAGAGAAAGTTTGCAATGTCAATGTCAAAACATCATGTTAAATAGAGATAACATCATGTTAAACTAAGTTAACTCTTAGTTATCTTCTTTGCAGCAGATCTAATGTGAACGTTATGCGATCCATTTAATTGGGAACGCGTCTGCACTCAGGAGAGGGAGAGAGAGCCGCAGGTTCCAGCTGGCTTGCCATTGTTGATAATTGATATCTCCTTCTTATAAGAAACTTTTAAAAGGAAATCATGAAGGCAACAGTAGTTCCCACTACTGACCATTTAAAAACTGAGAGGGCCCAGCCATAGGCACAGCACTAGCCATAGCGGTGCAGGCAGAAGATCATTGAGAAATAAACGTGAATTAAAGCGACTGTCTTAAAGCGACAGTGCACAATTTATACATTTGTTAAACTGCATAAAATTAGCAGTATTTTTAAGCAATTCATATTTTAAAAGAAATACTTTTCATACTAAATTATAGGCTATAAAAACAATAGTTTTTTATGTATGTGTCGTGGGGGGGGGGGGGGTGCGGCAATTTTCAAAACCCAATGTGGCCCTTGAGCCAAAAAAAGTTTGCCCACCCCTGATCTAACAGCATGTATGCTACTCAGCATCAATGGACCACCTCTTTCTGAATTCCCCTATAACCGAGCCTTGGAGTTATTTTTCAAAAGAAAAATGAAATGTGCACAGCAAGGCTTCTTTGAATTTTGGTTTCCCCACGAAGAATTTCTTGTAAAATTAATTTTGCAGACCTGTTGTAGATTCTCCAAAAATACAGTTCAATCACAACTGAAAATAATGCCTCATTGAATAGAGTGTGTGAATAGAGGTTAATCAATATAATTGTTTGTGTTGCAGCGAAGTGTCAGTTGTCAGTTCCGTGGTGCTGGGACGGGGGGGGGGGGGGGGTGAAGAGTGTTCGGACGGGCCTGCCCCCACTGCTTAAAAAAATCCTAGAGGAAACACTGCTTAAATAGTATTTCATTAGTCCCTTCCATTGCTGTAGTGATGGGGCCTCTGTATCTTTACAATACTTTAAAATCTTGTATACCAAAGAGGAGAAAAGGACCATCCATCCAATGGGGTATTTTAGCTCGGCTGCTGGTCATCCATTTTTGGATCTCTAACCAACCCTTAAAAACCTTCTCAAATTCCCAGAAAGCATGTATTATTGTCTCATTGTGTATGCCACATTTTACACAAACAGGGGAGAAGGAGGCATCAGGCATTTTTGATTTAGTGTAGTATGTATATTCTTGTCATGAGTTTGTACTGTATGAGACACAGATTCTCATTGGTGGTAATGGTGTTGGTTGTATTTAGGCAATCTTTCCAGGTTATATTAGAGTTATTTATTTTTAGATCTTTGTTCCAACCCTCATCTATTTTTTGGAGTGAATAATTGTCTGCATGTGCTTCTATAAGGTATTCATTTTTTGTTGAGTCGTTGAGTAGCTGAGGGTTCTGTAGGCCTATTATAGTTCAAGTCAAAGTTGTCTGTTATCCAGCTCTTTATTTGAAGATATCTAAAAAGTTCCTTATTAGTTAAATTGAATTATATTACCAATTGTTTAAATGGCTTTATATTGGTATGAGAAATAATATCTCCAACAGTTGTTATTCCTTTGTCGCTCCATGATCTCCACTTCAGCTCCTCCTTTCTGTATGGTGTAGGGATGCAACGGTTTTCGGTATTTTATCGAACCTATTTTCGGTATTTTATCGAAAATGACACTGCCACATGCCAAAAGGTTGTAGGACAATGTGGTAGAAACATGGAATCAAAAAATGAAGTATTTTTTTTAATCTTTTTGCTGCCTATTGGGGCAAGTCAGAACAAGCGCATTGGTCAAAAGAAAATCAACATTAAATCAATATTTGCCAGATATGAATAATTTTGTTCTTAACTGTATGAGACATGATGACACTGAACTGTCTAAAACGGCATACATACACATGTTGATCAGTCAGAGAGCTAGACAGGTTAATTAGTTGAAAATGTAATATCATAATATGCCAGAGCAGCAGTCATGGTATAATTTCTTAATAGGGGTGTCATGATTCTCCAAATCCTTGATTCAATTAAATTTTCAATTTTAAAGTCACGATTCGATTCAATTTTCGATTAAGAAATTATACCATGACTGCTGTCATGGTATAATTTCTTAATAGGATTCATCAACGTATCAGGAGGCAAATGCCAAGTGGAATTTTGGTTTTGTAGAGAAGGAAATGGCAGTGACAGAAAAAAAAACTGGTTGGTCAAACATAATATTTGGAGAATCGTGACCCTCCTATAATTTCTTAATAGGGGTGTCACGATTCTCCAAATATTTCCTTCTCTACAAAACCCACTTGGAATTTGCCTCCTGATATGATGACGAATCCTAGAAAATCTTTCTGAATCAATCACTCCACCCACATCAACATAATATATCGCTGATGGACAATTGCACTTTGCATGAAATGGTCTCATCTGCCACACGAAAAACGGTGCTGTGTCTATTTCATTTTTAAAAGGTAGTTGACACTTAGCTTCAATCAGATTGTTCTAAATCATCTTTGACAATCCCAGAAAAAAGTTGAGGATTTAAAATGGAAAGCCAAGACGTTATAACATAGACTAGCCTATGATGACATTAGCCTAACGCATCAGCGAACTTGCAGGTTAACGGTAATTTGAGAAGCTGCACTTTCTTATGGCATTCAAGTTTCTCCTTACCGTAATTACAAACTGTGTTATTTTCACAGGAAATCTCTTGGTCCACCCTCTGCATTCACTCATAATAATATCTTCTTATTTCAAAAAGACTGTAAAGGATCCTGTAAGATGCGGTCACCGATGTTCATCCTTCCATCGCCTGACACTTTGTTGAATCCACATTGTTTAGGAGCTAACGTTAGCGAGTCACTATAGCAAGTAGCTGACTGGTGGGGAGACCGCTAGCAAGCTACCCTCCCTAGCTGATTTTAGAAAACAGATAATGCCAAATAAAACGTTCTCCCCTACACAGAAAAAAAACTGATAATGTAACTGATAAACTAATGTAAAACAGATTGTGAATGGGCTACACAGTAGTGATGGCGAGCTGAAGCTTTCTGAACCAGTGAAGCTTTCAATCCAATTGTATCGAAAAAAGGTTCAGTACTCGAAGCTTCAGAACTCTATGAGGACCTCTGCTGGTGAAAGTTAAGGATAGCATTGTGTCACGAAGTGTTTCAGACATTAGCCATGAATGTCTTTGAGTCGAAGATGAATAAATGTTGAGCATGAATTAATGGATAAATAAATAATGTCATAAATAGGCCTAACTTAGCCTATTTTGTACCCTGCATAAATACACATGTAATTGCCTTCTCTACAAAAGCAATAAAGGTAGTATTTTGGCTGTTAAGATTTCTTGTATTTGTAAACAAATACATCAATTTAGAAGGGAGATGAATAAAGAATGGGCATGCACATTGCACACACATTTCTGTGATTATATTGAGTACGTAGCCTAGACCAATTGTAATCTGGGTTGTGTTGTAACTGTGCAATTCAGTCCTACACACGCCTGGACTCGAACCCGCGAAACAGACGCACCTTAGAACGGGAGTCGAGCGTGCTGATAATTGAGCTAAAAGCCCGGGCTATAAGCTTTCGTGTCAGCAGCACTATTGAGTCTGTTGGCTCTCCTTCTTCAACAACCCACAACGGCGCCCCCCCGTGTCGCGCAACTTTAATGCTTTGAATTAAATTTCGAAGCAGTCACGTGGGTGTGTGTGAAACGAAGCTTCGGACGTCACTGATCACGTGATTATCACAAAACGAATCAAGCTCCAATACAAAGCTTCACTCCAAATTGGTTCATGTCTTCGATACACGCTTCGAAGCAGTGGGTTCACGGGTAACATCACTACTACACAGTTTATTATGAAGCTCTTGCTAGGTCACTGAAGGCAACTGAAAAATTATCAGCTCTTTAATGGAGGGACAGGGATTGGCCAGAGTGTTGCGTCAATCATATTCAACTGCAGCTAGTGTGATATTCTGCCCAATCAGTCACTGCTTCACGGGTGGGACTTATCTGCCATAAGGATCAATTGAAACGGAAAAAAAATCCACAAGCCCCGAGGGGTTTCACTCGATTAACATTGAAGTCAATGGGAAAAGATATCTGTGGTAGTGAAGCAAAACAAAAAGTTGATTCACAGTAATTCTCTGTTCCACCGTTGTACATTTTTTTGGTTTCTCTCTACACTTGAAATGTACCCTGATTTATAGAATGACCCGTATACACGGGTTTCCCGTTTACCAACAAAACTAGATGCGCGCGCAGCCGTGAGGCAGAAGACGCTTGGTGGCTGTCCACAACGTTATAAACTTAACCTAAATAGTCGGCTGCTGTAAGCTACAATCGGATTTTTTTGTATACCCCTGTTGTCTCAATGATAATAACATCTCATTTCAGACTATATTTCAAAAGTTTGACGTTCATTTGGATTATTAATATAACATCGTATTTTGTCATTTTTGGCGAAGACATGCATTCCGTTAGGGATATTGAACATATTTAACATTCTCTAACCATCGTGATTTCGAATTGGTGCAGTTTTCAGCACAAAAACTCTGTTGAATGCCATTTGCCTGAGGAAGACCCAGTAGGGTTGAAACGTTGCAGTACAATAAATGTGAGAAGTGTGGGCACCTCAATCTTTGAAGTTGTACCCAGCCCCTTTTGCCCTGCACCTCACTGGTGGGGATGTACTACTGCTCTAAGTTACAGGAGTGCACATGATGGAAGTTACAGGAGTGCACATGATAAACATATCATTGTTTATAAAAATGTTTAGTTATCACCCTGTCCAGGGCATCCTGATTCTGGTGAAGATATACATTTCAGCTGTTGGTCTTTTCAGTTTTGTGACAAGAATACAGGAGTGTGTTCTTTTGGTTTGAGTTTTGGTCTGAGAAACAAGTTCTCCACTCATGTGAGTTGGCACTTTTCTCTTCCACAGCACCACCATTCACTACATTAGCATTAGTGCTATCCTTGCCATAAAAATAACTTGAGAGATCTTTGAAACAGTAACATTGAACAAATTGCAACACCATTATGCTGTCAGAATACACAATTGTTGTTCTGTTGCACAAATTGCATTATAGTCTGAACATATTTGAAGGTTGAAGGTGGAGATAAATATAGCGAAGGCATATTGGGTACCAATAGGGCCTTCGTCACACGTATCATATTTGATATTTTAGGCCCTTCAAAGCAGACAACTTATGCTGTGATGACCACATATCACACTCTTGTCATTCTCTCAATCACCTTAAGTTAGACACTGGGAGTGGTTTTCCTACAGTTTTCCAACAGTTGTGAAGGATTCTAGATGACTATCTCTTTACAACTGGTTATGATGATGCCAATAGTGTGCAAAGCAAACATTTTCTGAAATGTTCTGAAGAGCACAGTGAATTCAAGTGTGGTAATATCATAGGGTGCACAAAGCAAGGTACATAAATACATGGTTTGGTGAGTTTCATTTGGAAGAACTTGACTGGCCAGCTCAGAGACCTCAACCTCATTGAACACCTTTGGGATGAACTAATGGAGATTGCGAGTTAGGCCTTCTCGTCCAACAGTGCCTAATCTCACAAATGCACTTCTGGATGAATGGGTGAATAATCCTAGAGACACTCTTGTGGAAAGCCTTCCCAGAAGAGTGGAAGCTGTTATAACTATCCTATGCTTATATAAATACAATGGGATGTCATAAAAGTTCCTGTAGGTGTAATGGTCAGGTGTCCCAATACATCCGTCCATATAGTGTTTTTGGGGCAGTTATCGTATCAGCAAAATCTCTAATTTCCACAGGGGTGCCCAAACTGTTGCATACAACTTTCTAGTGATTTTGAATGAATGAATGTCTTTATTGTCATTGCATTTGATTACAATTAAATTGTAATTACAAAATTGGAAATTGGAAAATACTGTTTCCTTTAATTTTGAAAATGCAAAGCGCCTCCAGAGTTAGGCTGTGAGTTAAGCTGTGTTTTGGGGTAAGTGCTGAAGTTCCTGTCCCTTTTATTTTCCAGGAAAGCTAAGTTTGAAGATTCCTTGGAAGAACCTGTATAATGAAGCAGTGGTGGCGACATTAGAAGACGTCTATGTCCTTGTGGTACCTGGAGCGAGTGAGTAATGTTTCATTTTTCAATATTCAAGAATCGTATTTCAGTGTTTCCCATACATTGACTCATTTGTGGCGGCCTACCACAATATCAACATTGACCACCACACAATGATTTTCTATGTTGTACTATTTAAATTGGATGAAATCCTTTCATTGTATAGCTATGCTGTACTTTGCACAGCCTCTCCTTGTCTCTCTGTCTCTCAATGAACCTGCACGCATGCTTAAAGAAAACATTTTTGGCAAAGATTTGTTCAAAACTGTTGCATTGAGTTAACTCTGCACCCCCCCTCCCCCTTACCTACCACCACAAATAGAATTAAATTCTGTGGGAAACACTGTATTTTGTAAAAATCATTATACCATCAAAATCATATTACTGGTATTTTTTGTGACTTTAAACCTCAAACTGGTCCCAGATAGTACAGATTGGCAACTTACATGACAACTTCTGGTGTCTGTGAGTATGATGGGGTGAATGTGAGGCAATGCCATTTAAAGCGTGTCTCATTTCAGGGGCCGGATGCTTCGGAGCATTCGTGCTACCTAGCACAGGTCTTCTGTGACCGCATAGACCGGACCTGGCTGGACCAATGGTTTTTTAAATGGGACAGTCTAGCCTAAAAGAACGGATCTGTTACGTCATTAGCCCGAGTAGGCCTACTGATCTTTCTAACTCATGTTCGTAAAAACCATCCTTTCAGATCAACGTGTTACGTTTTATGTATAGCAGGGCTATTCAATTAGTTTGTAATGGGGGCCAGTTCATGAAAAGCATCACAACTGAGGGGCCGGAGAAATGCGGCTTGAAATATGAGTAATCACATTAACAGCTATATACAATGAATTACAACAGCAGCAATATGGGTGTTCAAATGTTGTATTTTGTACATGCATAACAACATCATTGGCTGGTTGATGGTGGCTAATATGGAATGAAATCTGTGATAACAGATAACACAAATGGAATCTGTGCTTTGCACAGTAACTGCTAGGTCCAAGATTTCCAGTGAGTATAAACAGGATTCAAACACTGTTCAGGTGAATTAAATGTGTAATCAGTCGCATATGTAGCTCTTCTGACTTATTCATGGGATTCATCAGGTCCCTTTCCACAGGTGTATCAAAGCACCATGCAGCCTGCATTGATAATCAAGGTGCTTGATTTTATACACCTGTAGTAAATTAAGTTTTGTTTCTGCGAAGTGCGAGATATAAGCAAGCAATCTACGCTTGCAGCCTAACTAAAAACCAAATAAAATTATTCATATGCATACAATCCCCAATATGCGTGAATTAGGCCATCTTACGAGCCTTTCGTTGTGCAAAATCGTCAACGATGTTCCCAATATTTAATGCTCTGGCGCTCGTATTTTCAATAGACAGGATAGCTAACCCACTGAGCCTCTCCTGCCCCATGCTGCTCCTTAGGTCTTAATAAGTTTGAGTTTGGAAAAAGATCGCTCAGCTGTTGCCACAGTCACAGGCAATGTCAGAAACAACATGAGAGCAGTACACACTTCCCCGAATGTGGATGTTACACTTTCATAATCTACCACCAGTATTTTGGCAAGTTGAAAAATAGAAGACTTCTGTGAAATCTCTGCTTTAAAGCAAGACCTGAATGAGAGGAGTTGTGTTGGGAATGTCGGTGCAATGTCCCTGCTTTAATGGTCTGACAAACGTCTTGCCTTTTCAAGCAGTTCATCATCACCTGCGAGTTGAAGGGTCATAGGATGTAAAGACTCAAACATATGACAAGTTTCCCGCATACTTGCAAATCTTTGGGAGAGCTGACTGATTATGATGTCCAGAGTTGCATTAAATACCTGCACTTTGAAGTATCTCTCTGCATCGGTTAAGCGCTCATCTTCCAAAGGTTCGTCAAAGTGACGCTTCACTCTCTCTAAAAAAAAAAATAAGAAAGGAGGCAGGGCGAGGGTAGCGACGGGCCCCGGGAGGTCACGGGCCCTGGTGCGACTGCACTTGCTGCACCTACTATAGTTACGCCACTGATAATAGCCTAATAATAACACGGGAGTCCGGGGGTGTCTCCCCCGGGATTTTTTTTATTTTCTGGTTGCTAATCACGCTATTTTAACATGTTTTGAGAGGGACAGGCCCATCTTTTTTCTGATGCACCTCACGTTACCCCATGCATTAAACCAAATATCACTGCTTGAATAAATGAAACACATAGCCTACTGAACATGGGCATCGTCATAGTTCACGATGACAATGAAAACGTTTAGCCTACTTGGTTTCTGACAGAAATTACGTTTTGTGCCAACATATTGTAGAAACACAACCACGGCCTTTATTTGGTGAACGGAGGTGCAAATCATCTCCTTTACTTTCTTTATTATAAAGTCTACGATTCACTTTAACGTTTTGCCGTCGCCATTTACAAATATGCAATTTACCTTCGTTAGGCTATCATACTTTTTGCTTCGAATCGCAATTGAGTGCGCATTTAATGGAACATGCCACATGATTTCCAAGAGGCCTTTAGACAGGCTCATTTCAGACTTCGCTAGTCGCATTTGTTTATGTTGTAAGATGTGAAGAAATGAAGGACATCGGCAATAGCCAGGCTACTATATAGAAATACTTTGAAATTCCTTTTGAGTTGGATCTGCTCCACCTTTCCACCAAGTTTTGCAGAAATTGTGCCCGTGTTTTTTTTGCGATATTGTTGACAGAAACTATTTGTGTGGTGCAACCTGTTAAATATTAGTAGCCTAGATAAACTCCAAATTGCCAATTTAGGTTGAAACTAAACTATGGCACTTACGTTCAGCTTATAAATGTACAAATGTAATGAATTGTAATGTAGCCTAACTTGTTCAATGGGCTGAGGTGCAGTGGCTGCAGGACTAAAGCGAGTGAGAGATGCAAGAGTGGACAACAGCTCATGCGCTTGCTAGAGATTACATTTTTTTTAAAGGGCCAGTACAAATGACCTCGCGGGCCGGACCCGGCCCGCCAATTGAAGAGCCCTGATTTAGGACCTTGCAGTTGGAATTGGCGTTTGCTGATTCAAAATGTAAAGACTGTCCAAAGTAGCCTGGGCTATTCATATAAGTGACATCACACACTGGTTATGCTTTGCATGTGTGGCATTCTGAGACGTTAATTCGGGACCATCATTGCTCGTTTCAATTTAGGACAGTTGGAACTGTCGTTTGCTTATTCAAAGTCGAAAGACAGTCCAAAGTAGCCTGGGCTATTCATATAGCATCACATTCTGTCTGCCACTCGTTGCTTGTCGCTGGTCATGCTTTGCATGTGTGGCATTCTGAGACGTTCTTTAATTCGGGACCATTCGCGCGTTTCAATGTAAGACCTTGCAGTTGGAAATGTGTTGTTGCAAAATCCGCGGAATTCACTTTATTGTTGAGGTCTGACATGTTACGTTTTTACCCGTGTAACCTACACTGATCCAACTCTGCCAAAGCCCTGCTTCTATCCTCACTGGTAGCTTACAGTACAGTGGTGTGTGGGAGGGGGAGTGGCGGCGAAAGCCAATGTGCTTCTTTTACCGATATATTTAACGATATCTTTTGCATTTCTTATTCAACGTCAAATTTGGCACTGCACTTACTCATGCCCATAGCAAGACACCTGCCAAGTTTGAAATCTGACAAACAGTCAGCGAGATATGCGTGCCACAGACAGACACACAGACACACAGACGCTTCTTGCTTTTTTAGATAGATGGATAGATTTGTTCACCCACCGGCTAAAAAGCAATCACACAAGTGTCGCTACTCGCTTTACTTTTCAAGAGATGGCGATTTCAAAGGGAGTTGGAGCATATTCATGTGAGTAGCCTTGGCCTTTTTCTTTCTAGCCTGGTTAAAACCAAACTTTAAAGTGGTAGGTGGGCACGGGCAGCGTAATTTCTTTCCCTGATTGCTGACATGTAGACTAATTTCAAAAACTTAGGAGGGAATATCAACAGCTAAGGTAGCCTGGCTAGGACGGCAGAATAACGTAGCCTATAGCCAGACAGCTGTGATCGGTTGAGTAGCCTAACTTATGGTGGTGACTGTAGCTAATGGTCGTTTGCAGACATATCTGATTGAATGCATCATATTGCACTTCATCTTACTTGTTAACTGACCTGGCTTCTAGACCGATACGTTTTTCCAACTGCAACGTTGACAAATATATTTGTGGTTCAGCTGCTGAGCATCCATTTAGCAGAGGTTTTCATCTCTTGTGCTGTGTTGTTGTAGGGCTAGATGTCTTTCATTATCTCGATCATGCACAAAGCATGACCACATGCCTTTGCCACATAAAATAGATCGCTATAGTAGGCTATTTTCTTAATGCACATTTACAATGTTAGTAATCAGATTGCTTTAGGCTTAGCTGCTACTGGCTATGTTAGGCTACACCTCGCGAAAATTGTTGTGATCTACAGCGGCATCGTGTGTGTCAGGCTGCGGTTCAAACACATTAGTTCATTTGAACTGATGAAATTGTATTTGCTGCTTTGCTAATGGACAAATTAATAATTTATCAAAATTAATTTGTTATTATCCGTCCGTAAGCTAGATGTCACAAACAGACGCTTTAATAAACCTTTGGTGGATGTAATCCTCTCTTGAACTAATTATAGCCTTTATGCAAAATGCCATCAACTAGTTTCTTTAAATGTGTTGTTTAACGGTCTTCTAGTAGCCTAAGTCGTGGAAAATATAGTAGGCCTACTATATTAGCTCTAGCCGATTTCCGTATCAAACCTAAATTTAGAACCACTTTCTAAATAAATCTGTTCAAACATTTCAAATTGAAATGATTTATCAACAAGTCATATTAACATGCTCAGATACGATCACTGCTCAGTAGTCTAGGTTGATATAATTATTTATCAACCGTCTCTGTGTGTAGGCTCTGCCGACTGTCTCGCCATGTCTTGAATGAAACGTCACAAACGTATCGAATCTTGGGGGACCAGGTAGGCCGCGAAGCATACACCCGATACGCACTCCGTTTCGGGGAAAAGAAGGGTGGATTTGTCGGCCGAATTCGAAGGAGCCCACGAAATAGACCTCTCCAGAATAAGTCCCGCCTGCTAACTTAACTTCCGTATCCATCCAACTTCCGGGCGTGGATTGTCTATGGGAAATCACACGGCGTTTTGAAAGATCGTACCTGTCAAACTCTGGAGGTGACAAAGTAGAAAAAGCTGCTGGGCAGATTAGCCTACACACTTCTGCCATCTAGTTTCCACTGGATTTTTTGATTTTCGGTGCCCTTTAAGTAGTATAGTCTATAGTATACTACTTAAACGGCACCGACAATCAAAAAATCCAGTGGGAACTAGATGGCAGAAGTGTGTAGGCCAATCTGCCCACCAGCTTTTTCAACTTCGCTACCTACAGATGTTTTACCGGTATGATATTTCGAAACGCCATGTTATTTCCCATAGACCTCTCCAGAATAAGTCCCGCCTCCGTAACTTCCGTATCCATCCAACTTCCTGGCGTGGATTGTCTATGGGAAATAACATGGCGTTTCGAAATATCATACCGGTAAAACATCTGTAGGTAGCGAAGTTGAAAAAGCTGGTGGGCAGATTGGCCTACACACTTCTGCCATCTAGTTTCCAGTGGATTTTTTGATTGTCGGTGCCGTTTAAGTAGTATACTATAGACTATACTACTCAAACGGCACCGAAAATCAAAAAATCCAGTGGAAACTAGATGGCAGAAGTGTGTAGGCCAATCTGCCCAGCAGCTTTTTCTACTTTGTCACCTACAGAGTTTGACAGGTACGATCTTTCAAAACGCCATGTTATTTCCCATAGACAATCCACGCCCGGAAGTTGGATGGATACGGAAGTTAGGAGGCGGGATATATTCTGGAGAGGTCTATAGACAATCCACACCAGGAAGTTGGATGGATACGGAAGTTACGGAGGCGGGACTTATTCTGGAGAGGTCAATAGGGAGGGAAAGTGAAAACCAGCGCCCCAAGTGGTTGCGTTCCTATCGAAGAGCAGCTCCAATGTTAAGTCCCATAGACCTATTTTAAAAAAAATACTGTGAAGCCAAATCAGCGATCTTATCCACCAAAAATATTTTTCAGTGTCTATACAGTAATAATCTTCTAACTGTGAAAATGTCAGACCCTATTTTGCCTTATTTAAAAAAATCGAAATTGCTCATTTTGTTTCATAAACGAACTACAAAAAAGCCACGTGACTTTACCCTTCGACGTTACTCACGTAGCATGGTTTGTTTAGTAGCCTGGTTAGCATTGCCACTTAACACTTACTGCCAGCTCTTCATGTGAGTAGAAGCACAACACCAGTTATCCAGACATAAAGGTTATCACCACGCGGTTTACATCACCTTCCGTTATTACAAAAATATGTAAGCCAGTTAAGCAAATTGCCGTATTGATCAATTAGAGATTAAGCGCCCAAACCTGTGACGTCACATGCAACTGTAGTTTGTTATCACCATGTTACGACAAAAACTCAAAACAATTCAACTGATCCTAAAAATAAGGTATGACCACTTGAAGCAATAGAGATGACCCCAGTGCCTAACATATGGAAGGCATTAAATTAAGATCCCAATGTGCACCGAGATATATTTTTTCTAAAAAAAAATCCAATCCCCTCCGCTAAACTCTAGGAACGCAACCACTAGATGGCGATGAGATTACTTTCCCTCCCTATGGGACAGCACTAGTCGCGCTACTATGACGCAACCGGTCTACAAATCTGGCCTTAGAACCATGTATCCCCTGAAATGAGACACGCTCTCTAAGTGCTCTATTGAATAGAAAAGCACTATGCAGTCTATTTACCATTTTACATTTTTCTAATAACCTCTCTTTTAGATAGGCAGTAAGATCACTCACTTGGTCCAGCATTTTTGCTAAGGCTAACGTTTGCAAATGTTTGAACACATGCTGGGCACACTACTTTGTTAACTTTGAACAGACATTGCTTGAGAAAGTTTCCTTCTGCAAATTAGTGCAGTGATTTTGTGATTTCTTCTGCCACAATGAAACTGGCTTTTACTGCAGTATCACTTTGTGATTTTGCTTTTGTGAGTGTAATGTGACCTGTTGTGACACAAGACACTTTTTTAGCTCCACTGCCTTTTGCTACCTGCTGCATATCAAGTTTCCCTTATTTGTCATGCTTTTTCATCTCATAATGTGTCGTAATGCCTCCTAATGTTATAATCTTTAATCATGGCCACATCAGACCCACAAATAAGACAGACAGGCGTGTCCTGGCTGAGATTCAACAACGTGCTTGATTGCACATATTTCTTGAAAAGTTTTTTCAAGAAAGTTTTTTTTCTTCTGGATTTTTGTTTTCTTCAGTAAATTTGTGTCAATGATTCCTGGGACACTGAAAGACGGGCTGCACGAAACTTGGTGGGCATGTAGCCCCACAAGAATGAAACCAAACAATTGTTTTTTGTTTTGAAGAACATCCCAAAAGAATACTTTTCAAACCCCACAATAGAAATGGACATGGTGCCATTGGTATTGAATGCTTCTTTTTTATGCCAATCTCAGGCCATGTCCCTGGGTCAAAAATAAATCCGCAAAAGCTAAATACTTTGACCAGATGTGCCCTTATAAAGGTTTAGCTGAGAGTGAACATTTCAACCACCAATATACCATCCACAATGTGGAGAATAGCTATAGAAATGTATTAGTTTTGGGTGTTTTTCAGACAATTGGACCTGGTGAACTTCTCAAAGTAAACGGTAACACTAAAACAAGGGACAAATTGAGAATTTTGGAGGAGGAGATCAGGAGGTCTGCCGAAATACCTGCCCCAATAGGCGGCATTGGACCATTAAACCACACAATGATCCAAAACATACAGCTAAACAATGCAAGAAATGGTTAACCGAGAACAATACCAACATTTTAGAGTGGCCCAGCCATAGTCCAGACCTCAATCCGTCACAAAAGTGAGCACAAGGACAGAGGGATGGACAATAATCGCACTTGACTCAAAACCCAGATTGCTGTTAAAAAGGTGCAGTCTAGAATCATTGTGGAGACATGGAGAGGCTTGGTAGGTATTATAAGAACCATTTTGAGAGCTGTGAATGTAAATAAAGATGTTTCCATTGATTATTTAAAAAGGGTATGAATAATTTTGGACAATAATTTTTTTTTTCATAAAAATGTTAAAAAAGATTAAAATGCTTCTTTTTTTGATTCCATGTTTCTACCACATTGTCTTACAACCTTTTGACATGTAGTGTCATTTTCAGTCAGAACAAACATATCGATAAAGAGAAAATCAACATTGAATCAATATTTGGCAGGGGTATGAATAATTTTCTTCCTAACTGTGTGTGTGTGTGTATATATAAATATATATGTATGTATATATATTAGAGTGAACAAGAAGTGCTTGATGGCTGTCAAAATAACTGATTCATTTCGATTAATTAATTTGAGAAAAAATAACTGATTAGTGCAGATTAATCGATTCCGTATGACCTTTGACCCCGAGCCGTTCTAGTCAGTAAAAATTAGACTGTAAAATGAAGGAGAGAGAAGAAAACGTGCTGCCTGGATCAATGATTGGAACATTTACTTTTAAAAAACGGCCTGATGGTGTTGATAAAAATAAAGTGTTGAAAATAAAGTCCTCTGCAATGTCTGCAGCAAGGAATTTGCATATCACCGGAGTTCATCAACTCTATAGTCGACATCAATGCAAATAAATAAATGTTGACATTGAGGGGAGTGTTAATTTTTTTTTATTGTGTCCCCTAGGTTATATCTGTGGCCTGAAATGCCTTGTATGTTAAAAAAAAACTTCTTCCCGAAGCACTTTTGAATTTATTTCCTCAGCATATTAGCTCATATCATAGATTATTATGGCAATTATTTGAACAGTGAAATAAAAGAGTCTTTGAACTTTAATGTCACTAATGCTGATTATTCAATGATTCATTTGAATTTAAATATTTAAAATACTTTCACAGCAAAAATTATATATGTGATTAATTTAGATTAATTAATCACAGAGTATGTAATTAATTCAATTAATTTTTTTAATCGATTGACAGCCCTAATATATATATATATAATCTTCTTGTCTATTTTTTATTATTATTATTATTATTTGCCTTTTTTGTTGTATGTTTTGTAAACTCAGAAAATTGCGGTAAAAAAACTTGATGCTCAGTAAATTTCTCCCTGAATGATGATAATCTGCCTGAAACAAAAATATAGCACCCATTGGGATCCACTGTTGTTTTGGAGTGCTTTGAATGGGATTGCTTTATGAATTTTAATGGAAGCCCGTCTGGACTTAATTTGGTGTGCTCTAAAGCTGTATGATTTCTTGCAGAATGGCTATCATTGTGCTCATGCTATGCAAATGGTTAAGCACTTTGTTACCTTTAACAGGTCAGTTTAAGCCATTCCAGCTCACAACGGAGAGATTACCTCCCTGGGTCAAAGAGCATATAGATGTAGCCATAAAAAAAGATGATAAGCTTTATTTGTATAATAAGCTTTATTTGTATAGCACCTTTCATACACAGAATGCAGCTCAAAGTACATTTGGAGCATGTAACACAATAATAATCATCACAACAATCAAAATAAAATTATCAGTCATTCCTCTTCATTGCTGTGTCATAATACTATTGGAAAAGGGGTAGGGGGCAGCATTGAATGAAGACATAAAATATGTGATAGATGGAGACCATGCATATCATCAGGGGAAAAAGTAGCAGTTTTGATAAAGATACAGAGAGATAGTTACAAAAAACATACAATCACAGCCAATGCTACAAACCCAGCACCTCCCCCAAGCAGCTTCCCAAACAAGCTGCATTAGGTAACACTTTTGTATCTTCCAGAGCCTCTAGAAGCAACGTCTCGTGACAACAATAACATGTCACAATATGAAGACACCACATTGTTAACACATCATGCTAAGCTAGTGTGCAGCTAAGCTAGAGTGCAGTGTAGGGCTATGGCACCAAGTAAGCACCAAGTGGATTACTTGGATAGCGAACGCTGTGGTACGTGGTATTTATCAAACTTTCACTTCATGGGGTAATCTGCGCCTTTCTCCACCCCCTACCGCAGTTTACGAACGTCCACAACTGAACGGTGTAGCCTACATACAAGCGCAGTTGAATGAAGTTAACTGATGACAGAACCAAACGTTTAGCGATCATGAAATAATACAATACATGATAAGATGTCAACAAGCAGGGAGATAATGAAGATCAGTAGTTCTACTCAAACCACTTGTCCAAGTAGGAAAGTTTAAGTTGATGACGTGAAAGTGAAAGTAAGACATTCAAAAGGCCAACGAAAGTTAAGGTTGCTTTTGATATAGTACAAGTAGAGGGAGAGCAGCTTTATAGAAGAGAACTTCTGACGGCAAATTTGAGGAAAAGTTGGTAAACCACCTTTCTTACCTAATTTGAGGGTGCTGATCCTGAATATTTTGTTTACCAAGCTCAATTCTGAATTCTAAGCCGCATAATCAGCATTTTAACATAAAATAACGATTTTTTTGTGCTTATTTTCCCCTAAATTGGGTTGATTTCAAAAGTAATCACTAAAACCAAATAAAAGTGTTCTCTAAATACATATTTAATACGTATTTAATGGGAACATGATTACAGTTAACATGTAATAAACTCGGCAATTCTGATCAAAACACAACCATACTTTTATTGCTAACATAGTGAGCCACTCATGTGGTGTTTAATGCATTTCATCACAATACGAGTTGCACAGATAACCTTCAACTCAGAATATATCCTACAGTACATGAACTTAGATAGCAGGAATAAGCCTAATACAGAACTGCATCTACTGTGAGCAACAACCGACAAGTAAAAAACATTTTACTTCTAGTAACACTGGATTTGGTATGTGTGCTTGCCTCCATACTAGAGCTTGATAATGTGCTCTTCTAATATGCCATTGAGCAGCATCACTTGTTGGTGGTAGAGCCTCCGATCCTCGACATCTAGAAAACAGAGTGGCTCTGGCATAGTTTTGTCACAATACCAAAATTATGACGATACAATACCTGCCATAAATATCTTGATACTCGATACTGAAACGATATCCAAATCCTAAAATATCTGGAAAAGAAAGGACGCGGGCCTCCTCCAAGTGTATTGAGTCATTTGTGTTGAATTTGGTGCACTTTTGGTCAATTCTGGGTTTTAAACTTCTAAACTTCCTACATAATTATTATTTTTGTAGTCAGTAAAGTAGTTGTGTGTGATTAAGTCCTTTATTGTTTGTTATAGCTTATTTATATTGTGTGGTGTTTTGGCAATAAATTACCTTTAAATAGCCAAAGTAGGCTAGATCAAGGTCAGTGTTGAAATTACTGCATGCAAATCACTTAATGCTATATGCAGGAGAGCCTAAACTTTAGGCCATGTGATGTAGGCTACCCTAGGCCTTCCCGTGTTTATGGGATTTCTTTGACAGTTGCAAAGGGAAAAAAGTGATGGTCTTCTTTGCTCCCAGTGTAATCAGTGTAATTTAATAAGTATGTTTTAACCACTCAGGTCTTAATCAGATAGTACACCATTATCTGTTGCAATATCTGTGTGCATTCCTACATTAGGTCTATTTCTTTGATAGTTAACATCATTTGCTACCACATAACAAATGCCAAATAACAATACAAAAGTTTCTTACAAACTTTCCTGCATACTTCTTAAATGTGCTGCAGTCAGATGGGTGTCCTAAAGACATAACTAGATCTTGAGCATCTATACCTGTGTTGAATGAGCAGTTTTTGCAGTAATCACTACTGGACATTCCACATTGCTAGACAGCACTTGAGTGAGGATTGACTTATTTCCACTTCACAAATAACCATCGCTATCTGCAATAGCTACAGTACAGGGACATTAATCAGTTCATAGCTGAGGATTTGTCCTAGGTCCACTTCCCTTTCAGCATCATAAGCACTAATGATGCACTGGAGAATGTTTCTTTTTGTTGCACTATAAAGGATATCTTCTCTAATTTTTTTGCAAATAATGCAATCTCCATAGCACTCTTCAGCACTCCTCAAACATGCACACTCTTCCATTTTTCTGCATGGCTGGAATTTGAATGATAGGAAAGAGCACCAGTGAGATGTTTTAACTAGGCAAGCACAGTCGCCTTTACAGTAAAACAAAAATACAGTGTAAATCCTCTGTAAAGACTGACAACTGTTCATAATAGTTAGTGACAAAGTACTTTCTACAGAAAAATGAGCAGTCACCTACTATTCTATCAATTTATTATCAAGGAATCTATTTTGTTTCTAAACATCAAACTGAATTTTAGCTATTATTTCAATTTATATTTAAATTTTAGCTTATTTTCATTTGCTACTTGAGGGTCATTGGGGTAATTCCTGTCCTGTCGTACAACATATCTGATACATAAAGAGTATATTAATGCCTTATTATTTTGCAATTCCTATGATATCTGATGGCAAAACCAAAATGTGAATTATGCTATTTATGCTAATTAGCAAGCTTAGCTTGGTAAACAAAATATTTGAATTCAGCACCCTCAAATTGTGTGAAATAGCCCCTTTACTGACTTTTCCTCAAATTGGCCAACAGGACTTTTTCTGAACGTTTGTTAGCTATCTGCTCTCCCTCTAAAGACGCAAGACTGATACTCTAAATAGCGATTCTGTTGTCTTTGAAAAGTTCTCTTATTGAGGCATTTAACCGCAATTTGGATTAACACCTGCTTTTACAAGGCAGAAATATTTAGGCGCAGAATAGACTTGCGCTTTCACGGGCAGTTTTTGTACATACCACGGAATACATAATTAGGTGCTCTTTACGCTATCCCTCCCATTTCTTTATGGTAAACTCCCACTTTCCCCTTGACCTCCCCATGAATGCATATGCATGACACGGAAAAACGCAATTTGCCATTTTCAACTCCCGCGACAGGCAGTCTGCGCTTTTTCCTCAGTGCGGCCTGTTTGTACATACCTCGCCATGATTTTACGCACACATTGTGAAACAAATACGACTGAAGTGGGCGCAAAAGCGTTTCATCTGGCCCAGAATGTCAAAAATTATTCCAAACATTGACTATCACTGTGACCTATGCCCACCTAATTGCCTAAATCCTGTTAATCCCCACTGGATGTATTATATTTGTATTTGTTTATTGTGCTCTAGCAATAAAGTATGATGCTGAGAAGGAAGAACGCTATCTACAGGAGGCTAAGCAGAAAGAACTGCAGCGCATTGATGATGCTCTTCAAACTGCAGCACAAAGAGGTGACAAGCAAACACACACTGTTTTCTATTCTAATGAATAGCTAATACTATCTTCTTCCTTGTTATGTTTCCTCTGTCCCTTACCATTTGCATTCTGTTATCTCTCAATTATGCTGCGGGATGCAGTCTCTCCGCAGGAAGAGCTCTTGCTTAATTTGGAAAGTTATGTATGCAAAGATTCTCACAGGGGTAGGTTATTGGTGAATGTTATGCTGTATATCACTTGTTCTCATGTCTTCTTGGCTTCATGTCAAGCAATGATATACCGATGATCTCCCCTATATTCATTTAATAGTGGCCCACCATCTAACCGGAAATATGAGCATAATTGTTGAAATTGTAATTTATATATTATTGTCAACAAAGTTAATGTATGAAAAAACAATCTTGTTCAATAGTAAGCTTAAGATTTCATGGCTTAATGGTACAGGCCTGTAGGTGGCAAAGACAATAGGGGAGACTAGGGACAGTTCTAAAATCTTTTTCTTGTCACCTTTCATTTTAACACTACACACAAAAAGTTAGGGATATCTGGCGTTCAGGTGAAATTAAATGTTTCAGAAAGTACTGAAACATTGAACTGTTGGCTTATGTGGACATCTTGTGGCTAATGTATTTTGTTAGCTGTCTTTTGCGGTCATGTTGTGAACACTTGCAAAAAATCTATTTGGTATTGATTTTAGTATGAAGAGACCTAGCGCTCTCTCGAAAGATCATTTTGACCTAATTTAACCCTTAGGATTCCAGCCATTTTTTGTGTTTGTTTATTTATTTATTTATTTTTAAATTACAGTGGCCCAGACGGCTCAATGAAATACAAAGGCCACAACACTTGCAAGTGTTCACAACATGACCACAAAAGACGGCTAACAAAATACTCAAGTAAAAGCCACAACACATGTGTGACAACACAACGGATATGAACCCACAATGGAAATTGGCCATGGCCGTCATTGCTCCTTTTGCTGGCTGTGATGCCCCTTTGAAAATAGGAGGTTCACAGGCCACTGTGGCATTGGTGCCCCCTTCTTTCAATATTCTGCTTTGCGTCCAACTAATAGCGTTTTTATTTAGCCTATGGCCTGTCAAAATAATCTTATCATGCACCAGGGCTCTACAGTGCGCCCATTTCACTCGCACATGCGAGTAAAAATAATGCCGTGCGAGTGCAAAACTACACCTCCCAGCAACGTTAGCAGTTTCGCATTGTGACTCGCTAGTAGTCGCTTCTATCAAATCCAAGAGCGTGCAGAAAAAGCGGAAAGTTAGACTAGCCAACCAAGATGCAAAGATTGAAGAAATTAGTTCTTCTATCCACCAAATTCATTGGATATAGGAGGAACTGGATGAGATTCTGAGAACGCAGTGAGAGAAGGAAAGGTAACCTAACATGCATTTTAGCCCAGTTGACGTATTGGCTGCAATATGCAAAATATAGCTGTAGCGAACCGGCACAAAAGTAGCCTCCCGTAATACTCCCATTTTATTCAAAGGTAGAACGCTACTGCCAACTCCAGGCTTCCACGCATGCGTGGTTTGTTTACACCGAATACAAGCTGAAGTGCGAAACGAAAGTAGGCCTAACGTTTGCCTACTGCCCCCATCAATGCAGATATTTCAAATAAAAACTAAAACTATAAAACACATATCCTTGATTAGCCTATGTTGGGTTTTGTGGAAGAGAAAATGGACTGTTTTAGTAGTAGTATTAGGCAGTATGCAGTCAGATAGGTCACCATGGGCATATTTGGTTTAGCTATAGATGGATTCACAAATAAATAAATTAGCCTACATTTGGCAGGATACTTGATATACAGGCTAAATGCAAATATGGCAATGTATTATATTATTTTACATTAACAAAATGTAGGAAAATAGAACAGACTGAAAATAAAGTAGGCACTGATCTTTAAAATCCTGTTTCCTGTAGCCTAAATGTTGTCAGTCATTCTTAATATTAGCAATTGGTGCACTGGCATGTTTAACTGTTAGCTGCAGTATAATGTTAGATTATGTGTAAGTTAAGTACAGAACTGACTGTGCGCCCACATTTTTGTCTGTGCTCCTACATTTTTTAACTTGGGCGCACAAGTGCTCCTGAATTTTCTTTTTTAGTGTAGAGCCCTGTGCACAGCGCAAATTAATTTAGTCTTTTACGCAGTGGAGAAAATGACCGCACACGGCAAGAAAGAAAGTGCATCCAAATTCACCCATTCTTCTCTGTTGAACTACTCGCGAAGTAGCCTACTCATCACACAGACATAACGATTTGTGAGAAAAGTAACTTTACCATATTTTCCGGACTATAAGTCGCATCAGTTGTCACCCTACTAAACTCTAGCTCTGCATCCCGGTGACATCCTATGAACTAAGCCCCCATCATCCCCCGCCCCGCCCCCACCTGATGCCTCCTTGCCTGTGCCTGTTGAGGTGTCCACGACCATGGCAGCCTTGACAGGGACAACAAGGAGACGGACATCCCCCAGCCCCCCCTCCCCCCACAACTGCACTACCCTATCCATCCATAGTGTCTATTTATTTACAAATGTACATACTGTAATTACACTTACACATAGCCTTATTCTACTATTCTACTGCTCTTCATCCTGCACATACACTTATTCTTAATACTATTATAATGTTACTGTCTCTGCACTACAATAATACTGTTACCACACTGCACATAGCTGTACATACTGTACATATCTATATGGTTCATAGTAAATATCCATATTTATTCAGTTTTTCTGTAATATATTCTGTTAATACACTGCATATATCTATATTGTTCTTACTACTACTATAATGGTACTGCCACTACATTGCACATATCTGTACATGTTGTTCATACATTGTTCATATTACAAGCCATATTTATTCTGCTCTGTTACTTCTACTACACTGCACATACTTATATTTAATTTATAGTACTCTAAACCACCTTCTGAAAACAACTGTATACTACTGTCTACACTGCACTATATATTTTGTCCTGTATGCACCACCTACTTTGTATATCACATTGCACTTTTTCTGCTTTTTTGCACTTCTGGTTAGACACAAACTGCATTTCATTGTCTCTGTACTTGTACTCTGCACAATGACAATAAAGTTGAATCTTATGTAATCTAATCTAATCAGTCAAAAAATGCATCATGGAAAGGAAAAAAAAAACATACAGCGGGGAAAATAAGTATTGAACACGTCAACATTTTTTTCAGTAAGTATACTTCCAGTGAGGCTATTTGCATGAAATTTTCACCAGACATTTGTATTAATTTAGGTAATCCACACATAAAAAAAATCCAAACATTAATGTTCATAAGTAGAGTTATGAGTAAAAAAGTGGAATGGCACAGGGAAAAAGTATTGAACACGCTAAGAAAAAGCAGTACACAAAGGCAAGGAATGGCAAGGAACGAGCTGGAATCTATACATAGTTAGAGAGTAATTATCCCTCCTATCTGTGCAAATTAATGTAAGCTGGGTTAGTACATATTGATGAGCTATAAAAAGGTTTTTCATTACCAAGTTGTCACACAAGAAACATTTCATGATGGGTAAAAGCAAAGAGCTCTTCCAAGACCTTTGCAACATTGTTGTTGCAAAACATCAATGGAACTGGTTACAGATGCATTTCAAAACTTCAGAATCATCCAGTAAGCAGTATTGGAGCCATTATCTGCAAGTGGAAGGAACATCACTGCATCATCAATCGGCCATGCACAGGATCTCCTCACAAGATTTCTGACCAGGAAGTCAGAAGGATAGTCAGAAGTGTAGCCTAAGAGCCAAGGACCACTCCAGAAAGACTTGGAGGCAGCAGGTTCAATTGTTACAGAGAAAATCATAGGTAATGCACTCCACCGCCATGGCGCTCACCCCACATGACTCTATTATTGAAGAAAAACATGTCGAAGCTCATTGAAAGTTTGCTACACAACATTTGGACAAGCCTATGAAATACTGAGAGAATGTATTCTGGTCAGGTGAGAGCACAATTTAACTCTTTGGATGTCATACTACACATCATATTTGGAGGAGAAATGGCACTGTGCATCACCCTAAAAATACCATACCAACAGTGAAGTTTGGAGGTGGAGGCATCACAGTGTGGGGCTGTTTTTCATCTCATGGTACTTGCAGACTTCATACAGTAGAAGAAATGATGAATGGAGCCATTTTTTCTGGGAGAATCTTGCCATCCACCAGGACAATGAGGATGAGACATGGCTAGACCTTCCAGCAGGACAATGATCCAAAGCATTCAGCAAAGGAAACTCTCAATTGGATTCAGAGAAAGGAAATCAAGGCCCTGACTTAAATCCAATTGAACAGTTTTGGAAGTTACCTAAAGATCAGGATTTACAAGAGGGACCCCTGGAATCTTCAATATTAAAAGACTATCTGTTTAAAAGAATGGGCCAAAATCACACCTGAATACTGCGACTGATTAGTTTCATCATAGAGAAAATGCCTTGAAGCTCTCATTACAAATAAAGGGTTTTCCACAAAGTATTTAAGAAATTTCGGTAGGCGTGTTCAATACTTTTTTCCTGTGGCATTCCACTTTTTTACTCATAACTCTACTTAGGGACATTAATGTTTGGATTTTTTAATATGTGTGGATTACCTAAGTTAATACTAATGTCTGTAGAAAATTTCATGCGAATAGCCTCACTGGAAGTATACTTACTGAAAAAAATGTTGACGTGTTCAATACTTATTTTCCCCGCTGTATATAAGTCGCACCAGACTATAAGTTTCTTAATTTAGAAATTTATTTCACAAAATCCAAGAACAGACAGACTATGTTAACAGGACACATAGAGGCCTTGAGAATTGTGAGTAAATAGTGGCAAGCTGAGGCAAGCCCGAAGGCTGCCAATGAGGGCCTGAGGGTAATTGTACAAAAGATTCACCGAACAAAAATGCTGATGTGGTACATGAAAATTTAGTAGAAAATGAGAAGAAAGCAATGCAATCAAGCATTTTGGGCGACATTGAGGCATAAGCCGGCATCAGAGCAAATTTTCGGGAGGCTACCTCTGAGAAAGAGAGAGAAAAAGATGCACGTTTTAAAAAAACATACAGAGGAAGGAGTGAATGATTGCCAGCTGCAATCAATCATTTTGGACGATATAAAGGCACAAGCTGGCAGCAGAGCAAATACTCGGCAGGCTATGAGAGTGAGAGAGAGAAAAAGATGCGCATTTAAAGTGTAATTCCAACAAAAATTGACCCTAGAGTGTTTTTCTGTATTAAAACACATCAAATAAGCCGTGGAGAGAGTATCTGTCGTTGCATAAAACCTAGTCAGTAGCTTGCTCAGGGTCCCTACACATAAAACGAAGCACCAACAACGTAGTTAGCGAACCCGGAATTTATTACAGAAGACTAAAAGAACACTTACCAACTGTCCCCCTACCAGCTTCTCTCGAAGGAAACTCCATATAAGCCATTACCTTCCAACAATAGACGTCATGCTCCGTGTGAGATCTCAGTCTTCTGTGAGATTAACAGTCTAACGAACTCCGGGTTCGTTAACTACGTTGTTGGTGCTTCGTTTTATGTGCTTATTTTAGAGACTGCATGCCTTTCTTAGCCAGTATGGACATTTAATCTGGAAAGGCAAGTTATTCGACTACTACGCACAGAATAAGGTGACCAGACGTCCCGGTTTTGACCCAAGTCCCAACAAAACCCTGTCGGGACAATAAAATGTACCGGTTTACACCAGCCACTATTAAAGTTTGGTCTTATTATAGCCCGATCATTAACTAAACCCATGTAGAATGAACAGGGCCTAAATTTCAGTGCAGTATTGCGTGTATTGCGCATAATTTATTTAAGTTCCGCAACTCTAGCCATCATAATGCAAGAAATTCCCGCACATATTTTACAGAGCTGTCTGATAACGTAAATCTAATAATGGAGCGGCCTGAATGCGGGGCTATTGACTGGACGGACCAACTCTGACTTCATTTGAACGTAGCCCCATGCAGAGACACACGAATGCAGGATCACTTTGCGGGGGCCTCTCTCTCAGCAGGATTTGTCACCGCTGAAGTCATTCATTATGCTATTATGAATTATGCTAGGTGTTTCTACATCAACTGCTACCGACAGGAAAAGAAAACAAAAGTTTAGCGATCAGGAACCGTCAGGAATTTTGCAAACAAAGAAGCATGACAGCCTAGAGTGGCCTTGAGACGCGAGAGAACATGGATGTGTTCTCCATTTGAGGAACGCTATAATCGATTGCGGATGTGAACAGACAGCTACAGACTCAGAGCACATAGTAGGCCTAGGCCTACTTTCACTTTTTAGAGTGCGCATTCATTACGTGAAAAATGTTTTGTAGCAAAACAGTGATCAAATTTTACATATAGGCTATGGCAGTGCATTTCATGCATATCTGGATAACGGGTGAGGAATGTTTAGGAGACAGACTATCGTAAGTTTAATGTAGTTGAAAGAGTGTCAGGATTTCCATCTGTTTATTGCGAGACAAGGCATCCGCTTTCATTCATTCACATGTGCTGTGCTGTAATGGAAACCTTATTCCATATAGCCAAATAGGTCTACAATAGCCTAAATTGAGTTATTTTTAAAAAAATCATGCATGATTTACTTTTTTATAAAATTTGTGGGCTGGAATGCCTCGCAGCAACAATTGTGTTTAAATGTAGGTTACTGCTTCAGCCTCTGCCAAGCTCAGAAGGGGGCAGCAAGCGACTGGTAGCTTGAGAGCGACGTGTTGGAGTCTCATGGTGTAGGACAATGACTTTTCATTTCCGTTGTGGGTTCATATCCGTTGTGTTGTGACACTTGCATGTATTGTGGCTTTTTGTTGTGTTGTGGCTAATGTATTTCATTAAGCTGTCTTTTGTGTCGTGTTGTGAACACTTGCAAGTGTTGTGGCTTATGCGGTGGTGTTGTGGCTAATGTTTTTCGTTAAGCTGTCTTTTGCGGTCACGTTGTGAACACTTGCAAGTGTTGTGGCTTATGTGGTCGTGTTGTGGCCTTTGTATTTCGTTGAGCCATCTGGGCCACCGTATTAAATAAATGACACAAACATAGATTAAACCTTTTTTTAAAGTTTATTTTTTTGGACTTTTATGCCTTTAATTGACAGGATAGTGGAGAATGTGATTGGGAGAGAGAGTCGGGGTGGGATCTGGAAAGGACCACGGGGCGGGAATCAAACCCGGGTTGCTGGCATACGGTACAGGTGCCCCAGCCAGTTGCGCCACGGCCGGGGCCAGATTAAACCTTTTTACTAATTGAAATCACACACACACTTATCCTGAAATATAATACCATTGATTTTTTTTACAACGGTCATAGTCAGAGAGATATCCCTCAAAGTCATGTTGACACTACTTTCTATAATGCAAGTCAATGGGTGGATTACAGTCTATGGATAGATGGTGCTGTTGCTGATATAGTTAATCTACCCATCCCTGGACAGGAAATGACTTTCATACAAATGTCCCATGGTCATTTCAGTTTACTTTCTGATTGGTTTGATGGTCAAAAATAATGATAAAACAATGTTTTGTGAGTTCTCTCCCCACTATTATATTTTTGTGACGTCGAATTTAAACTGAAAATAGTGATCTGGTCTGTGTATGATACGTTCATTAGTTTTTTCCATTTAAAACCAATAATCAAAAAACTAAAATGCACTTAGGTCCGTGTATCATTCGTTCATTTGATATTCAATTGAGAATCCAAAATGAAAAAAACGAAAAAAGGACTTGTTTTTTCATTATTTGTTTATGAATGTGATACAAACCAACAAATAATGCTTTGTTTTTCAGACTTTTGATTTCATGATCAGATCAAAAGTAGAATGTTTAAAAAACGGCCTCAGGCCCAAAACTGATTTTGATATTTATTTTTTCCGATTGCTCTGACCCGGAAATTATTTATTAACTTCCATTGCCAGCTACTGCTTCTGCTTTGCAGTGTTAAATTGGACTAGGCCTACCAGTCCGATTATAACTTTACCACACACAATTTAACCTAAAGACATATATTTAAATGACCACTCGGACAGAGCAACAGAATCTCTTTTTTCCCCCTCAGTCGGCAGGTTTTTCTACTTATATGCTCGATTAGCGTAGCCAGAAATGTTCAAATGGGTGGGCACAGAAAGAAAAGGGTGGGCAAAGCCAATTTGATTGAACATAGCCTAAGAGAAGCCTAGATGAGATACACCATACTAATTAATCGGCATGTTATATTTATGACATAGTGGAATTTATTGAACGCATTTGATCACAGCTGACAAATTAGGCAGAAACATTTTAAACTGGAGCAAAACAATGCATGAATGTAGGCCTAGCTTGGGCGTGTCACATGAAACACAATTGAGACAATAGATTGACCATATTGTACAACTACAAAGCCTTATCATAGGCATGTTACATTCATGACATGAAAAGTAGAACTTATTGAACAAAAATGGCAAATTACGCAGTCGGCTAAAGATTTTAAACTTGCAAAATGGCATGAACCCAGCAACGGTGCGTCGCATAACTTAAATCACAAACTGAAGCAACAGCTTGGACAATCCTACTGCAAAGCCTTTCCTTCCATAGGCATGCAACGTCTATGACATAAAAAGTGGAATATGAACGCATTTCACACCTGACAATTAAACGGAGCTGCCGCCTGTTCGCGATTTGACAGATTCTTGAGCTCTCAGAGCAGTGTTGACTTGCGCGTCTTTTTTAGATGATGAACGTAATTGGACGGGCAAGACTGACAAGTAGACGGGCCAAGGCCCGCCTGTGGCTACGCCTATGGCTCGATTTGAATTATTTGCTCTGTTTGTGAATGAAGTTGTAGCCTCTCTTTCCTTTGATCAATGTGCTTGTTGAACGATGTGTCCCTAGTTTCCCTGTCATAGCTACTGTCTTTGGTGTAATCTTGATAATAAGCGCTTATGTGTTATGGTTTGTATTATGTTGTTTTATTTTAATTGGGCTGTTAATTAATTTGACATTATTGTTTATTATTGATATTCTCCTTAATGTAGTCTTAGCATGTCATTGTTTTTATATTATTGATTGAATGGACATTATTGTTTTATTATTGCCTTTACCCTTTTTTTCCATTGCTTTTTATTAGGCTATTGATTGAATTGATATTATTGTGTATTATAACTATTCTCCTTATTATATTTGACCTACATTATAATCTGTTCAATTTGAAATATTATTATGTCGCTTTGGACAAAGGCGTCTGCTAAATCCATAACCATAATCTCACCAGAAGGCTTCTGCAGCTGGCTGCCTTCCAATAAAGTTGGCGACAAATGATGATCTGAGCTGATAGATCTAACATCTAGGCCTACTTCCCAAACATGGGCTGATACTACATAGCCTAGGCCAGTCATTACTTCTATAATCATGGGGCAACGCTTTGGGCGAACGCAATGTTCATAAACGAAACAGGCATGAGAAGGGAGATGATTTTCTGTCGATTTAACGAAACCAAGTTCGTCATCGTTGCGCAAGTGGCCCAATTTCTCGCTATAGTATAAATCTAATATAAAGTATAAATCTAGCAACAAAGTCACTAAATTGGCAACACTGAGCACTGACAGGTCTAGACCAAGAAAGTGACTTGGATAGACTTCCAGGTCACAGAAATCGGAAAAAATAAATATCAAAATCAGTTTTGGGCCTGATGCCGTTTTTTTAAACGTTCTATTTTTGATCTGATCATGAAATCAAAAGTCTGAAAAACAAAGCATTATTTGTTGGTTTGTATCACATTCATAAACAAATAATAAAAAAACAAGTCTTTTTTCGTTTTTTCATTTTGGATTCTCAATTGAATATCAAATGAACGAATGATACACTTACTTTTTCTATATCCGTTTCTAAAACCAAAATGAAAAACAGAGATAGGGAGTCGTTTTTTCATTTTCCGATTTTCTTTTCTTCAGCAAACAGAATGGCCAACCGCCGAGTGCATTCAAACTTCTGTAGACGGCTCCAACCTGATGAAAATGTATGACTGGCAGGCGACCAAAGGAACCGTTGTTTCGCAAAATCTGGGGGGGGGGGGTGTCATATCGTGGCTATCTGAATGATATGGCGTAGAGGCATAAAGGCTCGTACAGACATAATCTGTGACCTGTTGCCAAAGCATGCGATGCATTGCAGCAATTTCAAAGCACCTCACAGACATTGGCGCGCAGGCCGTGGATGCTGAGTGTAGATTTTGCAATGTTCACAATCACGAACTCAAGCGACTAGTAGGCTAGGCTTTCTCATGATGCGCAGTTGGAACTTGATGTTTCGTCAGCAAACAAAAGTAGGTTAACGGCCAACCCTGAGCACATTCAAACTTCTCTAGGTCCAACCCGATGGAAATGTATGACAGGCATGCGACCAAAGGAACCATTGTTTCAGACAATCTAGTTCAGTAAATACTTGGAGAGAGAAAAAGTGATTGCTTCAGTGGGTGACGGGGTAGAATTCCAGAATCAGGTGCTCATCAGGATCAAAAGGAATGCTTGTCAAAAAAGGAGAGAAGAGATCCGAGGCACTCTGATATAATAATAAAAGTCCTTTATTTGACTTTAGACCTGCCGACGCGTTTCAGTCGCTTCCGACCTTCAGGGCTTAATTACAATTAATGACACAGGTGCACTTAAAAAGGTAGAGCTCAGTCATGTGATATGATCACATGACTAACAACATATACATACAATAACATACATTAGTAGGATTTAGGAACAGGCAATAAACACTCACTTTTACTCCTAAGAGGTCAACCATGTATATATACAAACACACCAGTAAAGTTCAGTTAGACACTATGTATCCTAAAATATAGTAGACCTATAGCAACAAGACAATCACAAAAACACAGAAAAATCAAGATCATCATTAAGTCCAGGATATTTCAAAGCTTGTAGCGTATCAATCCAGTAGGTTTCCCTCTGAGCCAATTTTTTAAGCCTATCCCCTCCTCTAATGTTTTTATGAATCACTTCAATGACCATGACTGTAAGTTCATTGGGGTTGCATTGTCCAGAGAATTGAGAATGTTTTGCGATAGGATAATTGGGATTTTTTGTCCTAATGGCGTACTTGTGTTCTGCGAATAGATCCCGCAGTCTCCTTTTTGTGAGACCTATATAGAAACAACCACATTTACAATCTAACCGATACACCACATGAGTAGAATTACAATTTGCAAAATGCCCCCCCCCCCCCCCCCGTAGATTTTTAAAAACATTTCAGCGTGTAAATGTGCATTTTCCCAGCATTTCGCGGTGAAAGAAACATGTTTTGTCTCTTACGTTAGTCTGTGTATCGTCCTAAAATCGCTGTCGTTACACTAACAAGTAGCCTAATGTTCCAACATGATAGGTCTCCGAGCAGGAATCTGCATCACGTATTGTAATTGCAAACACATTTAATAGGCGAACAACAGCAAAGAGGGCTAGGCTACTTACCTCCAAACATTCATCTTACTGGACAGGGGACAGCAGCAGTGCGTTCAATGTAGCCCATGTCATTGAAAGTAAACACCAAGCGCACTCGGAAGTGCAAACACGTCTCAATTAGCAGTCTCGCAATGGACCCTTTTGTTTGACACATTGGCAGTTTAAAATATTTTCATTTTTAGATGACGGGGAGAGCAATAGACATGATTTTAAGACGATAATCTTATTTAACCTTAGGCTTTTATGATACCATAGGCTAAAAGTTTAACTAAAATGCAATAACAGTTAAATTATTAAGTTAAATTATGTTCATGTACTTTAAGTAGGCTACATTATCAGTCAGCAACTATGTTGGATGAAATGACACAGCAGAGAATAAATTGGATATTAAAATCAAGGAATTTTTTTTATTTAACTAAGTGCACAAGTTGATCTTCACGGCCATTGGTAGCTGGTGTTGACTTCTTCCCCATCTTCCACTCAGCAGTCACCTATTATATATTGTGTAAACTTTAGTTGAAAGTGTTCTTTACAATAGCTAACATAAAAGAAGACATTATGTAATGAAATGAGTTGATGCTATCAACTTTGCAATGTTTGGTTTGCAAGACTTTTACTTTTACACCAACATATTTACTGGTGAAACATCTGTCTTTACTACATCTACTGTGTTCTTAACTACAGTTGTGTGAGAGTACTTACATTCCATTGGCAAAACTGTACTGATATCCAGAAATGCTGCCAGGAGTTGATGTAGATGAGAGGAGATGAATCTAACAGCCAAAATAGAACGGACAGGAATAAACTGGAAAATACAGAAAAACAGGTATTAAATCACATATCACAATACAATAGAATATTAAAACTGATATTGATAACCAAGTAGTGAAAGGTACTTATCTTATTGAACCATGTTTCAGGAAATAGGCCAGTGTTGGTGGTATTTCATTGGTGCTCTCTGCTGTGAAAATGGAATTAAAACAAGAGGAAACTATACTTACCTGCAATCTACTTACCTGAAAATACTATCTTCTGGTGGCTCAGCTATACCCATGCCCCGTAATGCAGGCTCTAGATATGCCAAAATCAAGAAGATATATACTGTGAAATACAGTATGTGTACCAGCATTCTTTCTGAACATGGCAATATGGCATTTGATTATTTAAAGATGAAATCCAGTCGCCTTTCCTTCTTTGTGAATAATGAAATCACACGGTCATGCAGAACATCTCTGGCCTTTAAATTCAAAAGCAGCTCTGTCTCAATGGCCATTAGTGCAAGAGAGGATAGCCGTGCCTGTCCAGTTGAGTTCCTAGAATAAGTCTTTATTCTTTTCAGAGCTGAAAAGGACCTTTCCACTGAAGCAGTGGATACAGGGATGGTAACAGCCAAGCAAACAAGGGCATACAGTTGGTGCATGCTCCTTTGTAATCCTTTCTGCTGGAGGTACAGACAAACATCTGATGGGCTCTTACCTTCAAAGTCTGCCATACAATACATCACACTGAGCTCAGCTTTTAATCGGGTCATATCAAACAATGGTCCATGGCTCGCCCTCAAGCTGTCAAAAGCTGCCTCTGGGAATGTTGCTCGGTAGGTTGCAAACTTTGAGGCATCAAGAAGAGAGAGGAATGAAAGCCTCTGATGATCCTTGAAACAAGAACTTGTCTGCATCACGATGCTGTCAAGAATCTGGCCATGGAGTTGCTTGTATCGGTGGCGAACATTCTCGTCTGGGTGACCTCTGCGAGTTCTCGGTGCCCCTACCTCACGCATAGTGGATGCATAAATGTTATCAAAGCTCTCCTTCTCATGTTCAACGATGCCACAAAACTCATTCACCCGGTCAAGACAGAATTGTATGTCCAGTGTTTTGGTCTGCAGTATGTCGAACAGAACGTCGGCATGAGTGAACACACCAGAGAAAGCGGAAAGCATGAAACAAAAATCAAAGCTGCACAAAAGACTAATGTAGCCATCTGCACTCCGCACAGCATCTTGATCATAGTCATCGTGGTTTTCAAGAATTGTTTCGAAAACATCAAGAAGGTTGCAGTTCCTTATTTTGCCAACTGCGTTGGTGTTGCATTACACACTGACTGACATGCCAACCTAGTCAGGGTGCGATTTGTGAATAAAATCTGAGGGGGGATGCGTTATCGCTCCTACACATCACTCCATCCTAAGCCTCAATTTCAATAGTCAATTTGATTTTAGAGGCTCCTATGTTGTATGTTTCCTTTTCTTTAACTTGTTTAGCTGGATTCTCCAGTGCAGTGAACAAGCCGCTGCATCCTGCAGTGAGTCAAGACCAGAAGTTAACGTTACCACACACGCACAGTGATATAGTCTTTTGATTTTAGACAGGGCCGGTTCTACGTTATTCTGGGCCAGGGAGCAACATGCACGCGCGCCCACGACCGCGACAGCCATATGGCCGAGGTATACGCACGCGGCACAGGTGAGCACAGGCTACCAGGAGAAACATGAAATCATCAAATAAACGCTTTCTGTGGTGATTCTGCATTAAGTGCATTCTGTGTCTCACTTACCAGCTTAAAGCGTTGTTGCTTTTTGTTTCTGGCAGTTTCCCTATTGGCTGATAACGATTTATTTTTAAAAAGTTCCCCCTCCCCCCGTGGGGAGTAGTAGGCTATGTTAAGCCATCTGACTGCGAGTATCAAGACGTGAGATCAAGAGATTCTGTTCTTGGTAGGTTAAACTAGTAGAAAAATGTCTGTAAACAAATTTGGTAGCCAGAAAAAAGAACATAAACAGAGGATAGAAAATACAAAAAAGGAGGGAGAGAACGCAAAGAAGGTAGGCCTATGGTTCTTGGCTTAACTATATTATCTTAACTAATTGCCAACTAATATCTATATTATTTTAACTAATTGATCTGAATTGCGTATGCCTAGGCCATATGGCTGTCGTGGTCGTGCGTGTATGTTGTGCGTGTGCATGTGTGGTAACGTTAACTTCTGGTCTTGACTCATTGCAGAAAGCGGCTTGTTCACTTCACTGGAGAATCCAGCTAAATAAGTTAAAGAAAACTAAACAAAACTTCATATTTTTAGAGCCTCTAAAATCAAATTGACAATTGAAATCGAGGCTTAGGATGGAGTGATGTGTAGGAGCGATGACACATCCCCCCTCAGATGTTTTCACAAATCGCACCCTCACTAGGTTGGCTTGTCAGTCAGTGTGGAACGCAACCTCAGATCAACGCAGATGGCAAAATAAGGAACTGCAACCTAATTTCAGTGGCTAATATAAAGCTCTCCAGAAAATTTCTAGTGGTTCTCATATGCATTGATGGATTTGCGAGATCTCGCAAAAGAAAGTCAAGATCTCGCAAAAGAAACTCGAGATCTCGCAAAAGAAAGTCAATATCTCGCAAAAGAAACTCGAGATCTCGCAAAAGAAAGTCAAGATCTCGCAAAAGAAACTCGATCTCGCAAAACAAACGCAAGATCTCGCAAAACCAACCTCAAGATCTCGCAAACCTAGTCAGTGTTTGTCCCCAGTACATACCTTTTCTCCGTTTTTTTTTTTTACCTTTGGTTTTTTTTTTTTCATGTCACCTCCCGGGCTCCGTACATAGGCTATGCGACGCAAACGGAACGAATGTCATTTATTTTTCTTTATTGCATTTTGCATTTCACATTATCCATTAGGTCAACATTGTCTTTGTAGCCTAATCCCTTAGGTGAAAATACGGGATAATTTTTGTTTAGCAAGTGACTATACTGTACAACTTCAAAAAGTCATATACCACTTGTTTTTCCATTTTCCATTTCACTTCCAAAACAGAATAATGAATGAACGCAAAAGTACACGGACCGGAACGTGAGATCCGATTTGTCCATTTTCGTTTTGAGTAAAAAATCAGAAAATGAAAAAAACGACTCGTTATCATTGTTTTTCACTTTGATTTTAGAAATGGATATAGAACAAATAAGTGCATTTCTGTTTTTGGATTGTTGGTTTTAAATGGAAAAATAAATGAACAAATCGTACGGACCTGATTTGTTAATCATTTTTACACTGAAAACAATAGAATAACCCTTTGTTTGGTGATTTCCCACATTGATTTTATTGTCTTTTCAAAATAAACACATATGCAGTTTGAGTCTTGCAAGATATTTTAAAAAAGTTGCGACAATGAAGCATTTACAACTTTTTAACATGTGTCATTTCTTTTCACAACACTCAAAAGACGTTTAGGGACAGAAGACACCAGGTGATGGAATGTTTCAGGTGGAATTTCGTCCCATTCTTCCTGTAAACATGTCTTCAGGCGTGCATCAGTATGAGGCCTTCACAATGTCACCCATTTTCTGTTGGGGATAGCACCCGGACCTTGTCGCAGTCATGCCCTTGTAATATGTGCTGTTTTGCATTGTCTTGTTGAAATATACATGGCCTTCCCTGGAAGAGGCGTCGTCTTGATGGCAGCATATATTGCTCTAATATCTGTATGTACTCCTCACCATTAATGATGCCTTCACAAAAGTTACCCTTGCCAATGGCACTGACACAACCCTAGACCATGACAGACCCTGGTTTCTGTTGCAGGTAACAGTCTGGAAGGTCCTTTTCAGGTCCGGAGCACCCAGCATAAATTTTTTCCAAAAAATACTTGAAATACTGATTTGACCATAATACACATTTCCACTGTGTCATGGGCCATCCGAGCCCAGAAAATTCAACAACACTTCTGGACACAGTTAACCCTATACCCGCCAAAGTCGCAAAATTGCGACAAACGTCACTGATTAAAACAGACAATAGATCCATGTACGGTGACATCTCATTTGTACTTTCCACCACTAGTTGGCAGACACCCAGAGCTTCGATTCAAGCTCAACCTTTTTTTTCTAAATGTTCAGGAAGCATGGGAGAAACACGAGAGAAACACACGAAGAAGGCGTGCATTCCCTCCATAACGCGGAAGCGATGCGGGTAGGGATGTAACGATATGAAAATTTAACCTCACGGTTATAGTGACCAAAATTATCAAGGTTTTCGGTATAATCACGGTATTTCTAAAAGTGTGTTCAATATGTTCAAAAAGCACTGATAGGCCTACACAAGCTGAAATAGTTTCAAAAAGTGTCCCGTTCACTTTTTTCTTCATGTTTAATTGGCTATGTGCTTATAGCTTAACTTACCCTACCATAACTTGGAGTTTGCTATTTCTGTTATTTGGATGCAATGAGTGAGACCAAAGTGAGTGTTCAAAATAAAACTTTAGGCTACTGTATTCTCCTGATAACGTGAGTGGAATGGATTTAATGTGGACGTGAACATAAAAAGACGCAGAGTGGCTACATGATACAGTGCACATTTTGCGGTGAAAAAGTTCCGCCTTTTAAAATCAGGTGTAGCCTAATCTGAATCGTAGTTAAAACCATCAATTAGACAACAGAATCAGTAGGGTACCAGTTTTGTTCCATTGTACCAGGCCTACTATATGTCAAAAGCAGGCTCGGATGAAGCTGGGAAGGATTAAACACACGGTTTCCACACCACGGTAATCAACAATGATAATCATGATGTTTGAAATGAAAACGGTAATTATTATCGTCAACATTTTTATCGCGGTTTACCATTACACCGGTAATCGTTACATCCCTAGATGCGGGCCATAGTTTTGGACAAATTGAAGCAGAAATACACCAAATGTATACACCAAACGTGTGATGAAGTCTCGGGTCTTTTATTCATCTATTCGGATTCTAAAGGATAAAATCTGCATTTTGGAGGATATGATCGATCGTCTATTGGCAGTGATAGTCACGAAGCGTCTGTGAATGGAGTTGCATTTTGGCGTCTTTGCGACAGTGTTCACTAAGCATACCATGCTTATTTCTACCCTCTGCCCAACATAGCTGTAGGTGCAAGTGGTAATAGTGATGATAGTGTCCGTAATGGACGTGGTATTACATGCGATTACACACGAGAAACACATAAGAAGACGTGCATTTGGAACAACATGGAAGCAATGCAGGCCATAGTTTTGCACAAATTGAAGCAGAAATACACCAAATGTTGAAGAAAAAGTTAACATGTGATGAAGTCTTGGGTCTGTTATTTACCTAGTCTGATTCTGAAGGAGAATATCTGCCTTTTGGAGAATATGAGCGATCGTCTAGTCACGTTGCGTCTGTGAATGGAGGTGCGTCTTTGCGTCTTTCCGACAGTGTTCACTAAGCATACCACACTTATGTCGACCCTCTGCCCAACGTAGCTGAAGGTGCCAGTGGTGAAGGTGATGATAGTGTCCGTAATGGACGTAGTAAAGACAGCAGGGGTAGTAAAGCAGTAAAAATAGGGCTCTGAAGAACTACAAAGTCACCCGCGATAGGAACTGATTTGACCAGGCTACTTTATTGTATAGTAGAATAAGGTTTGTGGTTATAGTAATAGTTTACTATTGTTGGTTTACATGTGACTGCTTTCCTGTTCAGGTGTTATGTGGGTGAAATGATAAAAAAGTAAGCAAAACTGCTCAAATATATGTTCAACATCCAGTATTTACTGAAATGTGCATAATTCAAGGTGGTTGTCATCCAGTGACGTCATAATATGCAAATTAGATGTGTAAATTTACCCCCTTCATGAACTTTTGTTCATACTCAATGATTTTCACATTTACAGTAGGACTTTATCTCTGACCACTTTCAAGCCATGGCCTTTTGAAATTTTGATGTAAAAATCAAATGATGTTTTTTTTTAAACCTGGCGCCTAAAGGGTTAAGATAAGATAAGATAAGATAAGATAAGATTCCTTTTGGCACAGTAAAGTTTGAATTGGCATTTGCGGATGTAGTTTTGTATTGTAGTGCTTGACAAAGGTTTGCCAAAGCAATCCTGAGCCCATGTGGTGCTGCTGTTCACCGGTTCGAGTCTGGGCGTGTGCAGGGCTGAGCTGTGCGGTTCAACACGCCACAAGTTACACATGAGCCAAATGAAATAGTTATCATTTACCTTGTTAAACTCTGATCACACGCACATGCACACACACACTGAACATTGACACAACTGATAGGAAATAGGCTACATATTGTTCGTAATACATTGTATTGTGTCTGCAGGCATACAGTATGAACACCATTTGCTTAGTCCAGATGCTCCTACATTTTCTTGCAATATGTGGTAGAAAATTTTTGCATTTCCTTTTCTCATCTCCTTTATCTTCAGTCGTTCTTTCTGTGATCTGGCCTCCCATTTCTAGCCTTCATCTTCAGAGTTGTCTGTGTTATCCGTCTGTGTCTATTTATATCCACTAACTCTACCCTCTTCTCTCATGTGTGTTCTGCATGCGAAAGGACAAAAGCATAAAAAATATAAAAGAAACTTTAGGAAATCTAAACACACCAAACAAAAGACAGGTATGTCAGCTTGTATGTTATCAATGTGTGTGTTCGTGAACTGGGGGCCATGGTTCTGTGCCTATTGTGTATGAGTGATATTTTTGGATGGGACAATAAACTTTTTCCATTGTTTAACTGAATAGTTATATATACCCAGGGGGCAAAACCCTACTTTTTGTAATGAGATAGGATCGTGTAAAAGGTTGTTATACATAAAATGAAAACTTGAATGTTCACAAGGGTCACCTGGGTTCATAACCCGGTCAACAAAAATCTTCAGGATGTGTATCCCTACTGTAAAAATAGTGCTTTGAACTCATGGGAGTTCCCGATCACTCACTTAGCATTATAATCTGAATACATATCTCAGTGATAGTTCACACTAGAAATTATCAGATCTGCTGACACAGTGAAAAACATGCTTTCAGATGATGCCTTTCAGATGATGCCTGTTATGCAAGTCATCTGAAATAAAGACTTGAAGTACTTAAAACGAAATACTTAAACTGTTGTTGGTCATTTTTATAGAACATTCTGTTTCCATGTTTTTCCTCTAGCTTAGCCCACAATAAAGAAAAGGCTATTGGTCTGTAGATGAGTAACCCAATATTTTACACTCTTTACACTCAAATTTGGGAAGCAACCATTGTGATACCACGCCCTCACATGCCAGGCACTAATTCCTGCTGTAACATAGGCTAAAACATAAAAAAACCTTTCCCTGGAAATGAAATTGAGCCTAGAACCGATGCATATGTATGGTACTTTAACTCAGTGTTTCCCAAACTTTCTTTCCGAAATAATAAGGAATGTGAGGAGGTTACTATTATCTTTAAAGAGTGCATCTACAATTGAAACTATCTACAGCCTATGACGCAAATTCAATAGCCATGTCCAGTATACGGATGTCTGCTTTAGTTGACTAGATTTTAATCGGTCAAGTTGAAGAGCTGGTGTCCGTTAATGTTCGTGCAAATAGGCTGATTCATGTCCTTTGCATTTTGCAACTGCGAGGTCCATGGTAGGCGCCCCACAGAAATGTTTCATTTTGCGAGTGAGATGTCCAGGCTGTCCCCTGTGCAACGTGTTCGCCCCCCAGTTTCAGAGCTATTCTAAATGCAAAATTGCACAGAGGGCCATGACCGTGGTAAACAAACTATATCCTAATAGAAAACTTATAGCTTTCCTGGCTAAATGGTATAAGTTTGGCCTATTAGACAACATAAATTGTGTTGATGACCCAAATAAAATCTCCTGCGACCCAGTCTTTGGGAAACACTGCTTTAACTTACTTAAAATAAAGGACTTATATTTCGACTAGACTTGTATTTCGTGCATTTGGCAAAAGCCCCAGACAGCAGCCTAGTGTTATTGGGATTCGTTATTTGTAAAAGTTGTTTACTTCGCCCTGCTCGACTGTGCAATGGCAGCTCCTTACTTTCACTTTCTGCTGCCCTCACAGTCAGAATGGACGGTAGCCTAATAACATGGGATGTGTGGCGTATGAGGTTGGTACAGACTACTGAAGATTTTAGATGAGTGACCGCAATAGTAGTCCTAAGTAGCTTTTTTGCAAGGCCCAGCAAAGGCTGGCAATGTGGAATATTCTGCTGTTTGGTGCACAAGCAAGTGTTCAGATTGGCTGTCTATCCATCTTTTACGAGGATTTCACTGGAGCAGATCTTCCACACAACTTCGGTAGCCTGGTCAGTATGTGTCTTAGCAGTGCACTTTCATCAGGCCATAGCCTATATCATATTTTAGATTAGTTTTTTTTTTTAATTAGTGTTTACTAGCCCCCCACCCCCACTGACGATATCATCGTCCATCATCGCAATGTTTTACTGCACACATTGTCAAATGCCAATTAAGGGGACATTGCCCAAACCCTAACCTAAAGGAAAGGAAATAGTGCATGCAAAGCAAAGTGCATGCCAGGCAAGTTTTAAAGTTTTATAAGCTATTTCATTTCTAAAGTATATGATAAACAAATAAGTGCACTCAGTGCACTTAGACAGTGACCGACAAAGTGGAGAATTATTTATATACTAGTTAGAAAGTAGATACATTGGAAGACAGAAACAGTTAATTAGTTAATCAGGCGTCCATTAAAATTCGCAAACAATGGCGAACGTTTGCAAACAGTTTTCTGTTAGCCTTCAGTTTTCGAGTTTTGGGCGAACAATTGCAAACAGGAGGTAGTTCTCCGCGAACATACAGTGGAACTGGACGTGAGTTTGACGAAGGCAACAATGCAATTACCTTTACAATGGAATGTTAACACCAAATCGTTCAAATGTAACTGTACAAAGAGAACATGTTCACCACGAACGTTCGCCACTGTTTGCCAAATTTGAACGCACCTCAGTTTGTCCGCTAGTCAGTAAGTTGAGCAGGCCTTTATTAAGAGAACTCAACCTGATATTATTGGGATGAACGAGATTATATAATATAATATTATTATTATATGGCTCCTCAGAATGCTGCAGAAAGTTCCCAATAAGCATGTATGCTTCAGCAAGCACACTATTAACTAAAAGTGGATATGTAGTTAGTTGAGTAGCTCAAGCTCACTTCCACCTGTTTTCTACTGACAGCTTCTCCACTTCTAAGGCCCCCTTTCTCTGTGTACCTCTCCATTCAACTAGTTATATTGATGGAAGGCCCCTTACATCCATCAATCGTTCCATCTATTTACATTATTCCATTTATCCATCAACTCATCTATGTGTCAAGACACATACATCTGTCATCTGTTTACATGTATTCATTTGCATTAATTAATTTAGCAGACACTTATTTATCCAAAGCAGCATACAACCATGAGGAGTAACATTTAAAGCTAGATTGCATAGGAGACCTTAGATAACAATTAAAACTACAACAATACATACTACCAGAGGATGAGATTGCAGACGTTGAAGACAAGTCAAGTGTAGTTGAAGGAGATAGTGGTAGAAGAGGAAGGAGGTAAATGTAAAAGAATGGAAGAAGGGAAGTGAAAGTTAGGTGTGTTGAGTTGTTAGGAGTGTTAGGAGAGGAGGCACTCTGAAAAGTTGAGTCTTAATAAGCTTCTTGAAGATAGAGGGATAGAGCCAGACTGATTTGGATCTAGGACGTCATTCTATGAAGGGAATTTTGTGAATTGTTAAGAAACCTCCCTTTCGTAGAGTCCAGACGATATTTCTCCACTTGGGAGCAATATAAAGTTTTTCATGCTGCGGTGTTATCTAAACTAGTTTGAATGCAGTTAAAAATGTACTGGAAGCCAGTGAAGCATTAATCACATGTGTGATTGCTGGTGAGATGGTAGGAGATATGACTTGGAGGAGGTTGGTTGAAATTTGGTCCATTGGGCATGTAGTAGGACGGGTACATGTTAAGAGTTCAGACATCTCACTCCCATGAAGGAAATGATACAGTAGGACAGCTGCATTAGTGGCTGGTGTTTTAGTTTTGTGCCATACAGCGCGTCTTCTTCATATATAACTACATCTTTCTTCATCCATCTCTTCAATATAACTACTGTGATATCATGAGAGGCTACACGGCTCTCGGCGGGACAGTTCAGCAGTGCAAGGACACAAATTTAGAGTACAACGAAGGTTTTTAATAAAGTTCTTGGGAATTAACAAAAAGGTATGCCAAGTTCAAAAAGGTAACTAAGGATAAGGTTGATCTTTCAACCGTCAAAACTCAATGTCTCTTCAAACGTGAAATCATAGTCCCGATTCCCTCAGGTAAATCTCTTCTTGAAAACAAGTCTTCAGCCTTACTTTAGACAGCACCGCAGCCCGTGGCCAATCCGGCGGTAAGTATTCCAGTCTTCAGGTAAGTATTCCAGTCTTCAGGTAAGTATTCCAGTCTTCCAGTACTTCACGTGGAAAGTGCCACTTCGACCGTCTGTAGCTCCTCTGAGAGCACAACTTGAGCTTGTCTCCCAAACCCCACTCTGACACCAACTGTGTCTCTGGGCCTTAAAAAGCCCTTCAGCTCATCAGGCCCTGATCGGTCTCAGGTGTGTTGGGATATCGTGTGTTTGAGGGGTGGAGTTTCCAACTCCACCAGCAGATGGAGCCAAAGCTGTCCGTGACTGCAGCCATCTCAGGGGAACGTAGCGGCCCTCCAGAACGCAGCCTCTCGTGACATCACACATCCCCCCCCTCGAGACCGACGTCCTTGTCGGGGTGAAGGAGGCGAAGAAGGCGTCGCGCCGGGAAAGGGCATCCGCATTGCCGTGGCGCTTGCCAGCTCTGTGAACAACAGAAAAGCTAAACGCTTGCAAGCTCAAAAACCATCTGGTAACCCTACTGTTAGTCTCCCGGTTCCTGGCCATCCACTGTAGAGGGGCATGATCAGACACCACCGTAAACCGTCGTCCCAGGAGGTAGAACCGCAGGGATTCCAGGGCCCAGGTTACAGCGAGGCATTCCTTTTCCACAGTGGAATAGTTCTTCGGGATGTTCCTCACCGTCATGTGCCTGGGCGAGTACAGCACCCAGACCCACCTCCGAAGCGTCCGCCTGGACAATGAAGTCCTTCTTGAAGTCCGGCGCCACCAGGATCGGACTGGAACACAGGACTTGCTTCAGGTCGACGAAGGCTGCCTCCGCCTCGGGATTCCACCTCACCATTTGTGAGTGGCGTTTGGTTGTCAGCTCTGTTAGAGGTGCAGCAATGGTAGCAAAATCCGTAATAAACCGTCTGTAGTAGCCGGCTAGGCCCAAAAATGACCTCACCTGTTTTTTGGTGATGGGCCGTGGCCCGCAACTTGGCTTCCTGAGGCTTGACCAACCCCCGCCCAATGGTGTACCCCAGGTAGTTCGTCTCGCTGAAGGCCAGCCTACACTTCTTTGGGTTTGCCGTGAGCCCTGCTTCCCCGAGTACACAAGTCTTCAGCCTTACTTTAGACAGCACCGCAGCCCGTGGCCAATCCGGCGGTAAGTATTCCAGTCTTCAGGTAAGTATTCCAGTCTTCAGGTAAGTATTCCAGTCTTCCAGTACTTCACGTGGAAAGTGCCACTTCGACCGTCTGTAGCTCCTCTGAGAGCACAACTTGAGCTTGTCTCCCAAACCCCACTCTGACACCAACTGTGTCTCTGGGCCTTAAAAAGCCCTTCAGCTCATCAGGCCCTGATCGGTCTCAGGTGTGTTGGGATATCGTGTGTTTGAGGGGTGGAGTTTCCAACTCCACCAGCAGATGGAGCCAAAGCTGTCCGTGACTGCAGCCATCTCAGGGGAACGTAGCGGCCCTCCAGAACGCAGCCTCTCGTGACATCACACATCCCCCCCCTCGAGACCGACGTCCTTGTCGGGGTGAAGGAGGCGAAGAAGGCGTCGCGCCGGGAAAGGGCATCCGCATTGCCGTGGCGCTTGCCAGCTCTGTGAACAACAGAAAAGCTAAACGCTTGCAAGCTCAAAAACCATCTGGTAACCCTACTGTTAGTCTCCCGGTTCCTGGCCATCCACTGTAGAGGGGCATGATCAGACACCACCGTAAACCGTCGTCCCAGGAGGTAGAACCGCAGGGATTCCAGGGCCCAGGTTACAGCGAGGCATTCCTTTTCCACAGTGGAATAGTTCTTCGGGATGTTCCTCACCGTCATGTGCCTGGGCGAGTACAGCACCCAGACCCACCTCCGAAGCGTCCGCCTGGACAATGAAGTCCTTCTTGAAGTCCGGCGCCACCAGGATCGGACTGGAACACAGGACTTGCTTCAGGTCGACGAAGGCTGCCTCCGCCTCGGGATTCCACCTCACCATTTGTGAGTGGCGTTTGGTTGTCAGCTCTGTTAGAGGTGCAGCAATGGTAGCAAAATCCGTAATAAACCGTCTGTAGTAGCCGGCTAGGCCCAAAAATGACCTCACCTGTTTTTTGGTGATGGGCCGTGGCCCGCAACTTGGCTTCCTGAGGCTTGACCAACCCCCGCCCAATGGTGTACCCCAGGTAGTTCGTCTCGCTGAAGGCCAGCCTACACTTCTTTGGGTTTGCCGTGAGCCCTGCTTCCCCGAGTACACAGCCTGTACTCGGGGTAAGTGGCTGGCCCAATCGGGACTTTGTATGACTACATCGTCCAAATATGCTGCTGCGTACCTCTTGTGGGGTGCGAGGACGCGATCCATCAAACACTGGAACGTGGCAGGCGCTCCGTGGAGACCAAACGGGAGCCGGGTATACTGGTAGAGCCCCCCTGGTGTGGCAAAGGCCGTCTTCTCCTTCGACACCGGGGTCAGGGGCACCTGCCAGTAGCCTTTGGTGAGGTCAAGGGTGGTTAGGAAGCGAGCATGCCCCAAGGAGTCTATCAAGTCATCCACACGAGGCATGGGGTATGCATCAAACTCAGACACTTCATTTAATTTCCGATAGTCATTACAAAATCGTACCGACCCGTCTGGTTTGGGAACCAGTACAATGGGACTTGCCCAGGCACTTTGGGACTCTTCGATCACCCCCAGCTCCAGCATCTTCCTTACCTCCTCATGAATCACCACTTTACGAGCCTCCGGCACGCGGTAAGGGCGCTGGTTTACCGTTTTGCCAGGCATGGTGCGGATCTCGTGTTGGACCACCTCCGTGTGCCCAGGTAGGGAGGAGAAGACATCTCGGTTGCGATCCACCAACTCCAGGGCCATCTGCCGTTGATGTGGGGACAGGCTTGGACCCACCTGAACCTCTTCTCTCCCTGGTTCCTTGGTCTCTGTGGGGGGTAGACAACTGAACAACGCCTCCCTGGCGTGCCACTTCTTTAAAAGGTTAACATGATAAATCTGCTCAGGCTTTCTTTTATCAGGTTGCCTCACCTTGTAGTTTACCTCTCCCACCCGTTCAATGACCTCATATGGCCCCTGCCAGGTTGCCAGGAATTTGCACTCCACGGTTGGCACCAGGACCAGCACTCGGTCCCCGGGCTTAAACTCTCTGGGTTGAGCAGATCTATTGTAGGAGGCTTGCTGTTGCCGTTGAGCAGTCTCCATGTGTTCACGCATCATGGGATAGACAGCCTTCATTCTCTTTCTCATGGCCCCGACATGCTCGATCAGGGTCCGCTGTCGGCACGGTTGCTCCTCCCAGGCCTCCTTGGCGATGTCCAGCAGTCCTCGGGGTCTGTAAGACAGCAAGAGCTCAAAGGGTGAAAAACCAGTAGACGACTGAGGTACCTCTCTCACCGCAAACAGTAGGTATGGTAGCAGCTGATCCCAGTTGCGCCCATCTTCCCCGATCGCCTTCCGCAGCATGGATTTTAGGGTTTTGTTAAAACGTTCGACGAGCCCGTCTGTCTGGGGGTGGTAGACCGACGTTCTCAGCTGTTTGATTTTCAGCAGAGCACAGAGTTCTTTCATAACCTTGGACATGAATGGACTCCCTTGGTCTGTCAATATCTCCTTCGGGAGCCCCAGACTAGTTGACAGAAGGAACAACTCCTTGGCGATCTGTTTGGACGTAGCCTTCCTCAGCGGGATGTACTCAGGATATCGGGTTGCATAGTCCAAGATGACCAGAATATACTGATGTCCCCTGGAACTCTTCGGTAAGGGCCCAACGATGTCCAGTCCAATCCTCTCAAACGGGGTCTCGATAATGGGCAAGGGAATGAGCGGGTTTCTATATGTGGGCTTTGGCGCCACCCGCTGACACTCAGGGCAACCACGACAGTAGTTCTCCATCTCTTTGTGCACCCCTGGCCAAAAGAAGCGTCGCAAGATCCTTTCTTTCGTCTTCTCCACCCCTAGGTGGGCCCCTAGCGGGTGGGTGTGTGCTAGTTTGAGTACGGTGGTACGAGGAGCTGTTAATGCAACTCACCATTTTTGCCTTGGACGTCTTCCTCGCTGGAGATTGGAGCACTTCCTGGGACCATGTTCTCTTCCTCTGTGTCTGGACCAGTCTCTGAATCAGCCTGGGCACCTGCCATCCCTGCAAGAGCACAGGCTGGAGTGAGTGGTTCTGAGGGTTGTATTTGCGTATTCTCAGGATACGTCTTACCTCTCCGCTTCCGAGGTACTCGGGTCAGCCTCTCCCGAGTCTCCCTCCACAGTGGGTGAAAGGCTGGGCAGTCTCGTCCAATTAGGACAGGAACGGGTAGGGAATCAACCACACCCGCTGTCGTGAGGATGGTTCCCCTGGTGGTGGTCATTGCGAGTTCAGTGGTGGGGTAGTCTCTGGTGTCTCCATGGACACAGGAAACCGGGAGGACTTTCCCTGGGTTCAGACACGATGAATCCACCAGATCCTTATGCACCAGGGTGACCCGGCTACCGGAATCTAGCAGAGCTTCCACATCATGGTGATTCACCGTCACCGGGCAGGTGGGGGGTCGTTCTTGGGCGCCATCTACGTCAAGGCCTGTTGACTAATGAGCCGTTTCGCCTCATAAGGCAGGGCCCGTAAGTATTTGTCCACAACAACGGCCTCCACTAGTGCAGCTGCCATACTCTTCTCCAGTTCCAGCCATTTCCGCGTGATCCGGACAAGTTCGTGCATCTGTGCACGAGGAGGCTGGTCTGGTTGAAAGGTTCAGCTGTGGAACCGCTGGGCCATGCCAAACTTGGTGAGCCCACTTCTGCTGAGGATCTCCGCCTTCAGTGCATCGTAGTCAGTCGCCCTGTCAGAGGCCAGGTCCCGGACAGCATTCAGCGATTCCCCCGACAGAAAGGGGGCTAACAGTCCAACCCACTGTACCTTGGGCCACGCTTCCCTAGTGGCTGTAGCTTCAAAGGCGTGCAGGTACGCCTCAACGTCATCTGTGGCCCCAATCTTGGATATAAAATCACTCGCCCTTATTGGGCGGACATTACGAACGGCCAACTGTCTCTGCAATTGCAGTTCCTCTGTCTTCAGGAGGTTGGCTCTCTTTTGCTCCTCCAAGAGAGCCACGTTCGCTTGCGTCTGGGCTTGCTGGCCAGCCACCAGGGCTTTCAAAATGGCCTCCATTTTGTTTTGTGGGAGGTCTACGGCCAATTTAGAAAATTGGGATATCAAATGTTCAGTGTCCTCCTCTGACATGCACTATTAGCGTTTGAACTATGCCTGCATTCTCCACCATATGTGATATCATGAGAGGCTACACGGCTCTCGGCGGGACAGTTCAGCAGTGCAAGGACACAAATTTAGAGTACAACGAAGGTTTTTAATAAAGTTCTTGGGAATTAACAAAAAGGTATGCCAAGTTCAAAAAGGTAACTAAGGATAAGGTTGATCTTTCAACCGTCAAAACTTAAACAATGTCTCTTCAAACGTGAAATCATAGTCCCGAAAAAAGTCTTCAGCCTTACTTTAGACAGCACCGCAGCCCGTGGCCAATCCGGCGGTAAGTATTCCAGTCTTCAGGTAAGTATTCCAGTCTTCCAGTACTTCACGTGGAAAGTGCCACTTCGACCGTCTGTAGCTCCTCTGAGAGCACAACTTGAGCTTGTCTCCCAAACCCCACTCTGACACCAACTGTGTCTCTGGGCCTTAAAAAGCCCTTCAGCTCATCAGGCCCTGATCGGTCTCAGGTGTGTTGGGATATCGTGTGTTTGAGGGGTGGAGTTTCCAACTCCACCAGCAGATGGAGCCAAAGCTGTCCTTGACTGCAGCCATCAGGGGAATGTAGCGGCCCTCCAGAACGCAGCCTCTCGTGACATCACACTACATCCATATACATCCATCCATCCATGTATCTATCATCAATTAATCTACCCACATTCATCCATCTACTTACATCCAACCATTTATCTATCAGCCTTTCTGCATTCAGTATTAATATTTATATACGCATCCATCGATATATCTATCCGTATCTATCCATCCATCTCTCCATCTAACTATGCATCCATCTATTCATTCATGTATCCATCTATCATCCACTCATTTACCCACATCTATCCATCTATCTACATCCAACTATTTATCTGTCTGTGTATGTACATGCATCCACATCTCCATATATCTACATCCATCCATCTGTCTATCTACTTCCAGGGCTGTAATTTGTTTTGTTTTGCTCAAAGCAGTGGTGCTACAGGGCACACAATTTGTAGCATCGGTACAGCTCTAAAATCAACCACAAGTAGTGCAGCTCATCATAGGTAAGTGCCAGACAGAGGCCACAAAGGTTACATAAAACAAAATCCAAACTTTAGCAAGAAATGTTTTCAGACAAACTTCATGGTCTAATTCAATGTGGTTCACAAAAAATGGGATGACCAATACCATCTCCCATCAACCTAGAAAGATACTAAAAACACAAACTATTTCTTTGTTTAGTCGGAGCAGCTGGTAGATCTTTATGTGAAGACCTTATGTGTCTTTCCCTTGGTGCGCATCAATGTAAATGCTTGACTGGGTCTTCAGTTATCTGTAGTATCAAAATTACCATCACATTGGATAGCTACTTTCACCTTGAGTGAAATACTTACGATGTTATCTGGAATTGTTATCTGGTAAGTGAAACTAGTTCAAATATGAGTTTATCGGATAAAAGGTTGTATTTTCATAGAAGTGAAAGGAATGGCACAGATTACGATTACTTTTTTTTTTACTTGGAACACTGTAGCCCCTGACTGACAATTTTAGGGGTGCAAGCATAAATTATAGGGGTACTCACTTTAAATTGACTGGCAACGCAAGTATTTTCTTCCCCCCACATTTTAATTGTGTTACTGATAAATGTTGTGGCAATAGATACAGAAATGATGTGCTGTTTTATACAAGAGTTAGGTCCAGTTGAACTATGCATTAATATATGATTGGAGAAGAGTCATCATCATGAGACGTGACCGTTCCATTCATTCAAAGCCAGAGGGCAGCGATTTCATAATGTTGCATTTGACCGTTATTAAGAGAGTAAATCTCTCAATCACATCTAGAGCTGAGGATACAGTTCGGGGTGTTGGTGTTTTTGTAATATCTAAGTCATATAAACTCCCTCAGCCATTGCTGACGGAAACATTTTTTTATTTGTTTTCTTGCCTTTTTCGCCACATCACCTTCTGAATCTGACGCTTCGCCTGATTTTTCCTCCTCAACCTCAGGAATTTGTTGCTGTAGGTCCTGGATGACGTGACCTGTGCAGTTAACTAATCACTCCTGAACCCTCCCCCTCTCACAAACATTGGCCTACACTGTCAGACGTGTTCCCTTATTGTTTTTCAACATGAAATAAAATAATAATGCAGGTCGCACATGAGCGAGTAGATGAAAATACTTGCATTGTCTCAAAAAAATGCTTGCTGTCTGGATCTCTGAATTAATAGGAAATATTCTGATTACGTGCACAATGAAGACATCAGTTTGTTTCTAGCATAGACTACCACAGAGATATACAGATTTCAACAGTAGAAATTGGCCGTGCTACTGTGATTGGGTGACTTCTACATGTAAAAAGCAGCATTAGGAGTGCTGTGGACCCTCTATGTAGGTTTCCAGTAATTGTTGACCAGGTTGTACACCCAGGTTGTGATCCTTGAAGTTTTTAGATATAATTTCTGGGTCCCAACCTTTCAATGTATTAAGAAATGGTAACCATACTCAAAAGTCTACGTGTGTGTGGTAGTATGAAGTATGAAATCCTCATTTAGCCTTAGTAGCTACAGTGTTTTAATGAGCAGATACATTGGAAACCATATTTATGTATTGCCATGTGATCCATAAATACCAATGGTGCATTCAAAATATTTACAACCACTTGATTGAACTGGTTATTTCATTTCAGAGAATCCTCAAGAAGAGAAAAAAGACTCATTTGTAGAGAAGCTTGCCACACAGGTCATCAAAAACTTGCAAGTGAAAGTCACCAGCATCCATATAAGATATGAAGATAATGTAAGTTGTAGGAATCTGGAACGGTCTCCAACCCAACATTAAATCTGCTGTGCCAGTCTCAGCTTTTAAATCTTAAATCATTTTTACAAAATAGAATTTCTTAATAAGTGAGGGGTTCATTCTTTGAATCTATGTTGTATTTGCTATTATTACTACTACTACTACCCCTACTACTACTATTATTACTACTACTACTACCCCTACTACCACTTTCTTGTTTGTACACATTTTTACAATTGCTTTTTCACCCATTTCTTTTCCTTCATTTCACATATCGTGGTAAAGCAATTTGTGCTCATTACTTGCAAAGTGCTATTAAACCAAATGTATTATTATTATTATTATTATTATTATTATTATTGTTACTAGTAGTAGTAGCAGTAGTAGCAGTAGTGTGAAGTCACTATAAATTAAGTTACAATACAGTGCGATATGTAATGTCCACAACTTTGCTTTTTTATTATAGGTATCAAATCCACAGAAGCCCCTCTCAATTGGTGTAACCCTTGCAGAGCTTAGTTTGCAGGTGAAGATGCAAACACAAGTATTTGTGTCCATGCAACCGTTTGTTTGTTTTTTGTGTTGCTTTGCTGATGCTTGAGCATACACATTATGGGTAAACTTTTTAAATGGTTATGTACCTGCTTTTAGGCACATCATTATGCTCTTATATATTACAGACCACGGATGAGAATTGGAATATGTGCATCCTTGATGAAGCCTCCAAGATATTTTATAAGGTAACATTATTGGTCAAACAAATGACATTTACATTTTTTTCCCACTTCATTTACCAAAACTTTCCCTTTCTCTGCAGCTGGGTCGTTTGGAGTGCCTTTGCACTTACTGGAATGTCAACAGCTCTACTATGTCCTCTGGGTCATGGGAGGATATTGTGGTAATGTACCACACACATTCATCATTTTCACGGACTAACGGACTAAAAAGTGTCACACATTGTGACCTTTTTATTGTTAATGTTTAATCTCATATAACCATAAAAAGCTGATGATGAACAAAGTATCCTTTCATCTATTTACCTATTCTAAATTGGGCCCACTTTACTCAAGAGTGAACTTCTAGTGGCAAATTTAAAGCCTGTGGTGCAGGTTAAACAACACTTTCAATTAATGGGTACATTAAGCACTCAAGATATGTATATAAAGTTAGATATGTCTCCAAAATGGTGTTAAAGTCTAGTTTTTGTAGTTTTTGGTTAGTAACGGTTATTTTTTACGCAATTCGGCGATGACGTCATATGAGGTAGACGTGGTGGAAGCTATTTTTTACAGCTTAATCACTGGAGAGTTGGTGAAGTGTCCTGGTGAGTTGCTAGCGCAGCAACGAGCGCTGGAGCTAGTATATGAATAGCAGTGGGTAGGCCTACAATAACAACTTTTTTTACTGTCGAGTGAAAGTCAACGTTTTCTTTATATCTAGTGACAGTGATTATGTCGTTGGCTCAGATAAGTACCCTAAACTTAGAAGATCTAGAAATAGAAGGCATATTATGCTAGCTATGTAGCTGGACCCACCTGTGAACCCCTAGTGTTTATTTTAGGGCTGTCAAAATAACTGATTAATTTCGATTAATTAATTTGAGAAAAAAAAAAATAAAAAAAAATAGTGCAGATTAATCGATTCCGTATGACCTTTGACCCCGAGCCATTCTAGTCAGTAAAAATTAGACTGTAAAATGAAGGAGAGAGAAGAAAACGTGCTGCCTGGATCATTGATTGGAACATTTACTTTTAAAAAACGGCCTGATGGTGTTGATAAAAAATAAAGTGTTGAAAATAAAGTCCTCTGCAATTAAATGCCTTGTATGTGAAAAAATAAACTTCTTCCCAAAGCACTTTTGAATTTATTTCCTCAGCATATTAGGTCATATCATAGATTATTATGGCAATTACTTGAACAGTGAAAATAATAATAAAAGAGTTTTTGAACTTGTAATATCACTAATGCTGATTATTCAATGATTCATTTGAATTTAAATATTTAAAATACTTTCACAGCAAAAATTATATATGCGATTAATTTAGATTAATTAATCACAGAGTATGTAATTAATTAGATTAATTTTTTTAATCGATTGACAGCCCTAGTTAATTTCTAAGCTTTCAGGCTACCTCTTTCTCCGGTGAAAATGTTGTTTGCAAACGTAGCCGACGCCGAGTAGGCTGGTCGTGTCTTCAGTGTGATTATAGTGCTAGTTTTCCCCGTGATTGACATTGTCATTGACACCGTCAGGGTACCGCTTACCGGGAGAGCGTAATAAGCGTGTCTGTGTCGCTGTGTTTGGCAAATTGGCAGGTGTCTGTGTGGGCGGTGTCGTCCCATGGAAACTGTGGTGGAGAGCTTGTGTTGTAGGGAGGTGAGCGCGTTTTGGTAGCTGAGGAGCGTCCTGGATTTGAGGCATGCTGCCTGTATCCGTTTGTGCTACACATAGCATACTCACACTTCAGGCAAGATCATGGTCCCCTTCAAGCCAGCACGCACGAGTATGTTCATGGTTTATGTTTACTTTACCAATCTTTTTACACTTAGTTCTTTGAACCAACAGTTATAGGAGAGAGGAGATGTGTTGCATACACAATAAACATGCATAACACACAGGCTTAAAATGACGTCTCCAACCTACTTACAGAGTTTTAAACTGAACAATCTTTCCTACTTATCCCTATGCAATACCGGTACACTGTGTACAGGCAGGCTATACGCTGGGCTTATGGGGTTTTAGGCAGGAGTATAAGGAAGCCTCTACCCTCTTGTGTGGTTTCAACCATCAGACAGCAATTCCAAAGTGGTGACCAGACCTATCAGGGCTTTCAATGGCCTCGTTTAGATGAACATGAATAAAAATAATTGTTATGCTTATTCTGTTGTGATCGCTCCATTGCCCTTAAAATGTTATAAAGTACACAGAACACATGAATTTTGTTTATTGTTTTTTGTTTAGTTTATTGGCATTGCTTGTAATGGTTACTGAACATTTAAACATTTACTGAACAAGGGCAAAGACACAGGTTGGAAGTAAACAAATCTCTATAAAAAAAATGGTTAGGCACAAAACATACAAGGATACAAGGAAGTTTATTGTCACATGCATATAGTTACTGGAAGTAAGAAATGCAGTGAAATTATGTCTGGTGTCTAGGTGCTGATGAATAGTTTTATTTTTTTTTACCATGTGTGACGGTCTGAGGACCGGCACGCAGGATTGGACCCAATAGCAGACACCAAATCGGGAATTGAAGGGAAAAGACTTTAATGTCAAAACTTAGCTTCAAAAGGGCAGTTCAAAAAAAAGGAAACTCTGACAGGGCAGGAACAAACTCCACAAAAGGCAGGGCAAAAACAGTCCAACACTCAGAAGATTTCGAAACTTCAAAAACAGATTAAATTCCAAAAGGCAACACAAAATCCAAAAACAGTCGAAGATCACAAAAACAAAGCTTGACACAGAGTACACTGGAGATACGGACTTGACAAGGACTTACATGACGTGACTGAAAGACTCAAAATAATCCAGCAAAGAACACAAGAAGAGACAGGGTTTAACTACACAGAACCAAACAGGACTAACAAGACACAGGTGGAAAGGAACAAGGCAATAATCAGGGAACAAGGCTCAGGTGAGGGGTATGGTCAATGAGCAAAAGCACATGACAAGGGTAAAACAAAGGAACACATGGTACAGGACACAGGAAGTAAATCAAAGCACAACAGGAAGTGACATAGGGAGATATAAGGCAAGGCAAAACAGACAAGAAATACATTCACTACAGAAAACAAGGAATACATGGCCAGGACCTAATGATCCTGGGCCGGATCCTGACACCATGCATAATTTTGCATGTAAAGCCTGCTAATTTAAATAATAACATGGGCCTTTATTAGCCTGGCTAATAAAGCATCTCATTGAGATGTGGTTTGGGAACTACACATTCATTTTCTCGTATTTGAAACGTGGTGTACGAATGCCCAGAGCCGTTTATTGGGCGCTACGAATGTCTATCAAATGCTTCTGTACGTACCTCATAAGGGCTTCGGTGTGTCGTCATCGTCTTGCTGCCCCCTCTGTTCTGTGATTGGTTCCTTTGTTGAGGTGAAAGGCGTGTAAGGCAGCGTGGGAAAATCCAGGCTAGGCCTTTATGAATGGAGTTAAAAAATGATAGTCGGTTGATTATGTACTTGGAGGAAAAAAATATACTTTTTTCGTATTACCAGTTTTCTAAAATTGTTATGATTAAATATGTAAATGAGGCATTTTCTATTTAAATAGATACCAATGTGCATACATTTCAAATACAGAAATCTGAACATTGGATAGTCAGGTTAAAAATTCATGTTTCATTTTGTAGGCAAATTCAGGTCAAATTTATTTACACTAGCAATTTTGGATTTCTCATTACTCCATGTGCCAGATGTATCAACGGTGTATAAAGTAGTTAAAATCATGTTGAGGTCTTTCTACACATGAAAGGGTATTTATTTATTAACCCTTAGAACCCTAGACTGTTTTAAGGATATTTTCACTACCTTTAGTTAGAAGGATTTATCCTGGTCATTGTAAGTGTAAATTCCATGTATTAATACTTGCATTGATTTAATTTAGATTTTTAAATAATAAAAATACAAAAAGCGTAGTATAAAAATTCTTATATTTTGACATGTATTTCACCACTGCAAGCTGGAATCTGTCCTGAATCTGGCAATATCACTGCCATGGTGGAGGGATTCTCTGGGGCTGAGCAATTTACAGACATATGTGGTGTGTGCCTTACAGAAATAAATGGCATTTTTTTTATTTTCTGCACTCCATATCTGTGACACGAACTAATCTGACCTGACTTGACCCGAGTTTGCGTGTTAGCCTGTGTGTGCCTATGGTGTATGCACTCAATGATTCTCTACAACAACTTTTTACTGCATTGCCATGAACAAAGTAAAGGCAGAAAATGTGTTTCTTTGTTGAACAAATTGGGATGCAATGAATTGGATGCCATGCTAGGATCTCAAAACTGGATTATGAACATGCTTTAGAGAAACACACGATAGAGTTGGATTATAAATGATGTTTTCTAAACAAAGTTCGGGAGGAGCCCTTAGGGATGATTGACACGAATGTCCGCCGCTGAGCAAGCACAACGAGGATCCACTCTTGCATACTTGCCGCTTGCCTCGCTATACTTCGCAAGGGGTTCATGTCACAGCACTCTGATTGACCCTCCATTATGTTTACCGGCCTCTTTTGGGCTGCTGAGATGTAGTGAGTCTACATGCCCCTCGTCTCATTTCATTCCTGATGGCAGATCTTGAGATTTAGACCAGGACACTATACGTTTACTACCAATCAGACTAAACCGATCAGTTCCGAAAAGGACACTTAGAAGTGTCCTCCGAAAAGGACACTTCTAAGGACAATATCCAACTCTGCCTCAGATCCTCAGCTTTCATACCCATCACACTACATCTCATATCGGTCAGCTCAGCATCGCTACTAGCCCGCTCTCTTCATCTCAGATGAACGGTACCCATCACTCGTCACAGGTTCCAGACTCTAATATATATCCTTGTTAAATCCGGTTCCCGCAGGCCGCTACTCTGTGCATTCAGGATAGGAGCTGCTACTACAGCTGCATGCATTGTCCTACCAGAGCAGCAATCAAATACTGAGCCGTTGGTCCACAGATGCCTATCAGTCCTACTGTACATCCATTCCATCTAGTGGATCTACGACTTGCTAAGCAAGCGCAAATGTAATTTCGGTAGTGGCCTTCCTTTCTGCTCTTTTTGGGGTGCAAGCGGCTATCGCTCTATCGCGATCTCCGCTTCAGGCAATCAATGACCATGGCCAGCTACCATGCGCAGCAACACGCGCTTAGCTTATTCACTCAGTATACTGTAGCAATCATGCCGACGGGCGAACTAGTGAAATTATGTTTTCTAAACAAAGTTCGGGAGGAGCCCTTAGGGATGATTGACAACAATTAACTCACCTGTCTTCCGCCGCCAGGGTATTTAAGCCAGCCTCCTTATCTATACGTCACACGCCGCAGCGCTCGCAAAATTATCCCTCCTCCCCTTACTCCTCCATTTCACTGATAGCCCAGTTACGCATCCTCCTTACACTGGGGGGTGCAAGCGGCCATCGCTCTATCGCGATCTCCGCTTCAGGCATTCCATGACCATGGCCAGCTACCATGCCAAACACGCGCTTAGCTTATTCACTCAGTATAGAAATCATGCCGACGGGCGAACTAGTGAAACATGCTTTGCCACAAAAACAGACAAAAACATGGGGTAAGTCCAGCTAATGAAGTTATTATTTTGCTGTCACTTCATCTGTTTTATAACCCAGAAATATGTACTTGGTATCAAATGGTAGCTCTGTGTCTCCTCTTTCATCTGACATGCGTGGCATATCTATCCGATCACGGGTCCGAGTAATTCAAACGAGAGTAATGGGTGCAGCGTTGGTTTGTGTACATAACGTTATTATTTTGCAGTCACTTCGTCTGTTTTTATAAGCCAGAAGGATCGATATACATGGTACCAATGGATAGCCCTGTATCTCGTCTTTCATCTGATATGCTTGCCATATCTGCGATCACGGGTTCGTGAGTAATTCAAACGAGAGTAATGGGTGCGCAGGTGAACGCAGAGAAGTATAGACTGTAAATATGATGCAATTTGATTTAATTTCATGATTTTTTTTTTACATTTTCATACTTGATCGTACAGACAAGTCTCGTTGGAAAGCCCCACCTCTGCTCTGTCACACAATAAAGGTTTCATCTCGCTGCGATGAACAGTTCCAGAGCAATGTAAGAGAGAAGAAAGGGTGTGTTTTTTTGATGCACTTAGCGTCAATCGGGTTCTAAGGGTTAAAAGACACTTGCCAGAGGACATGAGTGCCTCCGTGCATTGTCTTAATGTGATATATAATAATAATAAAATGTGCACTTTGCAGATTGGTGACACCAAGAGACACCAAGATACAAGCTAAACGGCCCAAGCATCCATCATAGTATTTTTGTGCACGTAATATTGCTTATTGCATATTTCTTCCATACCTGAGCTATGAACATAGTTATCAAATAAATATCAAATAAATAGGAGGAGATCACATCAAGGTATTTAACTGTAATTACAGTACCAATCATTTGTTTTGCAGCACAGTCAGGCAGATTTTTACAGTGTTTATTTTTTACCAAGCAAGAACTTACTTAGGGTTATCAAAATTATTTCAGACTTATATGACACTGAAAAGTGTTGTAGTGCAGTGGTATGGAATCATGGTTAATATAATTTTTATTAAACCGTTCACAACTACATGTTTCTTAGTAAGAGTTGATAGGTAATAGTGGAAGTTTTTCTTGGTATTTAATTCTGTAGTTTCTCTGTACTTACCTGTAGTCATTTTTCAATAATGTAATTTATTGGTAATAGTTTAGGTGATCCTCAGTATCTCACATGTAGTTTCTCTATACTTACCCTTTTGTTACTTAACAACCTAATAATTAATGGTTAATGGTAATTACCTAATAATATACCAAAACTTACGACATACTTACTAGTTAAAGTGTAACACCGGCGAAAATTGACCCCAGGGTCTTTTTCTGCATTAAAACACATCAAATTAGCCGTAGAGACTGTATTTTTCGTTGATCAACCACTACAGAGCTTTCCCCGATATACGCTATTGCCCCAAATCACAAACAGTGGATTAGCTAAGGGCGGTGAGCTAGATGCTTCCCAAATAGCATTTTTAATTAGTAATATTGTTCAAAACAGCACCAAACTTCATCAGTAGCTTGCTCAGGGGCCCTACCAGTGATGGGCAGTAACGTGTTAGAAGTAAGGCGTTACTGTAATCCAATTACTTTTTTCAAATAACGAGTAAAGTAAGGGATTACAATTGCAAAAACAGTAATTAGATTACTTTTACTTTCCTGCAAGCAGCCTGCGTTACTGCGTTACTAAACTGTGATTTTGCCATAGACAGTAAAATTATTTGGGATTTTGCCGTATGGATTTTGCTTTGTGAGACTAACTCGTGACAATGACGTATAGCTGCGCGACATAGATGTAAACAACAGACACACGTGTGCAACATGGAGTGCGGGAGTATATAGTAATAATATTTATTACAATTAGGGGTTTGCCTGGCGTGTCATCAGATCTGGACGTCGCCATATTGGAGATGCTCGCCTCATTAGAAAGCATTAGGCACTGAAGTAAATCCCCAACTCATATGGATCTGTGCCGTAATTTCTCAAAATATCGCACCTTTTCTTGTGGTCCAAGTCCTGCCCTTTATGCCTTTGCATCTTAGACGCATTTCGTCCGTGCAAACCCCTAATATAATTGTATTTATTTATTTATTTGGGGGGCGGCGGCACAAAACAGTTCTGTTTTTTTTTCACCAAAATAGCCAGCAGCGGCACTGCACACACACAGTTCAAACACTCTACTTTGACATTAGAACAGCCTAAATGTGGCATGCAACAGCATTTTCTGTTTTGGTAAATGCATTACTCCTCTCCGCACTGCAACTGTTAAAATATGTAAATGCTAATAGAGACTTTTGGTTTTAATTATTTTATTGCTGTATTTTATTTACATCTATTCGAATGAAGGAGTATACACACCAAAAAGATTTTTATTTTATGTGCTGGAATATGCATATTTTTGTTTGATGCAATGTGCATAGTTAAGATTGAAACTAATAAAAACAAGTTTTAAAAAAGCGTATTCAGGTTGTGTATAGCTAGTGTGTTTTTGAAAAGTAACTAAGTAAAGTAATTAGTAAAGTAACTAATTACTTTTGAAAATAAGTAATCAGTAAAGTAACTAATTACTTTTGAAAAAAAGTAATCAGTAATCCGTAACTAATTACTTTTTCCAAGTAACTTGACCAACACTGGTCCCTACACACAAAACGAAGCACCAACAACGTAGTTAGCGAACCCAGAGTTTTATTACAGAAGACTGTTAAGAACACTTATCAACTGTCCCCCTACCAGCTCCTCCAACCCCAGCACGAATAATAGATACCAAACGTGACAGTACAACAAATCCTTGTGATACTGGGTTTCAAATGAATTCTAATGACTGGCAAAATGCATGTAGGCTATACTCTGCTAGTCACAGGTTTTAGTAAAGCAAGGTTTAGTCGAATCCCTGTTCCAACTTTACTCTAACTTTGTGAAACTAACTTCACCGTGGTCTCAAAGTCAATGACAAAACAGTTCTACACAGTTATTTACTTTCACTATTGACTGACAAAGGGTAACCATTGAAAACAGCCTGAAAAAAGCAACACTTACCTCAATAATATTCGAATGACTAAATAAAAATCCTGAGGACATTTATCCTGCAGAGGAGTTGCTGCTTACATCTCGTGACCATATATCTTCCGCTGTCCGCTGTGACCATGTATCTTTTCGCTATAGACCAGTTTTTTTTTTCTTAAAAGTATCGCTACTAATAAAATTAGGTATTGTGACATTTTTAATTACAGGGTATCACAATTATTTTGTATTATTGGTGCACCGTGCAAATAATAAGGACTGCAAATAATATGAAGACATGATTAGAACAGAAATATTTTGCAAGCCTAGGTTTTGGGACCCATTCATGTTAGACAAGGTTTGAGCAAAATCTGAGATGGTGCTGCAACAACCTTATCTAATTTGACACGGAATGACTCAATTGAGACACAGAACGTACTTTTATGTAATCTGTGTACATCCATATACCTGTATTCTGATATTTAGTGAATATCACATGATATATAATACTTCTATTCATTCATTTGTATTTTGTGCATTATTTTAATTCTTGTGTATATGTTGTTATACCAAAATGTAATAGTAAACAGCTACATCATAATTCAGGTTACTGGGTAGTGTTTGGATTGGATATTGTATGTAATCTTAAGGCCCCCCCCAATGACTGTTTTATATTTGTAGGATATGCTAAAAGCTGGGATCAGCACCAAGGACCAGGGACTGAAAGAATTTCAGTACAGTACGTTGGAAGTGATAATAATGATCAGTTGATACATTGGATACTACATGGCTTGTTTGGGGTTGTTTTTGTAATGACATGAACTATCTTTATTTTATCTGTTGCAGTATTTAAACCTCTATTTGCCACAGCAAAAATCTGTATCAACCCAAATGCAGAGATGGAGCTGAAGACACCAAGAGTTACCCTGCATCTAGAGGTTGACAAAATTGCTCTTGAGATGACCAAATATCAGGTACACCCTGCTGCTCAACCACAAAATATCTGCCTCTCATGCACTTCCACATAGACAGACGCAACGTATATGTATACAAACAGAACATTTAAACATACACAATGTGCATAACTGAACACTGTAACACATTCCTCCTCCTGAACATTGTTCCTGTCACATTTGTACTAAAATGAGATCACCTGCAATCTCATTAAGCCTGTACAATTCAGTAGCTTTCATTTGGGCTCACATTCAGCTCAAAATCTTAATTTGTGCGACAATGTTCATAAGTGTGGGTCTGTGTGTGTGGATATGAACAGTACCTGACCATGGTGGAACTGCTTGAGACCTTTGACTACATGGCGAAGAATGCTCCTTATAGAAAGTTTCGGCCAGATGTTCCGGTCCATACAAATGCCAGGCAGTGGTAAGTTTGTGTGTGCGTGCGTGTGTTGGTGTTTATGTGTGTTTGTGTGCATGTGCATGTGTGTGTACGGATGCATGCATGCATGTCTACTGTGTGTCTATGTGTGTGCATGTGTGTGCGTGTGTTTTTTTATGTGTGTGCTTGTGTGTATGTTGCACTGAACCTGCTCTCATTTCCCTACACTTAAGTTGTGTGGTCTCTCACTTTTACTTATTGACCTGAAGCAGCTTGACCTCACAGACACCTCACCTGACTCTTTCTTGTCAGAAACTAAGAAACAAAAACATTAACGTTATCAGTGAGTGTAGCGACATTACGTTAGCTTACGCGAGTGTAACAACATAGCTTTAACACATAAGTTTTATGACTGCCATCCTGTTTATATCAAAGCTCACATACATTTCAGTGCCAATAGGTGTTATATTGTAAACGTTAACGTTATGCTATGTAACGCTACTCTCGCAGAACATCAGAATTGACGTAAACGTTAGGTTAACGGTAAGGTTGTACACTCACAGTGGATATCAGTTAAGAATCACGCACGAATCGCGCACCATATTCTCGGCAAAAATGGCACAAAATGCAGTTGACCCAAACAACCACCAGGTGGCACTTGGGAGTTCTGCCACTACTATTTGTATACTAGACACTACACACTACACTGAAGTGCCCTTGAGCAAACCCCTCACTGCTCCCCGAGCGCTGCTGTTGTTACAGGCAGATCACTGCGCTGGGATTAGTGTGTGCTTCACCTCACTGTGTGTTCACTGTGTGCTGAGTGTGTTTCACTAATTCACGGATTGGGATAAATGCAGAGACTGAGTTGGCGTCTGATCCATATGAAGTCCCACTGTTGTTGAAGGCTGTAACGGGGTAACAGAAATAGTTAAATGAAAAACGTAGTAGTTGAAGCCCTTTTTGAACTGTGTAGCCTTTTTTATTTATTTGATTGTTTCTGTTCGTGAAGATGATGGCGGGTGGTCTTGTAATAATGCAAGTGAAAACTGATTTAGACATTTTGGACAACTCATTCTGCTAAATCAGTTGCCATGGTATTTTGGAGAGATGTGTGCGCCTGGAAAGACGATAGAAGATATGCTTTCTGAATAGAACAAATGTTCTTCCCAATCGTTTCCATAAAATCAGTCAAAGACCGAAAACTAAGTCTTATAATGACATAATGGTATAGTCTGTTTTCCATTTAGGATGCACGGGTGAGGGATAAGGCTTTCATGGTAGACCACACACTTTTTCTTGCGTCAGGAACTCTGCACATAGGCTTAGTCCATAGCCCATAGTCCAGCTCCAGCGAAGACGGCTCTGGTCATCCCATCTTACCCCACTCCCCCCACTTCCTCTAGCCTACCATTCAGGCTAGGAAGACCTGCAAGTTAAAAGTAAAAAGCTGAACTGCTGTGAAAGAAGGGGACAGGACTCTCCTGTAGTCTGGCAATTTAGGCTACAGAAGGCTATAGGCCTACTTAAGTAAATGATCTATAGAAAGCTTATAATATAACAGAAAATAATAATAGAAAATGCTGCTTGGCATGCTGGTCCTTTCACTCTCGTTCACTAGCTCACATTTAAACTGTTATATTTCTCTATTATATTATAGGCTATCTCTATCGTAGTAATATAGTCTATAGTTGTAATGTGCATGAATAAAAAAGGCAAAAAAACGATTGCAATTGGATTGGATTGACAATTCCTTCGCTGTTTTGTCGGTTTGTGCCAGACTTGTGCTCACATTTTACTGTACGGAGCTCCAGGATCGGCCACTCCTTCACTGTTCTCTCGATTTGTCCGACACTTGGCTGCAAGACCCCCTACCCCACCCCCTTCTTTCACAAGCAATGCAGCTTTCTGAAGTGGTGCTTTCTGAAGCTAATGTAACAACAAATACCACCAATATTATTGTGTGGCAATAAAAGTATCCAGGGTTTGCGCTAGTAGCCTAAATATATAAATAAATTAAGGACATAAAATCCTTAACGTGAAAAAGCTTAACGTAGCTTAATGTCCCAAAACGGCAACAAGTCGTTTTACTCCCCATATGCGCACATTATAAAGAAAGTTTAACATGTCCCAAAAACAGCTATCAATTAATCACCAAACGTCTTATAAATAAGTCTTGCCAGGAGCAACACCTTGCAAAAAAAAAAAAAAAAAAAGATAAAAATAGGCCTAGGCCTAATAATGGTTGGAATGGAAAGATACAAGTTATGTTTTAGAAACAAATGCTCCCGTTACCCCGCAGAAGTTTCAATGTAGCCTACGCCCAGGCCAGCCTAAGCCTACTTCAGAACACCTCATCGACTGTCTGTAGTAGGCTACAACTTTGATTCAATAAAAAGATTTCTATAGAAAAACGTCGCACCATTATTCCTGCCTGGATTCAAACTCAGGACTGCCTGAACGTTGCAGACCTGTTCTGGAAATATGTGCATTAACCCACTCGACCATCAGACAACGCTAGCTGCATCGAGTATTGGGTAGGACTGTACACCGATTGCTGTGGCACAGCCTTGAGTGAACGAATTTTCCTTTGTCATATGAATGCTGTCATTTTGTTAACATTACTGTTAAGGAGATGCTGTAGGCAAAGGCTATATTTCAACCTCGTTAGTGTAGTAAAAAAAATCAGAACTATTCACAAGGTTTCTCGGCAGCATATTAATGTTCTGTTAGCAAGCAAACTTCTCATGACTGCCGACAAAGTAGCCTACTCCCAGCTGAAGATAACCTGACTCTCGCCAGATGAATTTCGTTCCACTCATCCATCTGGGAGCAATCCATTGGAGTGTTGCTTCAGAAGGCTGGGCCTAATCAAAAAATGCTTGCATATGATTGAATAAGCCACTTGTCCGTCATCTATTGACGTGCTACTTCAACCACTCACATCGAAGCCAACCCGTGACGCTGATAACAGTCTCACAGTCACTTCTACGCTATGTCACATCTATGAAACTCCCGCCCTGCGTCTTGATTGGCTTTACCATAAAATCTGCTGCAGAAATCACTCTCAATGGAAGAGGTCCCAGATGGATGTGAGTGAAGCTAGGTGGAGCTAAGCGGAACGAAATTCATCTGGCGAGAGTCAGGTTAAGCTGACGAAGCTCTCATTTTAAAACATTACTGACAGACAGGCACTGTACAATCAAGAAATCCTGCCACTGAATCCAAAACTATGTTTGACATTATGTACAAAGCTTATAGGCTACAGTGGACCAGCATGTTGCAGGGGCTGCTAAAAACACCGGCAAACAACACACTGAAAACTCGCCCAATCACAGCCCTTGCTGTCGAACGCTCCGTCCGGTTCGACCGCTGAACGCCACAGCGGACTTATGCTGCCCCCAAGCGGCTGCAGTTGTACTTACATTTCACGTAGCTGCGTGAATCACGTTTTTCGTGAGTGAAGTGTCCATTTTTAACTAGTACCCACTGTACCTTCATAGTCATGAATATAGCTGGTTATGTAGGCCTACAGCTTAAGTCAGTTTTCCTTAATGCCATGGTTGAGTATGCCTTAATAAGACGGTGTACATCGTTGATAGTGACACGGGGTAAGTCTTGAAGGCAACGAATGTAGAAAGTCATTGATTTGACGGCTCTGACTGACAGAAAGCACAGCTGACGACCGGAAATGAATGACCTGGCTTATCGTAACCAGGAAGAAACTGTGCATATAGGCTATTACTCTCGGTCCTTCTCGTTGGCTGCTGAATTACTTCGCTGAATTGCCTGGCTCTCCTCAATTTCTCCGCCATTCACTCCTTTGTCTTCATTAACATTGTCTTCATTAACATTGTCCATAGAAACATACGAACGACTTGTTGCGCCATTTGCCCGACGTTTGTTAACGTTTGAAAACAAAACCACTCCCAATGTGGACTGGACAACCCACTAAATTTAATTGAGCTATTTGCTAGTGACCATGGGCCCTATCATAACAGTCTAAAGTGCATGGTCACTAGTCAAAAGCACATTCAAATTTAGTAGGATGTCCGGTCCACATTGGGAGTGTTTTCTTTATCAAACGTCGAGCGCATGGCGCAACAAGGTGTTCCTTGGGGCTGTATTTTGGGTCACCAGCGCATGGCGTAAAGTTCGTTATTCACCGGCGCGAAGTTGAATTCGTTATTTTGCACGATTATTTTTTAAGCATTGCGCCCAGGGGTGTGGCAATTAACAACCTAGGGTGGGACCTGGCGCATTGTCTAAAAATCGCTATCATACACCACCTAAACCTGGTCAGAAGTCAATGGCGAGTTGTTCATATGCTATTTTAAGAGCGCATGTCAAGTGGTTGCACCATCCTTCTATCATTCAACGCACACCAGCGCACATCCATGCAAAGCATTACAAATTGCACGATTACAATGGGAAACATAATTAGAACAAAGATATTACGAAATACTGTACATCTCATGATGAGTAGTTATTCACCATCATTTGCAAATTGGTAATGACGGTTAAAAGTGATTAGGGGAGAGGCGAGAGACACGTATGGAGCACAGCTGAAGACGCACTGTCACGAGATATAAGCAACTCCTCTGCAGGATAAATGTTGTTTTATTCAGTCATTTGAGCAATATTAGGGTAAGTGTTGCTTTTTCCAGCCTATGTTTTCGGTGGTAACCCATTGTCAGTCAATAGTGAAAGTAACTGCATATAACCGTCTTGTCGTTGACTGACTCCTTGGTGAAGTTAGTTTCACTTTGCCAATGAGTTCAAATAATAGACGAGTGCAAATGCGTGAAGGCTATGCTAGGTTTTAGTAAAGCATGGTTTAAGAATGACTATTCCATATGGTCTCGCAAGCAGCCTCCTTCAAATGCGCCGTTGAATGCCAAAATACCGATGCATTTATTTGACATATCGCGCGTTGCGCCGTTAAAGGGAATGACAGATGTCATTCTCATTGGTTTAAAATGATGTTACGCCCCAAACACACCCATATGACTGATTAAAAGACCTAGGAACATCTTGTTACGCCATGAAACCCCTCCCAATGTGAACTGGACATCCTACTAAATTTGAATAGACTTTTGACGAGTGACGATGCACTTTAGAATGTCATGATAGGGCCCTAGGTGTCTTAATCAGTCATGGGTGTGTTTGGGGCTTAACATAATTTAAACCAATGAGAATGACATCTGTCTTTCCCTTTAACGCCGCAAAGCGCGACGTCAAAGAATGCATCGGTATTTTGACAGTCAACGACACATTTGAAGGAATCTGCTTGCGAGACCGTATGGAACAGTCATTCCACTAAACCTTTTTTTGCTTTACTAAAACCTAGCATAGCCTTTACGCTTTTGCACTCGTCTATTATTTGAACTCATTGGCAAAGTGAAACTTCACCATGGTGTCAGTCAACAACAAGACAGTCATAGGGCCAATCTCAATTCTCTATTTTACCCCTCCACCTTCCCCTTGCCCCTTCCCCTCCCCCTACATCTTGGCCCTTGAAACAGAGTGTTAAGGGCTAGGGGTAACAACACACCCCTATGAATTGAGACAACACTCGTTACGGTTACGCCATCATACATCGTCGCTAGCTGGCTGCACATCACCAGAGGAGACAATTGTTGATCACAAACTTCAAGATGCTGTCTGCAAGTGTGTGTATGTCATTGCGTGGATTATAGTTATTTTTTTGCGATTGTCTGCAACAAATCGCAGAAATCAAAGGAGAAGAAGAGCTCTGCAACGCCTACGACTGCTGGTGAATCAGCTTATGGTATGTATGGATTAGTTGCAATTTGTAAACAACTGTATTTAACGTTAGCCAAACTAACCCAACACAGTAGCTGACGCTGGACACGCGTAAATTACATGGACTTCTATTGTAATACGAACCCAATAAATATCTATGTGTATACGTAATATTTTGACATGACTGTTAGCTATATGTTAAGGTCATATCGATGTATTTGGATCATGCATTAGTTACTATGTGCTTTGTACGGGGGGAGGGGAGATGTAACTGTAGCCACTATGTGCTTTGTTGTGGGGGAGGGGAGACGTAAACAGCTAGTTTGAATGGGCAAACATTTTTCCAACTCAGCCCATTAATGGTGTGATGTTTTTCTTTTCCAGATTGGTGCTCCAACAAGATACTGTACCATAAACCCCAACCTGCCTATACTGCGCATATGGTTCGATGTAGAGACTGAGCTGAAACAGGATTTCCGCTTAAACAGAATAGCTGGGAAGGAATATGTGAAAAATCATGAAGATTGGGCACTTCTGGACAAGTTTTTGATTTTTGGCAGGGTGTTAGGTATAGGCCTAAGGTTTTCAAAAATTCATGGATACAAGTTGGGGTGGCCCCCCTAGTGGCAGTTATCCATAAAATCCAAAATGGCCCCCGCCGAAAAGAGAAAAGGTTATATCTCAGCTTCCTAGTCTTAAATTGTTGTATAATGTATTTTCTCTACTTTGTTTGATACAAGGAATCCAATTTTGATATGTTTTTCTTATTTTAAGTCCATTTAAATCTAGTATCACCCTGCCAAAAATCTAAAACTTGTCCAGAAGTGCCCAATTTTCATGAATTGCATCCTAGCTAGAAGAGCAATGCACAGTTTAATGAGGCTTTTGCAAAGGGAGCAGGACCATGGCTGGGGTATTGAGATGGAAGTGCTCATATACACCTTTTGGCTGGCACATGGACTCTCTTATAGGGTGGTGGGCCGTGTCTTTAATGTTCCAAAGCCTACAGTTCACCGCCTCGTCCACAAAGTGGCCCAGAACATATGGGACAATCTAGGTAGAGCAATCCGCTTCCCTGCAACAGTGGACCTGCTTGCAGTTGGTCAGGGATTTGCAGACATTTCACGAACCCCTGCATTCCACAATGTGGTTGGAGCAATTGATGGCAGCCACGTACGGATAAAACCTCCACATCATCACAAATTAGATTATTTGAACTATAAAGGTTTTTACTCCATCAACATGCAGGCAATATGTGACTCGAATGGCAGGTTTCTGGACATTTATGTGGGGTACCCGGGGTCTGTTCATGACACACGCATCATGAAAAACAGCAGTTTTTATACCGCGGGATGGTATCCTCCAACGGGTTACATCATTCTGGGTGATGGTGGGTATCCCTGTTTGCCAACTCCAATTTGCCTTATTACCCCATTCAAAGAGCCAGTGCAGGGACCAGAACAGCGGCGATTTAACCACTATCACTCAAAGGGGCGCAGCATAATTGAAAGGGCGTTTGGCATGATGAAGACCAGGTGGAGGTCAACACTTTTCAGAGCTGTGGAGGTGAAGCCCACATTTGCACCACAGGTAATTGCTTCCTGTGCATTCTTGCACAATGTGTGTATGGACAATGGTGACACATTGACTCCAGATGAAGACATTTTAAGGGATAGGTATGACCCCCAACCTCCCCATGAACCAATGGCATACAACGAAACCTCTGCGAATGACATAAGAAACAGACTGGCTGCCCTAGTTTCAGGCAATGTGCAAGCTCCATGAACATGAGGTGTCATATGCATGTAAATATGTTGTAGTTATCTTATGTCCTTTTTGATGGAGGTGGTGAATATGAATGCAGATGTTCTAATCTGCGTACTACTTAGTACTGTCTGTTTGCAATAAATATTTTTTATACACACTGCATGGTGTTTTGTATCTTTTTCAGTTATTACGGTTTTGAATTTCATTGATGTTCAGAAACAATGTCTTTGTTAACCAAAATCTCTTTATTGCCCAATAAAATGAACACAACGGGCAAATGCATTATATAAAAAATATATTATAACACAGAACCATTACAAAAATAACTTAAATGACACACATATATTATAAAGGCACTGAAAAGTATAAAAAACAAGGCACTGAAATGTATAAAACTGAGAATGTGCAAATAGCAAACATAAAACAAAAAACAAAACTTCAGCTTATCTACCATTTTTTCAAAGAGGTTCAAGAACCTCTCTGTTTTGGCCTCACTCTCCTCATGGCGCCTCTGCTCTTTATGTGACTCCTCAGTGAGGTAATCAAGGACAGGGTTGTTCCTCTTTCTCTTTTTTTGGGTGAGGGAGTTGGGGGGGCTATCCATGGCAGAGGTAGAGGGGTGAGACATGGCTGCAGAGGTAGAGGGTCGAGACTGAGGTGAGGAGATAGAGGTCTGAGGTGCAGAGGTAGAGGGCTGAGACTGAGGTGCAGAGGTGCTGGCAGCAGATGAGGGCTCAACAATCTCCTAACGGAACAAGATATCTTGATTACAATCCACAAATTCTGTTACTATAATGTTGCTATATATATTATACTGCATTACATACCATGAGGATTGGTGTGGGATCCTCATAAAAGGAGGCCACCACCACAGGAGGGTTGACTGAGGGCCTGTCACCCAAGACCTCATGCATCTCCTCATAATACTGCCAGGTCGCAGCGGTCACTTCCCCCCTGTCTGTTCCTGACCCAATGTTCTCAATGTGACCCAAAGGAGTTCTTAGCTCCTGGAAGGACACACAGCACACACAAAAGTAAATAATAACAAATACATTATGCATTCATTGCCCTGCATTGACAATGTAAGGTTTTCTTTAATGGAATATCACATACTTTGTATTTTTGTTTCAAGTTCTCCCACTTCTTTGAGGCCTGTTGGCCAGTGACCCTTCCCTCCAACCCCATTTCTGTAATCAGTGTCCTGTAGCATAACCAACAACAATGTACAGGTGCATGAACACGAATGAATTACACATTATTACAATAACAACAATACAATTATGAATGGCTACAACATTGAACGCATGACTCACTCCCACATTTGCTTTGCAGCGTATTTTCTACTATATTTTCGTGCCGAAAACGTATCAGCTGCCGTGTTTCCTCCGGCGTCCCTGTGTGATAAAGGGCGATATATGTAAAGCACGTATTGATGTCTTTAGTTGTCTACACTGATATCAAACGGAATTCGCTGCTAATTGAGTTTAGTAAACTAGACATGCATGGAGTTCATTGCTAGTCAGAGAAATGCAGGATTGTTGTGCACTCAGCAATGTAACGTTAGCTTAGAAAACTAGCGATTTTCAAAAAAGTTTCAATTAAGAATATGGTTGCAAGTATATATGTACAGGACTGTTTAGAGCACAAAACAAGACTGTCGTAAATTTTAAATCAATTATTTCAGCTGAAAATACTTACATTTATGGGACTCTCGAAAAGATCTGGCCGCCATTGTTGCCGGTTGCGCAGTGTATTGTGGGTACCCCTTGGTTTCAAGTAAGCTCCCGATCTTACTTGGTTTTAAGGGGTATCTACCCCTTGCCCTTATCCCTACCCCTCGATCGAAATGAGAATTGAGAAAGCCCTTTGTCTCATGGGCACGCGCAAAACCAAGGGGAAGGGGAAGGGGTAAAATAGAGAATTGAGATTGGCCCATACTGTGGCAGCCATGGCCTACTGGTTAGCGTTTCGGACCTGTTACTGGAGGGTTGCAGGTTCGAACCCCGACCAGTAGGCACGGCTGAACTGCCTTTTAGCAAGGCACCTAACCCCTCACTGCTCCCCGAGCGTCGCTGTTGTTGCAGGCAGCTCACTGCGCCGGGATTAGTGTGTGCTTCACCTCACTGTGTGTTCACTGTGTGCTGAGCGTGTTTCACTAATTCACGGATTGGGATAAATGCTGAGACCAAATTTCCCTCACGGGATGCCGACCTACCCGCAATCTGCAATATTACCTGGAAATCTCACCCGCACCCGCCTGACACACGAGTCAATAAGCTGGTCATAAGTCGGCCCGGGCATCACTATTGTATTTTAAATGGTTCAAGTTTAGACGCAGAAAAAAGTTGTCAGAATAATAATTATAATAATAGATAATAATAAAAATAAGAAGCCTGGTTATAACCGTTTGAACATGAACATTTGAAATTTGAACATGTATGTATACCTTAGCAAGAGTTTATTTCAAGAATCATTGAGCAACCAAGGGGAGAGCATGTAAGACTTCTAGGGCCCTATCATGGCATTCTAAAGTGCATCGTCACTCGTCAAAAGTCTATTCAAATTTAGTAGGCTGTCCAGTTTACATTGGGAGGGGTTTCGTTATAAAAAGTGGAGCGCATGGCGCAACAAGGTGTTCCTAGGTTTTTTAATCAGTGATATGGGTGTGTTTGGGGCGTAACATCATTTTAAACCAATGAGAATGATATCTGTCATTCCCTTTAACGGCGCAACACGTGATATGTCAAATAAATGCATTGGTATTTTGGCATTCAACGCCGCATTTGAAGGAGGCTGCTTGCGAGACCGTATGGAATAGTCATTGTTAAATCATGCTTTACTAAAACCTAGCATAGCCTTCACGCATTTGCACTCGTCTATTATTTGAACTCATTGGCAAAGTGAAACTAACTTCACCAAGGAGTCAGTCAACGACAAGACAGTTATATGCAGTTACTTTCTTTATTGACTGACAATGGGTTACCACCGAAAACATAGGCTGGAAAAAGCAACACTTACCCTAATATTGCTCAAATGACTGAATAAAACAACATTTATCCTGCAGAGGAGTTGCTTATATCTCGTGACAGTGCGTCTTCAGCTGTGCTCCATACGTGTCTCTCGCCTCTCCCCTAATCACTTTTAACCGTCATTACCAATTTGCAAATGATGGTGAATAACTACTCATCATGAGATGTACAGTATTTCGTAATATCTTTGTTCTAATTATGTTTCCCATTGTAATTGTGCAATTTGTAATGCTTTGCATGGACGTGCGCTGGTGTGCGTTCATGAATGATAGAAGGATGATGCGTGCACCTGCCAATGTAAATGTTGACATGCGCTCTTAAAATAGCATATGAACAACTCACCATTGACTTCTGACCAGGTTTAGGTGGTGTATGATATCGATTTTTAGACAACGCGCCAGGCCCCTCCCTAGGTTGTTAATTGCCACACCCCTGGGCGCGATGTTTAAAAAATAAACGTGCAAAATACCGAATTCAACTTTGCGCGGGTGAAAAACGAACTTTACGCCATGCGCAGGTGCCCAAAATACAGCCCTTAGTTTACAAGGAGTTGCAGTAGGGGATCAAGAGAAGTTGAGAAGCATACTTTATTTTCCCCATTACCATGTGGTCATATTATGAACATATTTTGTACATCTAGTTGAGATGAGTCATCTTACTTCATAAACCCCCTGTAGGAGAAAAACGAATCAAATTATTAGATTGACAAGTAAAAAAAGTTGAACATAAATTGGACTGAAGAGTTAAAATAAACAATAAGCAAAAATGTGTTACTGTTGATTTGATGTGAAGTTTCAATGAAGATACATGAGACATACCTCATGCTCCTTTGCTACATTATTTTCTTTTGTACACCCAGGTGGCAGTATGGTATTCAGAGTATATTGGAAGTACACATACGAAGACTGAAAGAGATGTGGAGCTGGCCTCATATCAGACAACATCGTCAGCATCTTCGTGCATACAGAGTCATCTACAAAAGCCATCTCATTCAAGGCAAAACAAAGGGTGACCGGGACACACAGATAAAGGTTTGCATATAATGTATAAATTGTAATTCCAGATTCCAAAATTGACCCAAGGGTGTTTTTCTGTATTAAAACACATCAAATAAGCCGTATAGACAGTATTTTTCGTTGATCAACCACTACAGAGCTTGCTCCGGTGTATACTATAGCCCCAAGTAGCAAACAGTGGATTAGCTAAGGGCCATGAGCGAAACGCTTCCAAAATAGCATTTTTTTTTACCAGTAATATTGTTCATCAAACCTCGTCAGTAACTTGCTCAAGGTCTCTACACATAAAACAAAGCACCAACAACCTAGTTAATGAACCCGGAGTAACATGTACAGATATGTGCAATATAGTAGCATATAGTGTCTAAACAGCATCCTAAATAGGTCACTGAGGGCTTGGCAGGGAAGAGCTGCCCACCAAGGCTGATACTGGACAACTCTTTCTTATACAGTCTTGGATTAGAGCCAAACACTATGAATTCAGTTTTAGCCACATGAAGAGACAATTTATTGTCTTATAGCCAGACCCTGATCTTACTGAATTCCTCTTGCAAAGTGGCATGCAGCTCCAGCTCATTTTTGTTGGAGGCTATAATAGCTGAATCGTCAGCATATAAAAACAAGTTCTCATTGCAGGCGGACTTCATGTCATTGATGTAGATTAAAAAAAAGTAATGGCCCTAAGACGCTCCCTTGGGGAACTCCACAGGTTACCAGTTCATTGGATATATGACCCTGGAATTCAGTCTTTTGGGATCTATCCGAGAGGTAGGAAACAAACCATCCTAAGGCGGAAGGGCACATGCCCAGGGCTGACAACTTATTGTACAGTAGGCTATGATCAACCGTATCAAAGGCCTTCTGTAAGTCAATTAGGATCATGCCACATAGCTTGCCGACATCTATTTCGCCCCTAATGAAGTCAGTTAGGTACAGTAGACATGAGTCCGTTGAATGTGACTGTCTGAACCCTGATTGGAATTCATAGAGGAGTTTGGCATCCACAGCATATTGATACAATTGTTCATGAACTACTTTCTCCAGGACCTTGGAGACTACACTCAAAATAGAAACTAGTCACAAAATGAGTTGCATCTGTTGGTTGGCCAAGTCATGATGTAGCCTGTTAGCCTGATGAGCCAGACCCACATTAAAATGTAGGGTCTGGGCACTCACCGTTCGCAGTACTCAGTCCGAGGGGCGGGATAATCAGTTGTCTTTCAAATTCCCTCTGCACACAATAGGACATCGCTAGTCCCATGCGTTTCCTAGTTGGCTAGTTCAAACTTTTGCCAACTTAATAAAAGCTTAACTCGTGTCACACTGTTCGCCAACAGCAACATTATCTTATTTGTTTTCAAGTAGCAGGGAATTCAAGCCAAACCGTTGCAACTCTGCCATCAATCATTATGTTAAGCCCGCCTAACGACTCTATACACGATTTGATTGGCCTGATAGAAGTTTAATTTTTCGAGCTTACAAGCCAATGGAGAGTTGCTAGACTAGCCTTGGCAGCAAATATAATTTGCTGCCGCTAGGGTGCGTCTAGATTTCTAGGCTAGTAGCCTGTTTTTGTGTAAATGAAAGGCCAAACCGCATGAAAATATGTGTGTAGACGGGGTCTCAAACTAGTTTAAAAATGAGTTGCTATAAGAAGCATTAGCATTAGACAATATGTATGCCAGTTCTCTCAATGTTTAAATAATATCACATTTGACATTACAACTTTCTCCTTAAGTACTTACCAAGCACTTTAGTCAAGTCAAGTCAGATTTATTTTTAAAGCGCATTTAACATGCACATAGTGCAATCCAAAGCGCTCCACAAACAAGACACATAACAACAAGACAAAAGATGCCGGATGGAGCGGCGTAGTCGCCAGCGTACCCATGACATCAAGACATGACAAATACATTTAAAAAAATAACAAATACAAAAAATGCCAGACGGAGCGGCGTAGTCACCAGCGTAACCGTGACATCAATACATACAAGACAGACAACAAAACAAATAAACAAATAAAAAAAGAAAATATATTTAAAAAGGGGAAAAGTGATGTTAAAATTTGCCCAATTTCCAAACCAGCTGAGAATGTCCAAGGGCAATGATGATCCGTGAAAACTGCGCACAGAGCTGTGTCTTCACAACCGATGCAATGCCAACAAAGTTCTTTAGCAACTGACCAACCCGGTGAATTCACTGGCAGTCTGGAGATAACGTTAATATTAGAAGCTAGGCCTGCTAGACTGCAGTCTGGAGATGACTGGAAGCACAGTCCAAAGTACTGGGCGATCGTGTAGATCCGCACTTCGGTGGACTTAACAGCGACCGTTTGTTGCTCCGTGAGATTGCAGCTCTTCACCGTTAACGTTAGTCTGCAGTTGGCAAGGCAGCTCGCAGGTCAGCAACAGCTCGGCGGCCACGGCAGATCTAGTCTCTAGATCTCGCAGAGTAGCCTAGGTCCAGCTGTCCCGAGAGATCCCCTCGACCAGACACTTTATGTGAAATTCCCTTCCCATTGTGGCAACTTGTGAGAACTAAGGGCACATTTATCCACCATAGCATCAACTGAAACTTTCTTCCGTAATGCGTTTGTGACGTAGACAGCTAGTGTGACCCCCTGATATCATGCATATCCACTTGGGCCAAAAATCCTTGATTACTAGCAAGATAGAGCAACGTAATTTGTTACTATGGGAGCAAAACGGGACAGTTCTGGTCTGCATAAGTGGGAGTGTCACCTTACGTCACTAAATAAACTTTCTCTCTTAATAAGCAATAAGAGCAGATAAACATAATTGTGTTCACAGTATTATTGTCTATAATCATGTATGATACCAATGAATAGGGTTGGGCACTGAAACACGGTTCTAATATGGCACCGGTGCCGACGCAAACGGTAGTAACTGCATCGAATAACAACAGGGATTTCTGTGCTTTTTTTATACGAGGCATCACTGCACGTAATGCGCCATCTTTAACGTCTTGCTCTGATAGCAACACATCCAGATACAGTTAGCTAACATAAACACTGGATGTATAAACCAGAGGGGTGCACCACATAGGCGAGTGGACAGTGTTTGACAGCTTGCGTGAGCCCAAGTAGCTTACTTTAAAGCGATATCACAAGCTCCTGTCAAAATCTAGCAGTGGGCCTAAATATGTAGGTTACATACCTGATGTCACTGAGCTGTCAAAGAGGCTACGGAACCATCTCCATACGTTATCGCTAATTAAACAAAGCTGACTGGTGTTAGCACATAGCCATAGTTGCTGTTAAAATGCCTACTAGCGCTGGGAATCTACAACACAGACATAATGTAGCCTAACATACCGCCAAGCTGTTGCTGACCTGCGAGCTGCCATGCCAACTGCAGACTAACTGGGCCTCTGATATCCTTCCATCCATCCGTGAACAGTGCACTTCACTGTCTGGTCGAAGGGATCTCTCGGGACAGCCGGACCTAGTCTCTACTCTGCGAAAGATCTACCGTGGCCGCCGAGCTGATGCTAACCTGCGAGCTGCCTTGCCAACTGCAGACTAACGTTAACGGTGAAGAGCTGCATTCTCACGGAGCAACAAACGGTCGCTGTTAAGTCCACCGAATTGCAGATCTACACGATCGCTCAGTACTTTGGACTGTGCTTCCATCATCTCCAGACTGCAGTCTAGCAGGCCTAGCATCTAACGTTAACGTTATCTCCAGACTGCCAGTGAATTCACCGGGTTGGTCAGTTGCTAAAGAACTTTGTTGGCATTGCATCGGTTGTGAAGACACAGCTCTGTGCACAGTTTTCACGGATCATAATTGCCCTTGGACATTTTCAGCTGGTTTGGAAATTGGACTAATTTTAACATCACTTTTTCCCCTTTTAAAATATATTTTCTTTTTTTTATTTGTTTATTTGTTTTGTTGTCTGTCTGTATGTCTTGGTGTGACGGGTACGATGGCGACTACGCCGCTCCATCCGGCATTTTTTGTATTTGTTATTTTTTAAATGTATTTGTCTTGTCTTGATGTCATGGGTACGCTGGCGACTACGCCGCTCCATCCGGCATCTTGTGTCTTGTTGTTATGTGTCTTGTTTGTGGAGCGCTTTGGATTGCACTATGTGCATGTTAAATGCGCTTTAAAAATAAATCTGACTTGACTTGACTAACATGTTCAAAACTATTGCATGTTATGGGAGAAGACATGACATTTCTTGAAGCATTTGGGAACACACTGACTTAACTGGAAAGTAGAGTCTCTATTAGATTAGCTTGATTGAAAATGCAGTTGTCCATGACCTGGCAGTTCTATGGCAAGCGGTTTTAACATACTTTATGGCAAACCGCCTACACTGGGTAAACTTGAAAGCAGAGCTTACCATTGTGTGTGCATCCATGGCAAGCTGTTTTAACATTTAAATGTATTATGCGTAGGAACAATGAGATATTGATAGTAAATTGAATATAACAGTTCAATGTCATGTTCAAATTTGTCTTATCAATAAAGAAAGCAATTCATGCTTTAGACCATTTTAATTTAAAAACAAAGTACCGGTTCAGGCACCGCTTCGGCACCGGCACCGTTTTAAAAGTATCGATTTAGCACGGATAGCACGGTATCGGATAAAAACCAAATGATACCCAACCCTACCAATGAATCATTCTTTAGGACATGATGTGAATAATTTAATTAGTCATGTAAACTGAGCTAGCTAGCTAGCGAATGCTAAAACGCTATACAAGTGGATGGGAGTAGCTATGGCAATACAGCTATGCGCTAACAAGTGACTATAGTTGAAGGACTTCGCTTAAACTTCATATACTATTGCAAGTTCACTTGAGTATAAACTATCCACTTTAACTAATGTCAGTAATGTTATTCAGCTAGTTGTCATTCAAAAGAAATTGCACTTCTCCATTTAAAATGTTACCAAAGATCCTTAATATACAGCTTTATCAACCGTCTCTGATGTTACTTTAGCTAGGAGGCTAGCTAGCTTGCTAGCAACCGGGCAGTAACTGACAGCAGCATGGTCTGATATTAAGTTGGGTTTTTTTTACAAATCCGAACCCTAAAAAATTACACTATTAGGCTAGACATGATCCTAAACACTTACAGATTATGACAAAGGTTTCCAAAAAACCCTCAACAAATCCAGAAAGACATAATGACCAATTTATTGGTAAAATTCCACGTCTCCCATTGACATTAGTGCAGCGAGGGCTTATTCTGGTCTGCATAAAGGGGGATTTTCCCTCCTCCCCCTTGCAATAATCGAATGCGGAAGTTGTCGAACGTTTGCGCCTCTCGCTCCGCTTTAACCCTCTCTGCTTGGGCTATCATTATGTCTGTCAACAACATTTAAGTATGTTTGTGTTTGTATGTATGTTCAAATATGTGATAGCAATTACTGCTTTCAAAAGACTATGCATAGTGTGTGTTTGGATGTCTGTGTTTCATCAAAATGCTGTTTTATCTCTATTTTCTTTTCAGGAGCTGGAAAAAGTTCTAGATGTGTTTAACATTACAATGGCACGCCAACAAGCCCATATGGAGGTGAGGCTTTACATCGATCCATGCATTTACTGAACATATTTTATAGTGTTAACAATAATGATAATCTTTATTTATATAGCACTTTTCAAAAGCTAAGTTACAAAGTTCAGCTGTACAAAGGCAGCAAAATCAAGCAGACACTAAAGTAATTTATTTTTAAATAAAAAGTAAAACGGTTAGATTAGCGTAAAACAATACATCATAACTCCATAATGTCATACAAGTTTAAGGAAAACAAATAATATTTATAAATAATAGTCAATGCAATCTTTAGAGATGGTCAAACTTAAACCTAGGATAGGCTTTCCTATGAAGATGTATTTTGAGGAGGGACTTAATGACTTGGTTAATCTGACATCCTCTGGTAGATCACGCCAAAGCTGCAGGGCCTTCAATGCAAAAACTGCTTCTTTTAAGACGTCTCATGAAAACAAGCAAATTTGGCTGCCAGTGCGTTGAGCAAATTTGTCTTAAGACTTTTGGGCAAACTTTATTCGAGATTTTATATAAGCTTTGCCCATCGCCCATAGAGCTTTGACTGGTGAAGAACTCGGGCAATAGTTGTTGTATGCAGAGTTTCACCCATCTCAGCAACTGAAGCTTTTAACTCCTTGAGAGTTGTCACAGGTGCCTTGATAGCCTCCCCCCAATATTCTGGAACGGTCACTCAGTTTGTGGTAATTGCAAGTGAAATTGTCTTGTTTTGATCAGTCCTTTATACCAGTGTGTTTACATCAGTTCTGGTATCTTATGTGCATCACTCATCTAAGTTTACATTATTACTATTATTCACACAGTGAAATTCATAATCATACAATAAGTACATGCTCAAAGGAAAACACATAATTTTAATGGGTGACCATTACAGGTGAAAAGCTCATTTAAAGCTAATTAAGCCAGTTGTTGGCCATATTTGCTAATGTTTTCAGCATCCCATTTTTTCCCCTTCCTATGCATTTGGTAGCCTGATGTAGTCATACTCAATTCTAGTCAGAATTTGAGTCTGATACTGCTTTAGTGGGATGTTATTATAGGGCGTGTTTCAACCAACACGGTGAAAATGACTCAATTGGATGAGACGCAACCAATTAGAACAACGAAATAGCATATTGTGAATCCATAACCAAAACATCCTTCTTCTCGCTGTTTTAGTTTTGTTTCGCTTTCGATCATTTTCAAGTTATCAAGTTATTACACAAGTTATTTTCAAGTTATCAAGTTATTACACTCTCATAGGCTATATTGTTGCCTACAACAGACGCAACAGTGACATCTATATGTAGGCTATAGCTTCTCTAGAGACAACAACCTTTTTGTGTAAACAAAATCAACTGAACCGCGCTCAGGTGACATGATCGACTAGGCATTGTTGCTCATCTTTGAATCATTGAATGAAACCTGCCCATACAATTAGATTGGTGCAAACTGCTTTGGTTCGGCCATAGTTGCTTCTCAATGGAACAAGTCCAGACAAGGGCTGGCTTTCCAGGCTAGCCTTTTGGTACACTTTGCCCATTTTAATTGCAGCATAGTGGTCTATTAGGCCAACCAGGGTGTAATGTCCAGTTGACTTCACTTCTCCTCCATCAAATCCTATGGGATTACTCTTTTTATTATTATGTGTGCATGTGCATAATGCTTTGTTTCTGTACTTTAGGTCCTTAGGTCAGGGCAAAAGGTGGTAAGCAAAAGGGGAAGTGCCCAGAAACAGAGTGGGGGATTCTTCAGCAGCCTTTTCTGGCGGAAAGAAAGTGGGAAGAGAAAAGAAGGGGACGATGAGAAGGAGGAGGACACAAAGTTAAGAAGTGAGTATGCTTTCTGATCAGTGATGAACCGTATATGGTCTTCTTGGTGCACCAAGCTAACAATTTTGCACCGGTGTGGGATTTTTATAATGGTGGGTTGGTGAATGGTGGTAATGTGTGCTTGCGCCAAACATTTCGAACTGGGGCTTGTGTGAGCTTAAAAACAGGCATGATATCACTGTTTGTAAAGGTATTGCTGTGCGATCACAGACCTTCTCTCTCTTCTCTCTCCTTTTCTCTCCCTTCCTCTCCCGCTCTCTCAGTGGCCCTTCCCCAGAGCTCTGGTAATAATAACATAGTAACAGCTGAACAGCTGAAACATCGAGATATACTAGAATTAGGGCAGATTCAGGTAATCAGGTAAATTCAGGTAATCAGGTCTTCTATCAGGGCATCAGCAAGCATAGAGGCAGGCACACATCATACTACACAGTGTGTAGTAGGCCTGATGTGATAGTAACAGTAATATCTGCATCAGTAATATCTGTGTGCGGCCATTAGTAAATACAGTATTCAGAAATACAGTATTTTTTTTACTTTTCTGTTTTCTTATAGTAGTATTTTTTCTGTTGTGATATGAAACAATAAGCTATTTTTATCAGTAGGATGTTAAGAAAGTGTTTGTGTACTGAAAACCTTCAATATATTCATGATAAAATGTTTAATCTATTTGTCTCTGAATGTACAATAAAATATAAACCCAAACTGTGAGGCGCGCCTCCCCTGGGGGTTGCCAAATAATTTGAGGGGAGGCGCCCCCCATTCAGTAGAGCATTTAGTGGTCTCCCCAATCCCAGACGTTCACATTGCATGTTTGTTTGTAATGGATGCAACCGCGAGATACGCGCTTCACCATGACGGCAATGAGTTGTTAACAGACATGAACCAAGACATATAGCCCAGCAGCAATCTATCTAAAATAACACATACTTGAAGTACCATTCATGATATTGATTGTCAAATATTGAAGTTGTGGGAAGTTTACATAATTTAAGCTGTAGGATGTTTCATTCGTCCCCCATGCTGTTTCATTTGTCCCAGCCAGGAGGGACGAATGAAACAAAACACACGTTCGACTTCTCCTTAAATAACTTTCAGTGTTTTTTACGATGTCTTTGTAAATTACGTTTAATTTAAAAGTGTTTCATTCGTCCCGGTTCTCCCCTAGGTTTTCCCCTAAAAAAGTGTCAATAAACAATGCAAAATTACAAATGTCAATAAATGGCCATTTTAAAGTGTCAACAAAAATAAAATGTCCATAAGGCTAAAGGCTCTTAAATTTACAGCAGAGAGAATCCTAACAGGACGTAACAGGAAGGCATTTGGCTGAGCAACGGAGGTTAATATGCTCTAGATTTTGTCCAAATGATGTCTGTCTATCATCGTTGCACTCGGAGAAAACCAGAATGTTTAATTTGTCCTGCGTTTCTTCTACGGCTGCAAACGGGATTCACTCGCAGTTAACCAAATATTTTTTTATTAGGGCAGGGCAGGCATAGTTCTGGCTATTAAATTATTTCTAAAGCAGTCTGCTAAAGTCTGTAGTGAAGTCTGTGTAGGGTTTTCCAGGCTCCATTTCTTTTTACGAGACATCCTGCTCACTTGAGACATCTACTGGTTGTTTGGGTTGTTGCAGCGTCGTTGCAGCGTCACTGGAAAAATACAGATTAAAGTCGCGTGATACCACGTGATCCCGCGGGCGGACCGCGAGTGAAGCTGGCCAAGTAAAATAACAACTTGCCAGATAAGCCTTCATATCTTTGGGCTTCATTCAGCATTTTGTTCTTCCACTGGAAATGACTCTTCTACATTTGCTGCCTGCTGCATCCTTTCTGTTTTTATTGTTTAGAAAACGTTTGACGTCTTGAGTTAATGCATTAAACATTGTTTGCTGGTAACCCGCCACAAATAGCCTACAGATTCTTGCGTGCATACATTCTCTATTCTCTCCAAAATGTGCCCGTTCTATAGGCTGGCCAAGTGCGTAATTCTGCGGCATAAAGCAGATGTATTTATTTATTGTACAGAAAAATAAAAATAACCTGTCAAGCAGTCAATTGACTACATTGCAGTCAAGAAGTAGGGCAAATTAATTTACGAAACCAAAACGTGGGTCATAGTTGTCTAAGCCTCTATTGCGTAGCCTGTTAAAAACGTCGCTAGATAGTAGTTTATTAAATCGGCAACAACATTGTTTTCTGCAGAAGCCTACGCTAGTTATTTCTCTACTGGCTCAATTATCAAAAACGTCCTTTCTCTTTGTCCTCCGCAAATGAAGCAGGTAGTTCCGTATAGAGACGTTAGAATAAATTAGCATTTGCGATTGACAACGTTGTGATAAGTAGGCTATAACACTAACTTTGCAAAGTTAACTTGAATGCATCAATTTTGAACAAAGTTGTGTAGGCTACACCGCGCCAGTTGTAGTCTGCATGAACAGTTCTTGCACAAGACACTTTTGATTTTGATTTGCGTAGTTGCGTTAAACAATAACGTAGACAGCCATTTAAGATATTTTTTCGTTTTGTGGAGCGGCACCGGTAGGCTATCAAAAGCAGATTTCGAATTTAGTTACCACTGTGTAGCCAAGCCTTAAGCCATACCCAAGTAGCCTAAATCGAGGTAATGTTTAATTATGCATGATTTATTTTGTTATTGAATTCGTTGGCTGGGATTCCTCTCGGTAACAATTATGTTTAAAGGTAGCCTCCTGCTTTTTCTGATGTACAGTGGCAGAGCGACGCACAGTGGCTGAAAGTGGTACCAAAGTTTCACGCAGCTTCACGCCGCATAATGCACCACTGAAGTGGCCATTTCAAAGTAATGCCCACTGTACGTGACAGTTGGTAATATGTGACGCTGCATGGCTGTGGCTTAACTGAAGTGAATATCATTGTTTGAAAATGATTGTCAGGGCAGGGGCGCGGAGGTGTCACTGTTTTCAGAGGGGAGGCCCACATTGATGGAGTTTGGGAACCCATGCTATAGAGGGCTACAGTAAATTAACAAATACCGTGATATCCCTTGAAACCGTCAAAATCCTTTTTGGTCATACCAACCAGCGCTATTTTTGATCACCAAATATATTTTGTTAATAAAAATAATGAGGAATAAAATGATGTTCAAAAATGGCAAGATTCTGTGTGCATAAATACATAGTATGGGTTGTGCATCCACAGGTCTGGAAGCCATCTTAACATCGGAGGAGAAAGAAAAACTCTACACAGCCATTGGTTACAGTGGCAGTTCACATAATCAAGCACTGCCAAAGCAGGTTTGTATAAGTGTCAAAAAGAAGAAATCCCTCTGAGAAAACTGTTATTCAGATAAACTATACCAAGTATTCAATTAATGTCAAGGAAAACAAATCTTTGTCTAAAATTCTTATGTCTGAATGAACTGTAATGAACAATCAACAATCAGAACAGAACAATCAGAGCATAATATCTCTTTCGTTAGTAGGACAGTTTGTACTGTACTGGGTGTTTCATGTATAATGTTTCAGTTACATTTAGGACTGCCAAAATAACACATTGAAGCAACACTAAAGCACTTTTCCTTTGTCGCACGCATGCTATTTGTTTATCTAGCACCGGCTTTGCAAATAATGATGTCCACAGACACGGTAGAGTATGTTGCATGATTTAATGAAAGTATGATGTATTGCGACATCAGAAGCAAGTCAAATTTGTAGTTTCTTATGTCTCATTTCATCGAACTACAAATCCGCTACCTGATCTGGCAAACTTACATAGTGCGGTTATAGCCAATAGAGGGCCGCAAAGCAAATGCAGAAGTGCCGTTCACCCTGTTACGAGTTGACGAACCACTGAAACGATTTTGGAAACATTATATTAAGGTACAAAAAACTCCTTAGTGTTGCTTTAATTGTGATTAATTAAAAGAAAAATTGTACATCAAACAAATTAATACAGATCAATCACACCTAAGTGACTTATAACAAGAAAATATATCTATTAATGACAGGACCGTCTGTCTGCCTGTGTGTTTGTCTGTTATTTACATATCTCTGGAACCGTTGTCACAAAGATATTGTTAAATATTGTTAAAAGAAGCCATATTGGGTTTTTGCCACTCTAGCCAGTGTAGCCACTCCTCCCTCTCACACATCACAGTGCAGCACTGAATCAGTGCACATGAGTATAAAGTGACTGCTGTGTAAGCTGTTTAGAAGATAATGATGTCTGACCTCAACAACATAGACTGCCTCTGGATGAGGTTTGGTTGCACACAATTATTCCTCAAATTTTGCAACAACATGCCAGCCCACACTGGTATGCAGTGGCTATTCAAAAAGACATAAGATGGTGTGTTCATAAACTGACACTTTGAATTGCCTACTTTGGACTGTCTTTGGACGTCAATTCCGACTGCATGGTTCCAAATTGAAACAAGTGACAATTGGGCCCAAATTTAAGTATGGTTTCAGAATACATTTGAAGAGCATTCTACTCTGGCCAAACAACACTCTGCCACTCTGTGTCTGTAGCTGCTATGTCACCTAGGCTGTAGTAGGAAAGTTGTTGTTGCATCATTGTTGTTTGTCTTCTCTATCAAACATAGTCTTAACTCAAAACAGCTGTTAGGCCTACTGTTAGTCTTTGTCATTTTGATCTGTAACAAATGTCAAATTCAGCCATGCTTAAATGATGTGGGGGTGGGCCTTGGGGTTCTTAACTACATACTAATATGGGAGGGGGTTATATGAATGAGAACTGTTTTAATAGAAGAAACATATTTGACCTAATAATATAAGAGGGGAACAAAGACAATAAACAGATTACTCATGTTTGCTGTGCATCTCAGCTTCTGCTTTTAACTGACTCTCCCACAGCAGTGCCTCTTCTTCAAGTTATGTCTTTCTGACTGTCCTGTTGATGTGATGGATAGCTAATAAAACTGGTTGGACTGTTCAGTCTCCCCATATGTGTTTATAGATATTTTCCCTCTGTGACAAGCTTGTGAGTCTTGGGAATAACTTTTAATTTAACAGCTGGGTTGAAGGAGCAAACATTCAGTGTCAGAGTTAATGAATTAGCCTAATAGTAGCCAATAAGTTATCCACTATAGTCAGCAACATAATATTGTACTAGCTGATGAATTAGGCTATTTACTTAAGCCTACATTTGCCTAGCTACATCCAGGCTCCTTACATGCTTGCTAAAAAAATAATGGAAGAGTTTGGGTACACCGTCTTCTGTGCATTAACAACAGTCCTTGTATCAGCGACATGTGTTTTGATTTGCATGCTTTCCCTGCGCACATCTCTACAATGAAACAATACTTTATCGAGGCTAGTCTATATTTTAAATAGGCAATCACTGCATGCTGCAGTGTCAATTTATTAGAAAATTCAGTTTATCAGTTACGCAGGAACGGACGTTTCAGTTATTCAGTAACTGTGATGTAGTTACTGAAAATTAAACTGTAATGTGTTACCTTACTTTGTTACACAATAGAGTAGTTCAATTGCAGTAATGTGTTATGTTGCAACTTGTTACCCCGAACACTGACATTGAAGTTACAGTGCAGAGGAGACCTTAGCTAGCAATTACTACTGCATCTGTCAATACTATTACTAGAGTCCCACACAAATAATGACATTAATTGGGCATACAAACATCTAAATGAGCAGTATAACTCCAAAAAACTGAATCTTAAAATGTAACTCAACGGCTTGTTGGTTGACATGCTGCTATGCATGAACATTTGTGTGTGAAAATTATTTAAGCTGTTACACCAAAAAACAGAGCACTTTGTGTTCTTTGTGTGTACGAGACATAATTCATACCCCTTGCATTTTACTGCGAGGTCCACGGAATGGCACGCGCCCTACAGAAATATTATTCAATTTTACGAGTGAGCTGTTGGGCCCCCCCTTGCGATGTGTTTGGGCCCCCCAGGGGTGATGATGTGAGTGAAACATTATGACTGAAAAGCAGAGCTGTGACAGTGGGAGAAGAAATAAAATAATATGGTGACTTGGCTGCTGTTTTTAATGTATTTTCAAAACATGATGACACCTTCATGTTCCTCGTAAATTGTGATTAGGCCAAGCAGAAGTTCCGTCAAAAGTATATGTAATATATTTTAGGCAAATATTTTAAGATATCTTTCTTTTGTTATGCTTTTGTCAGGCTGCTATGCACATCAGAGCTAGTTGAGCGACTACCTGTTGTGAATCAGAGTTGGTGACACCTGATTACCTGATGGCGTAAAACATCTGCCTAAAATTGAAGGCAAAAGACTATTTTAATTTGCTTGTCTGCTTTCACCTGCTAGAGTCCTCCATACAATAATGTGTTTGATGGTGTGTTTCAAACTGATATAGCATTGGTAACTGATGGCTGGGTTATGATTGTATGAATGTATTTTACAGTATGTTGCTGTGATTGTGAGTGTTAAGCTGATGAGGACTTCCATCACTCTGAGAGAGGCAGAAAATGTTCCAGAAATCCTGAAGGTCCAGATGGTTGACCTCACAACTCAAATCTCACAGAGACCAGGAGGTCAGGCCATCAAGTAAGTAACATTTGGTCAGAAATAGCACAGTGGCAATTATACATCTCCTAGCTAAGCATGAAATAGCAACCATATTCATTGGTGATCATCTAAGGCGAGACACTACAGGTAAATAGGGTAACATTTTAAAATAATATACATCACCATGAAACTTCCTCAATTAATTACTTACACAAGTATTAAAAAAATGTATTACAAGTTTTTGAAATTCTAATGTTTAATTATGCAAATTAGGCATTATCTCGATTAAATTTCCTTGATTTTGCATATATTTCACGTAAAGGAGATGTATATATTTTGCCTTTTTCTTCTAAAACAATTATGTCATATTAAAGTTATCTCTATTTATGCTAGGATGGAAGCTGGCCTAGAGCACTGGTATGTGACTGGCTTACAACAGAATGGAGTGGTGCCTTCTATTATTGCATCAATGGGAAGCAACACGTCTTCATTGCTAAATATACTATTCGAAGTGAATCCTGAAGATCAAACTGCTGATCAGCTTCTTTACATCCAATCCCAGCCTGTGGAGATAATCTATGATGCCGTAAGAATCATGCTTAGATAAACAATAATGGTTTGTTCTACAGCACTACATTTAAAGCAAAACAAATACAAACTAGACAAGAAATGGTTAACAAAGTAGAATATGAATCAATTTTGGCTCAACCATAGTACAGACCTAAATCCGTCAAAAAAGGTCCAGAATGATGGCAAAGAACTTTTCCTGCCTCAAAACCTGGATTGCTGCTAAAAAGTTGAGGTCCAGAATCATAGTGGAGACATGAAGAGCTTGGTAGCTTAAAAAGGGTATTAATAATTGTGGACATTCCATTTTTCATAAAAATTTAAAAAGGAAAACTTTTTTGATTACATGTTTTTACCACATTATCTTACCACACCTTTTGGCATGTGACAATGTAATTTTCAGTCAGAACACACAAATTGGTCAAGAGAAAATCAACATTAAATCAATATTTGCCAGGGGTATGAATGATTTTGTGTTTAACTGTATAAACTAATATGAACAACTACAACTACTGCAATTAGCACATAGCCAAGTTAACACAAGTTCAAAATTCTCCTTCATTAAGCCTTATGGGCCTTTTCGAAAGTTGTTTCAGTATCAACTTTAAATACATAATAAATATATGTATGGAAGTCTTTGAAGTACTTGATTGATAAACTTGTGCTATCTTGTCTTGTGTTAACTTGGCTGCCTGGCTAGTTCTTCAAGAATACATAATTTTTACTACACTGCAAAAACTATTTATCTAATAAAATCTAACCAAGTCTTATTTAATCTTATATCAAGTATAGAACGTCGGCCATTATTGGGGAAATAAGTCCCGACAGGGCGAACCGGACCCCGACGCGCAGTGGAGGGGTCTTGTTCCGCCCTGAAGGGACTTCTTTTCCCAATAATGACCGGCGTTCTATACATTATCCCGTGTAATACTACGGCTACTTGCCAAAACTAAACAATAAACTCCCCACGATGTGACTCTTTAGCCTACATAGCCTAGGCTATAGTCTATTTGTTACCGTTTCATCGTGGCTTTTGGTGAGAAACAAATAGTTCGCAACAGCACACGCTGAACTTGTATCAAACATTCTTTAGAACACAGCTGATCAACCGTCTGATTTCACTTTTAAATTAAGTTCCAGTCCTTGCACAGTAATATGAAAGACGTAAATTAGAAGCACACAGCCCATTTTCCTTGACAGCGGTCTGTTATACTTAGCAACGGTCTGTTATTGAGAATTTTGAGAAAGAAGGCCCATTCAAGTGAATGGAGCATTCTGCAGCACTCTGAAGAGCCGTGTAATAATTAGGTCATAATTCATATGCAACAACGTATTTAATAACTATGAATAAGGGGTAATTAGGAGCTTAGGAGAAATTGTTAATTAAGGGTCTAGTAAGGGTAGAAGGTATTAACAGAATAAGGTATTAATTAGTGACTTATAATGACTAACAAGTGGCTAGTATGCTACTAAACATGTTAGTAAGCAGCTAATTAATGGTCAATATGCGTGTCTTAACTCATTGAATGCCAAGCTGTTTTTCGGAAGCTTTGTCCTAGAGTGCCAGCAATCTAGACCATTGTTGATTATTTTTGTACAGCCACAGCATATTCTGTGTTATAGCTATGAACACATACAATGGCTCGTTTAAAAGGTGAGACTTTAAGCTCTCAGTGGGTGCAAACCGTGAATTTCTACACGCCTCTGTTCCTGAGAAATCCCAAGCTAAATAGTGGCTAGTTTTCATCAAAATCGCTGTTTTTTTTAGAAATGGAGATATATCGTCTTTCATGAAATATGAAGTGTTGCCTGTAAACTTTCCGGGAAGTGATCAGTGAGACCTGGCAAGACTGCCACCTAGTGATAGACCCACGAAAATGGCCTGGTTTTCAGCTGACGTGCATGTGTCACTGATTCGACCCAAAGCGGCAACCGAGTTATGATAAAATGTCCAGATAAAATGTCCAGATTGTGCGTTTTCATGAGTTTTCGATATATATAATCGTATTAACCCAAGGATTAAAGTTCTCCGTCGTAGGACGGATTTCCGTCAATTTGATTTTAGAAATGTCATATTTGAGATCGATGCAGATCCGATGAGAAAAAAAATAGGAGGGGGGGGGGCTATCACCTTTGCTTTTCCTTTTTTAAGGCAACTACAAATATTAGGTCCGATGAATTAATGTGTGTGATGGTAAATGTTTAAAGACCTAATAGTGTTCTTGAGAACTTTCTGTGTCTCAATCAGTGACCGCTCAAGAAGATAGCCTACGTCAGCCATGAGTTTCGCTTTGTTTAGGTTGTAGCTACACACTTGTCTCGGGCGTTTGCTTAAAAAAAAAAAAAGAACACGTATGGAGGACTATAACGGTCTAAAAGTTGGATTATAGTGATACATTAGAGACAGCTGATGAGGTTGGCCAATCCTTTTTTGGATATGATATTGTGAGCTCTATGTGCGAATTCGGAGAAGAAGCGTAGCTGTGTTCTTTCCGTGCATCAATGTAGACAATTTCTTACTATCGCGAACTCTTGTCAGGGGAGGTCATTCATTTTGGGTGTCACCTATGACTTGAACAGATAGCCTGCTATGCCACCCGATGTAGGCTACTATTATTGTTACAGTTTTTAATCAATGCAACTAACATTATGTGTAAAGCGACGCAATATGAACCGTAGCCTATGTAATTTATTATCCCGTCTGTTATGACATGTACAACAATGTTTTTCACAATTTGCGACGGAAGGTTTTGACTGAGCGTGTTAGCATAAAAAAAATAATAATATCACTGTCATCATCGCGAACTGTTGAGTAAGGGGGTTAGTCTGTTTGTGACGCACAGACAGCCTTGTAGCCTATTTTGCTTAGGCCTCACTTTTAACCACAGTAGGTTGTGAGTGTATGTTGCTATAAAATATTATTAATTTATAGCACAAAACCATAACCAGTAGGCCTACCAGAACCTCGCATATTAGCGTCATGATTTGTGTGCGTCTATTTGGCAAGGCCACTAGCTGTCATGGATGCGTTGTTGCTAAAGGAAGGCAAGGCAGGTGTCAAAAGTTAAAAAATAAATGGAGATGGGCAGCTGTTGGAAACGGGGGAGAACTAACAAGCCATGGTGTAAAGAAATTAAAGTGCCAGGGGTTTGCTTTTGCGCGGTTCGCTGCAAGAAAATTGTTTATGGATGCAATAGGAAAACGTTTTAGCACGCCACCAATCAGAAGACCGCCATAAGGTTAACGTTCGTGCACTTCAGGACATCTTCCCTACCTGGTGCAACTAGCCACCACGACAGAGGTAGGCTACGTTTATCTATGGCTGACCGTTTTTACGTTTAGAAAGTAGGCTACGCATGATCTTTCATATCGCAACCTCTTGTTATACAATCTGTTGCTGAAGACAAAAACACCGTCTCCAGATTGTCGTTATCAAATGTGCAGACCTCCTGCATGAGCACACACAGACTGAGAGACTGCTAATTGGAAAACTGAGTTGTCTGTAAAACTCAAAATGACCATGTTTTCATTAAATGCGGATGAGGCAACAAATGGAAATATGAACAATATCTAGAATGTTCTGATTCGTTACTTTGATGAGGAAATGGGAAGTCTTGCAAACTTGATTTTATAGATTTTACTTGGTGTTGAATTGCATATTAACAAGAAAAAAATCTCCCCTTTAAACACTTTTGGCCTGAAGTAATTAAATAAGAGTGTGTTAAAGCCTTTCTACAATATTGCTGCAGTAGAAAAGAACAGCAATGGCTAATCAGCAATGGTCAGGGATGGTACTAAAATATATTTTTGTTCATCAGGAAAACTCAATCTCAATCAAGAACACTCAATTCGCCTTATTCACATGGCGGCCATTGGCGGCTAAAACGAGGCTACAGGGTACACAAACCATAGGATTGTTATGTTCTATGCATTCACCTGTAGGTGGCATTAATTATATAGTAAGTGTACCCTGTAGCCTCGTTTTGGTTTAAACAATGGCCGGCGTGTGAATAAGGCGAATACTCCCTTTACTTTGCTGTTTGCATCTTTTTGTACATTAAAAACCAATAGGTCGCGACCGCAAAAGGGGTGCTATCTCTATAGGTAGATATGAACAACGTATGACTTATGGCCTGAAAAAAGTTCAGTCAAACGATTTTTTTTCACTTTAATCCCTGATTAACCACAATGTTAATATTTTGATTGTGACCAAAGTGCTCCACAAGCAAAGCGGAGAAGCTGTTTTTATTCATTATGCACCAAAGCTATGGAACACCCAGCCTATGTACATCAAACAGTCAAATTCAGTCAACATCTTTAAAGAAGACCTGAAAACATACCTGAATATGAGAGCTTTTAGTTAACTCACTTTTATCTTGTAGCCTATTTCTTCACATTGTTTTACATTCTACTGCTGCCATTTACAGGTTCTTCCCATTTTCACTGCATTAGTTGTATTGTATGTGTTGTTATTATTGTTTTGTTTGTTTGTATTATTATCATTCTTTCTCTACTATTGCGTTAAATGCTCCAGATGTAAAGCACTTTGAATAACATTCCGTGTATGAAAGATGAAAGGTGCAATTCAAATAAAGCTTATTATTATTATTATTATTATTATTGTTATTATTATTATTATGACAATTTTATTGACTATTGTTTTAAAAATCCTTAGAGGCCTAAGATTTTCCTTGTTTTGCTGATATTCCAGGTTACAATCAACACCTTGGTAGAGTTTTTTAAGCCAACAAAAGGAGTTGACTTGGAGGTCATTACCTCTGCAACACTCATGAAACTGGAGGAGATAAAAGAGAAAACTGCAACTGGTAAATGTGACTTCAACTCACACACACACACACACACACACACACACATTGTCATTTATATTCACATAACATGAATGTTTGATGAACATGAACAAGAATTATCTACACTGCAAAAACTGCTTATCTAATAATTAATTAAGAAGCCTATGATTCCTCATATCAGATGTTTAAAGTATCTTGAAGCATTAAAGAACCATCGCTAACTCTCCTTTGCTAAGAGAAGAGAATGAGTGAAATTGGTGAATTTCTGAATGTTTCATTCTGTACGTATGTATTGCAGTATATTATATGGTATGTCTCAGTGTTGTCTTCTCATCCATTCAGGTCTGTCTCACATCATACAGACACGGAAAGTTCTAGACCTGAGAATCAACCTGAAGCCCTCTTATTTTCTGTTGCCATTTTCTGGCTTCAATTATGCTGAATCTGACTTGATGATACTTGACTTTGGTAGTTTGCAGGTGAGGAAAGAGAACATACAGTAATAATGGTCTCATCAACACCTGTAAAATGAGTACATTAAATTGGTTGCAAGATCCCATAAAAGTATAATATGATTTGTGTGTGGTTCGTTGACCTCTGTAACTGTATATCCAACTGTGTCATCATCATTATCATCATCATCAACCATTTTTTATTCAGGGAGAAATTGACTGAGCATCAAGCTCTTTTACAGCAATGCCCTGAGTTACAAAACATACAACAACATACAACATACATACAAACATACAACAACAACAATAACAAAACAAGAACAATAAAAAGATACAAAAGGCAAATAATAATAATAATAATAATAATAATAATAATAATAATTCACAAAAAACAAATAATAAACCAACTTTTATTTGGAAACAGTTGTGGGCAGAGGAAACAGTTGGCGAGATGCCAACTGACAGTTGAAATGGCTGAACAGTTAAATAGTTGAGTAGTTTAAATAGTTAAATGTTTATGTAAATGTTAATAGTTTAATATGATTAAATTATGGGCAGAGGAAATAGTTGAACAGGATCTGTAGTCTTAAGAGAGCCAGATTGTATGCTTAAAGCCTGAGACAGAGTATATAGTTTAAAAGTTGAAAGTAGATAGTGTAATGGATATTGATAGACAGAAAGTTTAATGGATGTTGATAGATAGTTTAATGGGTGGATGAGTGAATGGTTTGAAGAGGATGAATGGATAGAAAGTTGGATGGAATGTGCCTTATATAATGGAGAGACACAGAGAGAGGTAGCCTAGTTGAGCAGAAAGCAGTTGATACAGGTGCAATCAATTTAATTAGCCCAAATCTATGGGGAAAAATAAGCTTGTTTTTTGTTAATATCTCAAAAAGTAAAAGGGTAAAATACATTGCTCAAGTGTCCTTTTCAGACCTACATTACAGAGTTTGAACAAAGTTTCTATGTTAAACTGGTTGAATCTGAATTGGACACAGAAATTTTGGTTAGAATAATAATAATAAAACTAGAAATGTAATGCCAGAGGAATTACAATAGTGGATGGAAAGCTGCTGGGTTAATGTTGGTGGGGAGATTCCAGGAAAAAAAAAACATTGAATCACTCAATCTTTGAGTTCATACAAACCCTTGTACCAAAAAATCTTGTGTGTCAGGCATTCTTGAGATTTCACACTCAAGGTGGGTTTGACCTTGACATTTGACTTCATCATTAACCCTTAAAGGTGTAGGTTTTTGAACATTCTAAGTTCCGCAACAATTGAAGGTTCTAAAATTCTATGTTGAATTCAATGAACCCAGATATTCTTTAGAATGTTAATTTCCCAACATTCCCGTCACACCGGTGTGACGGTACTCCTTTAAGGGTTAAGTCCATACAAATGTTCACACCAAATTTGAAGCATGTGCGTCAAGCCGTTCTGAAGTTGTGACACATGCACGAAAGCTGGCCTTTGGAAAATGTAGTTCAGAGAAAGCCTAATTGTATGCAATGCAAAAGGCTACCTGCAAAACGGGGCTTTCAGTTGGTGTTGATGACTGCTCATTCTGCACCCAGATATCAATTTGTCATTGAATCTGTTAAAATCAACATTACTTTGTCAACGTTAAAATCATTGAATCAACGTTGCACTGCAACATTGACTCTACATCACTTCTGCACCCTTCATTAACATTGAAGCAACGTTCTATGTATATATTCTAACTACAGATCAACGGGATTTCAACGGTATTTCCACTAAGATGAATATATATTGAAACAATGTTGAAATTACAACCAATCTACAGCCAGGGTAAATTTGGCTAGGCCTAGGTATGACTGGTTTAGGCTATACAAGCAAGCTTGCATAAATAACTATTGACAACTTGTTATCAGTTAAGCAAGTGCATTTATTCACTCTTCATCTAGAAATTCACGTGTGCTGTGCTTTTCTGCCATCCATAGCAGTTGCAGTCAGCCTGATCCTCCAGTAGCAGAGTGAAGCGGCACCTAACAGAAATAGAAGGGGGGGAAAAGAGACAGTTGTTAGATAAATATGTTCAACTGAACAACACACTAACAGCTAAGCCTACAATTAAGTCATTTTACGCCACAACCTACCTCTCATACAAACGTAGTTCAAAACGAAGGCTAAGTTTCAGCCATTGATTGTTTGCCATTTCCCTCGTCAGGCCAGCTATCGCTACGAAAGGCGTCTGGCTGGCAATTTGAGTGTGAAGTGCTTAGCTACTCCACTGCACACAACCGCGAACCTAGAAACATTCCCGAGGTCTAGCTAACGTAATATAACTTACCTACTGAATCCTCGGTTATCGCTTAATCAAGTTATGAATTTACTCGGCGTAATACCAGTATTATCAAACTAGCTAGAGTTAAACTTAACGTCCTCTCTAGCATTTACAAATATGTTGCTAAGCTACAAGTTTGAAGCTAAAGCCAACTTGCTTGCTTACTTTATTAGCCGAGTCGTTTTAAACAGACTTCACACACTCCATTCGAATAAAAAACACAAATTAATTGTAACTTACATTGGGTGTGGTAGGAAAACGTCCGTTTCGTCGTCGTTTGTTGGACGAACCAGACAACAAGAACGTAAACTTTCTTCAAGAGGATGCATGACAGCAGTGCCTGTAGGAATGTCAATGACGCAAGGAGAACTGTGCATGCGCACAAGTTAATTACGGGATGTGTAGTTTTAGGGAGCACCAGATTGTATGCATTAGAAGCTGAGACAGTTGGATTTACAGGTGACACCTGTGCCAGTGTTCTGATTAGCCCCGGAACTACTCTAGCTTAACGAGCGCAGCTGGCTTTAGGCCATTATGAAATCAAAGCCATTCAAGTCTATGGGGGAAAAATTAGCTTTTTAAAATCTTTAATCCCCCATTTCTCAAAAAGTATAAACTTTTAAAAAAAGTCTGAAATAATAACTCTCTTACCCCACTCCAGACCTACACAACGGTTATTTCAATATGTCTGTATGTTAAGCGATTAGAGTCACATTCATTCTTGAAAAGGTAAAAAGAAAAGGTTATAATAATAAGAAGCCAGGAGATTTCAAGATAGTGGATTCCATCCACTATAAAGAAGAAGAGGACTTCGGATAACAGAACTATCACGATTTAAAAGGTCTAAAAAGCATTGTACAACAGCCATATCATCAATCATATCCTTGAATTGGTCTAGTGACACAAACCTATCTAATTTTAATAATTCTTGCAATTTGTTCCATTTATTAGATGCAAAAAATGTAAAAGCAAATTTACCAAATTCAGATTTAATTTTAGGAGTTTGAAGAGATAAAACCCTGTGAACGTGTATTGTGGCAGATTGATTTCCAAGTTATCCAAGTTAATTAAGCAATTTCTCCATTTTTGCATTAAGCAATATATTTGGGTGCAATTTCGATGGAATTTATACATAACCAATTTGTTTTTGTATTTGCATTTATAGTTAACAACTGTGGATCAGGAATCTCAGCAGTTATTATCTAGCTCATCTCTGGAAGAAGTTATGGACCAGGCTTATGAAAAATATTCACTAGAGCTGCGCAATGTTCAGTTATTGTTTTGCACTGGAGGTATGTAACACTCAAAGCTCTCTACAAGTTGATTTTTGTTTCTCTTTCAGTCAAATCTCCAAAAAGGACCCAAAGCTGTCATCTTTGTCCATATAAGGAGATCCTGGAGATGACCGAAGCTAACTACTTATTGGAAGTTGCACTGCAAGTTAGCTCCCATGTAGAAAATATCGAAGTTCCCCATCTTAACGTACCAAAGATCACCAGAAACCCACTCAAAGTTAGATGACAAAAGTGAATAGGGCAAAATGTCTGCCTTTCAGGCTCCTTCACCGGGAGAGTTTAACAGGTGTGATTATTCAAAATCTCCATGTTATCTTCCCATATGAAAAAAACACAAGTACCCACAAGAACTCCTTATATGGGCAAAGATGACAGCTTTTTTTGTAGGCGAACTTCAGAGGTCTATACGAATAGGGTCAGATGGGTATGAACTGAAATTCAAAATCAAATAATTTCATACCCCCGATCAATATATTAAAATAACTCCTTCAAATTTGGCTAAGAAAGGTTTAGCCGACGAAAATCACTGTGGTGTTGAGGTTTTAATTTTTTAAGAAGGTATTAAAAAAGGTATTAAAAGGTATTGAATTTCACTTCAGGATTTCTGTATATACCCTGACACAGGCAAAAACTGGAAGGCTTCCCATCAGACAGGTTCCTCCCCCCAGCACATATTGCAGCCCATGGATTTCACCCTCCAGCTCAGCAAGTGCATGGTGGACCAAGATACCAGGATGCCAAGGTCCTGCATTTTATCATTACTATGATTCTCTCTTTTTAGTGAAATGTGGTTCATGCTGTAACTCAAGTTTTGAAAGATAAGGTGGATGAGGGACAAAATGCTAATGAGCAAGGTGTGGTTTGTAGGATTGAGCAGACTGAAGATTGAAGTTTGTGCTCAGGATCTTGCTTTTGGTTTTAAAGCAGCACTAAAGAAGATTTGCTCTTGAGGTCCCCCGACAGTTGTAAACAAGTTAAATACTGTATGTGTCTGCTGAGAGCAGAAGTTTTGTTCGCCGTATTAAAAGTTTATGTATGGGGGTAGAATTGCCTCATAAAGATTTGTGCATACTCAGAAAGATATGCACAAATATACAACTGTGACATACAAATAAAGTAATTTGTACAAATATACTGTATGTGTATTTGGAAATATATATTTGACATTTGTGTGTGGGAAGTGGATTCTGCATTTGTGGATCGCATTTGTGGATTTGTGGATGACATAATTTTGAGACATTCTTATCGCGCACAAATTCACCCTCCCCTGGACAACCAGTAGATGGCAGTGTTCTGCAAAATGTCAGTTAGTAACTCAGGCAGATATGTTTTTCTGATTGCGTAGCGAGTGTTTTCCCACTGTTTTTCCTACTTCTAATGGAGTTCAGTTCAGTCAAGTCAAGTGGTCTATGACTGTAGCAGGATCAATGACATGGAAGCTGACACTGGATTAACTGTAAGTAATAACCAGAATCCAGGTTAGAAGTGGGGAAAAAAACGGGAAAACGCTACGCAGTCGGACAAAGTTATCTGCCTCAGTTGCTCACTATTCTACCCCCATATTTATGTGCCATCGAAATGATTATTTTAAGGTAAAAAAAAAATCTTCAGGGAGCCTTTAAGTCGGCAAAGACATTTTGTGTAGTCATATAATTAGTTCTGTGCTTTGCATGTCATTAAAATTTGGGCCCTTGAACATGTCATTTCACATTTATTTATGCAATTGCGTAATTTAATTGCCTTGTGACCTTATAGATTTGCATTACACCAAAATCATTAGCTTGCTTATTTACATGTAGTATTATATTTCACCAGAATACAAATGTCTGCTTTCTGCACCTAATTCAGTTGCAGCAATGCACCATTGTTGAATGCATATAGGGGAGACGTGGCAGGTTGTTACATATCAATTTATATTTATTTTTTGTAAATTGTATGTATTTTTTGTAAATTAGTATTAATATTTTGTTTGTTTATCCATTGCAGGTTTAAGTTATTGGGTGAATTGCCACTGCTGCATGTTAAAGTCTCTGAACAGAAGATCAAGGGCATGTTCAACCTCCTGAGAAGCATTCCTTTACCATCCACAACAGATACCCTTGCATCTCCTAAGAAGGTATGTGCATCCATGAGGAAGTCATTACATGAGATGTAATGTAGAGGGATGTGGTTTAGTCTAGGCTAGAGATGGGCAAACTATGACCCGTGGGCTGGATCCAGCCCACCACGCAATTTAATCCAGCCCGCAGAGCATTTAAAATGATGTTATCATAGGCTGCTGGCTATTTTTTTCTTAGACGACGTTGTCGTTACTGCACACTGCTTATAATTGATATCTCCTTTTTAATATTAGAAACTTTTGAAAATAAATTATAAAGGCAACAGTAGTTCCCACTAGTGACCATTTTTAAACTGTGAGCAGGCACAGCCATAGGCACAGCACTAGCCATAGGTTAATTTGAATGGAGCTGGCAAAAGATCATTATGAGAACGTATAGACACAATGCTCTTAAAAAAGTCCTATGCAACAATTTTAGCAAAAATTACCTTAATTATGCAGGTTGAGAGTCGTTGTGATGGTTCTACAACACTTTTTGGGTCGTTTGGTGGGTGCTTCGTTTCCCCCTAGTGCTTCTCCGCGGAAAAATCGAATATGCAACTTTCTGTTCGCGGTCCGAACACATCAGGATGTGAAGTATCCAATCGCGCCTCGAAAATGTAGTCAGATTGTAGTTTCTAAGAAGACTGCAAAACGGACTCCGACTTGGCTTTGTTGCTGTTGAAATTGTAAGTAGCCTACCCTTGGGTCAGGGTGAACTTCGTTTTTTTGTAATGTGGTTTGATAGTCTCTTGAACAATGTGTTTGCTCGACTGTTTTATTGTGAGCCCTGTATGTGTTTAGCTTGGTTTCTTGATGGCTAGCTCGCTAGCTAGTGGGGGTTTAGCGTAGCAGTCACTTACTACCGAAGCTGCAGGGGGAGCTATGTCGTGAAAAATGCGAGCCCAAATCAGGCGAAAACCCAGAAACAGCGAATGAATAACCAGACCTGCATAGGGCTTCTTTAAAAGTGACAGTGCACATTTATAAATGATTATGAATAAAAATGATTGAACATCAAATTAGCAGTATTTCTTTAATTTTTTAAAACAAAAGGTGGGTTGAGTTATATTCGGGCCAATACAGGTACTTGTTTATATTATAATGTATTGTAATCCTACATCGCCATGTCACTTCAGAATATCGACATATGAATTGTTTGCCCATCTTTATCATTGCAAATGATGTCATCCATTTTTGCAACAAATTCAAACAAATGGCCTATTTACATCCCAGAAAACAATTAGTCATGGACGCTACATTAAATCAATATTACTGTCAACGTTAAATCCTTGAATCAACGTCACACTTGCAATGATTGTACATCATTTTGCGCCCTCAATTAATATTGAAACAACGTTTAAATTCTAACTAAAGATCAACATGATTTCAATGGTATTTTGATTGATATTAAACCGAAGTAAACCACTATTTATCTCGCAAATATATATAAAATGTTTGAGTTTACTGTCAAAATGACAGACTGAAGATGGTGTTTAATGGTATTTAATTTTAGCTGGGTGAGCTCACTGAACCATGCCGTGTTTGCTGGCAGCAACAGCCATTCATAGTAAACTATAAATCCACTACTTTTCAATCACCACGTCCAGATTTCCCGGTCAACCATAAATCCATGACTTTTCAATATCTTTTAGTGAACTATGTATCAATGTTCTGTCGATTATTATTAAATATGGGTTGAACTCGACTTGATCCAAGGATTACAACGGTACCTCATTTTGCAAAATCGGGCGTACAGGTCAAAAGTTATGTGCATTAATGTACATCCAAAATGCCAAAACACTAGATTTTTTTTGCTAGTTACAGCAAATTATATTGTGCCGTCACAATGGAGTCCCTAGTCCTTGTATCAAGTTTTGTTTTGATAAATGAAAGTGTCGCTGAGATATGAGCTAACTTCCTGTAACTCTAGCACCCTGCTAGTGGTTGAAGGTCATCAAATTTATTGTGTGTCCGGATGGGGTCCCAAGTCAATATACCCCGATTGGTTTCTATACGTGAACAGGCTCATACAGTATGAGCCTACTTCCTGTGATTATAGCGACCCCTAGTGGTCAAAAGACACCAAATGTATTGTGCATCTTCAGGATGGGAGTCCCGAGTCTATGTCCCAAGTTTGGACTTCATACATCAAAGCCTTGCTGAGATATGAACTCACTTGCTTGGCGGTTTCACGACTGATTTCGATCGGCTTTGATTGGTGAACGCTTTCGAAATTCAAAAATCCTTTCCATAACTTTTGCGAGGCATAGTCTGAAAATCATGTACGTAAGTTTCGTGAAGATCAGACTAAATTTGTGACCTGTGAAACTTTAGCTTTGCTTTCGCTAAAATCCAATATGGCGGAGATTGACGACACATGATGTATCGAACTCGGCTTGATCCAAGGATTCTAACAGTACCTCATTTATTTTAAATCAGGCCTACGGGTCAAAAGTAACGTGCCTTATTAACACAACACCCACATTTCTTGGCTAATTGCAGCGCTCCCTAGGGATCAAAGGGCACCACATTTCGTGTGCATCCTCACATTGGAGTCTCGAGTTCATGTACCAAGTTTGGTTTTGATACGTGAAAGCGTTCCTGAGATATGATCTTATTTCCTGTTTGGCAGCTACGTCGACAATTTTGTTTGGCTGTGACGGGCAAACGCTTTCGAAAATCAAAAATCCTTCTGGTTACTTTTGTGAGTCTTGGTTCGGGAATCATGTACGTTAAGTTACGTGAAGATCGGAAAAAATTTGTGATCTATGAAAGTTAGTTTCAGTTTAAATGAAATCCAATATGGCGGAAGAACGACTAGGGTCAGTGACGTCATCTTCTCCCGTTACACCGGTCACCGGTACTGACCGGACCTTCTAGAGTTGGACAGGTGGCGATATTTCAAAAGGTCTAGGGGCAGGAGCTTACGGAAAATTAGGGACCCGGGAATAATAAGAAGAAGAAAATTTAAGAAGAACAATATTGTGTTGCTTTCAGCAAGCACGCTAACTAAACCAATGTTGTTTCAATATCTATTCACCATTTAGTGCTCCTGGACTGTCGTGTTTTTGTCAGGATTGTAATGCTTCTTCAATGTCTATTTACCATTGAGATTTCAATCTCAATCTTTTGGATGGAAAATCAACATCATATGAATGTCACCTTGCTATCTGGGGTAGCTTTTGTGGTGAACAATGTATGCATGTGTGCGGATGATGCCCATAAATAGGCAATGTGATTCATAGCTTTGCAATTCATATTGCCTACCTATATTTTAGGTAGACTTTGACTGTGTGACTGTTCTGCAAATATATGCAGGTTTTGGCCACACCTCTGTCAAACACAACCAAGATTTTAAATGCTTCTACTTTTCTGGACATGGACTCAGGTAAAGTAACAAATGCATATATTACACTTGGATATACGGTATACAATTTATCTTTGACTTATCTTCACAGGGATATTCTTTTTCACACTTTGACAAGCCACATGCCAAAAAGACTTTCTCCAAACAGGGAAAACACAGACTTTAGTATATACAGTATGGCATACTGTGTCTACAGTAATTAATTTATGTGCTATGTTATGTATTGATACTACTTTAGCTGAAGGAACCAGACCTTTGGAACTTTTTTGGATGAAACTGATACTGCTGATGCTGGTGATGATTGTAATGTGCATGTATGTGTATGTCTGTAGACTTTGAGGAGGATACCAGTGATGCCTCTCAGGATGAAGAGCTCATGAAAATGACAAAAGCTGAGCTAACAGACTTGCAATTCAAGTTTGAAGTTAAAGAGGTACTCTTTGTTGTGTTATAGTTGGTTGTTTTTTCTTCTATGGGCTTTCTGTGTATGCAAATTTACTCATGATTGAGTTAATACATTTAGTTTATGCTTCCGAGGAACTGCAAAGTGTGCTTGCTCAGGTGCGGTTCACTAATGGGAGCAGACAGTGAAATATGGTGCATTGAACTCGACTAAATTCCAAACATTTGAATGGTACCTCATCTTTCAACATTGGACATATGGGTCAAAGGTTTTGGGCATTAACGCATGTCCAAAACGCCAAAAATTCCAAAAAATGTTTGCAGAGCTGTACATAGAGAGAGTTCCGCTGCACGTCGGGATCCGGTTCGCCCTGTTGGGACATATTTCCTGATAATGAACAGCGTTCTATACATTATCCCTTACATACTCGGCCCTTCAGGCAAGACCCTTTAGAATCCACAGGATATAAACAAAATCTTTAATCAATTCTACAGTGATTTGTATTCCACCATTAACCAACCATCCCAATAAGAGATAGATATAGATAGATAGATGCATTCCTTGATTCAATTGAACTTCCCTCACTAACCATAAAACAAGCAGACACATTACATAAATCGCTTACATTCGAGGAACTCGCCAAAGCCCTAAATAACATGCCAGGCAATAAATCACCTGGCCCACATGGATTACCGGCCAATTTTTTACCACTATTCATCCACACAGATGTCAAAGCCAACTCCATTCCCCACATGAACAAAACAGCTATCACACTTCTATTAAAACCTAACAAAGACCCAATCCTCCTCTTTAGCAACCACCCTTTGTCACCTATCAACACTGACCTTAAAATTATCACCAAAGCATTAGCAGCTAGCTTTTTTTTTTAATGAAAAACAGGTATACTTCAAACAACATCCATAGACTTTTCAATCTCATTGGCATATCCCAAAAACACCAATACAACACAACCAGGGTAGGAATTTCATGGCGGCCACGACGGCCATGGCCTTGCCCCTTGCGTTGGCCGTGATGCCCCTTTGAAAAAGGTTTACAGGCCACTGTGGCCTTAGTGCCCCCTTCTTTCAATATTCAGCTTTGCGTCCTACTAATAATTTTTATTTAGCCTTTGGCCTGTCAAAATAATCTTAGCATTCATAGCACAAATTAATTTAGTCTTTTACGCAGTGGAGAAAATGACAGCGCATGGCGAGAAAGAAATTGAGTCCAAATTCACCCATTCTTCTCAGTTGAACTACTCGCGAAGTAGCCTACTCATCACACAGACATCACAAGTATCACATGAAAGAGCTTTTCCTCAGCTTTTAAACAATGTTAGCCGCTAATTGTTGTGGTGAACGGTTTGTAAAAAGTAAATAATATGATTAAATGTAATCATATTATTCTGCATAATGTTGGTTCTGCACCCATCTCCCCACCCATTCATCTTGGTGTAATACTTCACGAACCCTTCTTTCAACACATGGCAAACCATTTATCAGAATAAACAACAGACCTTACCGAACACAAAGGCGCAAAGCAGTCCCCTGTACAGTTAGCCGAGTAATCCGGTTTTGAATTTGCAGCAAATTTCGACATGCATGTCTTCAAATTTGGGTTTCACAATGTGTTTAAATTGTTCCACATGATTTCATAACAGGCCAAATAGAAAATAAATGTTAAATTTAGCCTAAATATATGTAAATATTAAAATCAGATGATTTACAGTTCTATGTTATATGTCATGTTTCATGTTTTTGTAATGTTTCATAGTTAACTTTGGCCTTGGTGCCCTGACGTGTGGCCTTTGTGCCCTCCACCAAATATGCCCAACTGAAGGCCTTTTGGCCTTGCCCCTAAAATGGTGAAATTCCAAGCCTGAACACAACACCATCATAGTATCACTAGACATAAAAAAGGCATTTGACAAGGTTGATAATAATAATAATAATAATAATAATAATAATAATAATAATAATAATAATAACAACTAAAATGCAATTCCAAGGAATTAACAGTGCATGAAAATGCTAAGTTGTGATGTAAAATATCATGTATAGTTAAAACAGATAATACAGAGATGGTTACTACGGTGATGCTAGGATAGACATGGTGGTTGCATAGCTTAATAAAAGTTGATAGTTTAAAAGTAGACTGTTTAAAAGCTGAATGTAGATAGTTTAAAAGTTGTTGATAGATAGTAGATAGTTTAAAAATTGTTGATAGACAGCTAGTTTAATAGATAGTTTAATGATAGTTTAAAAGAAGACCGTTTAAAAGTTGAAGGTAAATAGTTTAAAAGTTGTTGACAGACTGGAAGTTTAATAAATGTTGATATTCAAATAGTTTAATGGCTGTGTATAGGTAGATATTTGACGATAACTAAAAGTTGGAATGGCTCTAATGTTTGCTAGCAGTTATGCTAAGATTTTAAACTATGCTAACCATGCTACTTAGCTAATGTTTTATAGCAATGCTAACATGCTAACCATGCTACTTAGCTAACGTTTTCTAGCAGTTTTGCTAAACATGTTAATTATGCTAGCAATGTTAACTATGCTAACATTTTCTAGCAGTTTTGCTAAACATGCTAACTATCATTTTTAGTAGTTATGCTAACTAGCATGTTAACTATGCTAACCATGTGACTTAGCTAATCATTTTTAGTAGTTATGCTAACTATGCTAACTAGCATGCTAACAATGCTAACTATGCTAACCATTTGATTTAGCTAACCTAGCTAATCATTTTTAGTTATTATGCTAACTATGCTAACTAACATGCTAACTATGCTAACCATGGGACTTAGCTAACCTAGCTAATCATTTTTAGCAGTTTTGCTAAAAATTTTAACAATGCTAGCAATGCTAACCATGTTAACCATGCTAACTAGCTACGGTGGGTAGGAGTCATAGTTGATGACAAGTGTTGACATAGTTGATGACAAGTTAAAAGTTGTTGATAGACAGCTAGTTTAATAGATAGTTTAATAATAGTTTAAAAGTAGACTGTTTAAAAGTTGAATGTATATAGTTTAAAAGTTTAAAAGTTGAATGTAGATAGTTTAAAAGTTGTTGATAGACAGCTACTTTAATAGATAGATAGTTTAATGATAGTTTAAAAGTAGACCATTTAAAAGTTGAATGTAAAAAGTTCAGTAGTTTAATGGGTTACATTGTTTAACAGTGGATTATAGTAGTGAGGACTTTTATTTTGAAACAGTTTTGGGCAGAGGAAACAGTTGAATAGGATGTGTAGTCTTAATTGACCCAGATTGTATGCTTAAAGCCTGAGGCTGCAGGTGGCCTGAACACCTGCCATAGGATTTGTAATTGCTTAATGGCCGTATCATGATGTCATAATCGGCAATGTTAAGTCTATGGGGATTTTTAAAAAGTCTTTCTTTAATAGTTTAAAAAGTATGAAAGTTTCAAAGTTGAAAAGACATAGCAACCCGATCTGTTTGAAGACCTACGTTACAAAGTTTGAATGAAGTTTCTAAGTTAAACAAGAGAAATTGCGTACGGAAAAAGTGGTAAGCGGAATAATAATAATAAGAAGTTGCCTAGGAAGAACAGTACAGTGCATTTTCATGCACTGTAACTAGATGTACCGCAGAGCGGTACAAAATATGACCGCCGCCCAGTCCAGCACATTTTTTCCACAAAAAGAATTCACGCTGAAAGGCCTTGTTTATGTGTGTGGGTGTGTGTGTGTGTGAGTGTGTGTGTGTGTGTGTGTGTGTGTGTGTGTGTGTGTGTGTGTGTGTGTGTGTGTGTGTGTGCATGCTTGTGTGTGTGCCTGCGTATGTGCCTGTGCATGCAAGCGTACATATGTCTACTGTGTGAGTATGTGTCATACGTATGATTACTGTGAATGTGTGTGTGTGTGTGTGTATCTGTTTGTGCACATGTGTGCACATGAAATGGGTTAACATGACCCCTGGAGGCAAATATACGGAAAAAAATGGTCATCCTAGGCCCTAGGCCCTCAAGATATTCACAGAGAACTGTGTCTGCCCTACCCTCCCGGGGGGTCCAGTCCAGCGGGGGGGCTACAGATCAAAACGAAAAATGACGGTTCCATGCTATCCATGGTCATGCCGTTTCGCACTCTACAATATACGGAAAATCAGGACTTACTTAAATCAAGATGCCACCCAACTTCTGGTTCAGGCAATAGTCATCTCACGACTCGACTACTGCAACGCCCTCCTGACAGGTCTCCCAGCCTGCGCAGTGAAACCACTTCAGATGATCCAGAACGCGGCGGCGCGCCTGGTCTACAACCAACCCAAGAGGGCACATGTTACCCCGCTACTCATCCAGCTACATTGGCTACCTATGGCGGCCCGCATCAAATTCAAGGCTCTAACGCTCGCCTACAAAGTAGTCTCCGGTTCTGCTCCCACCTACTTGAATGCCTTCATACAGACATACGCTACCTCCAGACCGCTGCGCTCCTCAGACGAACGACGTCTAGCTCTACCTCCGGTACGCTCAGGCCAATCCAAACTTTTCTCATCTGTTGTTCCTCGCTGGTGGAACACACTGCCAGTTCCTACAAGGGCAGGGACATCCCTCTCCATTTTCAAAAAATTCCTGAAGACCCAGCTCTTTAGAGAACATCTCCTCTCATAGCAACACTTACAACAAGTCTTGCTGATCCTAGCACTCACCAGCCGTCTTAAACTGACACGTAACTGTTAAAAACAGCACTCACTGATGCACTTATTCTTACTGTACTCTAATGTTTTTTAAATTGTCCTAATATTGTTGAGAATTGCTCTAAACTTAAACTGTTTACCATGTTGTTAGTCGCTTTGGCTAAAAATGCGTCAGCCAAATGTAATGTAATGTAATGTAATCCATGTGGGGGTACATGCCCACCGAGTTTTGTGCACCCCGGTCTTTCAGTGTCCCCGGAATCCTTGTTGGTGTACGTCACTAAATGTACACATAAATTATTTAATTGTAAGGCCCCCCATGAACGAAAGTACACAAAACTTGGCATGCATTCGGAGGGTGTCATAATGATCCTACACTTTGAATTTCGTGCAGTTTTGACCTTGTCAGCCAGAGATATTGTGATGAAAACACCTAATTTTTTGCTTTTTAATTTTTAACTAGGTGGCGCTATACATGAAATAAGTGGTAATGGGATGGGTTGACATGCCCCCTTAAGACCAACATACATAAAAAAGTTGGACCTCCTAGGCCCTACGGTTATCGAGATATTCACAGAAAACTGTCTCCGGCCACCTACAGGCCAGTTGGTGTATAGTAACATAAATTAATTTATTGTGTGGCCCCCCATGAACGGAATTCCACAAAACTTGGCATGCATACAGAGGGTGTCATAATGATCCTACACTTCAAATTTCGTGCAGTTTTGACTATGTTCAATTACAACACCTCATTTTTACTTTTTTGTGTTTAACTAGGTGGCGCTATACATGAAATGAGTGGTTATGGAATGGGTTGACATGGGCCCTTGAGATCAACATACAAAAAAAAATGGTTCGCTTCGCTGCACGGCGGTCATAATAATAATAATAATAATAATAATAATAATAATCTTTATTTATATAGCACTTTTCAAAACAAAGTTACAAAGTGCTGTACAATATCAACATAAATGAAAATGCAAATAAGACATAATAAATAACAATCAAATAATATATACTAATTCAATTAGAACTTAACATAAATTTGAAAAAGGAAAATAAACTTACACTGAAATAAAACTTACTGAATATCATAATCATAATAATATCATTCATCCATTGGATAAGGACAATTTCAGCAATTCAAATTAAAACTTTACCACAGATCTTGGTCAGCATGATTCCCACTACCCCCATAGAAAAATGGTTCAAGACACTGAATTCAACATCTGCCCTTTCTCCACCTGGGGGTGGTGAAGCAGTGGTAATGTCACCAACAGACAGGTCGGTCGACTGGGGTCCGCCATTGCGAGTGTGCTCGCTTTGGACAAAAGTGTCTGCTAAATATTAGTTTAACCTGTTGATGAGTGAATTCTTTAAGACAATGCCGTTCCCCAGAGAGTGAATTATTTTCCTGGCACCTTCTAGAATTCTACGCGAACGTTCTATAGTTTCAGTGTTCTTAAAAAATTTTTAATGGCAGAAAAGTCCCTGAGGGTAATTGTTGCGTCATGTTATAGAACCTTTTTCGAAAACGTTCTAATCACATATTTGTGATCGTACTCCCAGGGGCCCAGCTGCATCTGATCACATATTTGTGACCGTACTCCTCCACAGGTTAATATCAGTCCTTTCAGCTTGAAGTGAAGTTCCTTTCAGCTTGAAGTGAAGTTCGTCAAAGCCTTATCATAGGCATGTTATATTCATGACATGAAAAGTGGAACTTATTGAACAAAAATGACACATTTTAAACTTGTGCAAAACTGCATGAACCCAGCATTGGTGCGTCGCATAAATTAAAAAATTTAAGCAACAGCTTGACCATCGGACAATCCAACTGCAAAGCCTTTCCATAGGCATGCAACGTTTATGACATAAAAAGTGGAATATGAACGCATTTCATTACACCTGACAATTACGGAGCTGCCGGCTGCGATTTGACTGATTCTTGACTGATTCTCAGCACAGTGTTGACTTGCGTGTCTTTTTTAGATGGTGAACGTAAACAAAGGAAAGTAAACGAAGGAAAGCCCTCTAATTGGTCGGGCAAGACTGACAAGTAGACGGGCCTTGGCCCGTCCAGACCCGGCCGTGGCTACGCGTAGCCTATGCTTGGTAGGCTAAACTAGTGGAAAAATGTCTGTAAACAAATTTGGTAGCCAGACAAAAAGAACATAAACAGAGGATAGAAAATACAAAAAAGGAGGGAGAGAACGCGAAGAAGGTAGGCCTATGGTTTTTGGCTTCACGTTCGGGCAACAGACGAGGATAACGTTACGGTAGGACAATAATGATATTAATACAGTAGCCCGCTGTGGCATGGTCGCTTGCAATTGTATGGTTGATCTATATTATTTTAACTAATTGATCTGAATTGTTTGATGTTTCTCCTGGTAGCCTGTGCTCACCTGTGCTGCGTGCATATACCTAGGCCATATGGCTGTCGCGGTCGTGGGCGCGCGTGCATGTTACTCCCCAGCCCAGAATAACGGACCGGCCCTGTCTAAAATCAAGGCTAGAACACTGGGTGTGTGGTAACGTTAACTTCTGGTCTTGACTCACTGCAGAATGCAGCGGCTTGTTCACTGCACTGGAGAACCCAGCTAAACAAGTTAAAGAAAAGGAAACAAAACTTATTTTGTTTATTTATTTATTTAACATATTTTTAGAGCCTCTAAAGTCAAATTGACTATTGAAATCGAGGCTTAGGATGGAGTGATGTGTAGGAGCAATGAAGCATTCCCCCTCAGATCTTTTCACAAATCGCACCCTGACTAGGTTGGCTTGTCAGTCAGCGTGGAACGCAACCTCAGACCAACGCAGATGGCAAAATAAGGAACTGCAACCTAATTTCAGTGGCTAAAGCTCTCCGGAACATTTCTAGTGGTTCTCATATGCATTGATGGATTTGCGAGATCTCGCAAAACAAACTCAAGATCTCGCAAAAGAAACTCGAGATCTCGCAAAAGAAAGTCAATATCTCGCAAAAGAAACTCGAGATCTCGCAAAAGAAAGTCAATATCTCGCAAAGGAAACTCGACATCTCGCAAAAGAAACTCGAGATCTCGCAAAAACAAACTCAAGATCTCGCAAACCTAGTCAGTGTTTTTGTCCCCAGTACATACCTTTTCTCAGTTTTTTTTTTTTTTTACCTTCGTTTTTTTTTTCATGTCACCTCCCGGGCTCCGCAGTTCTAGTATCTGATGTGTATATTTGTTCTGTGTTTTAGGTCTTGCTGCAACTGACACGGGATGACTCCAATGAACAGTGTGTTTTAGCTTGTGTTTGTCAGCTTGGTGCTGAGGGTAAACTTAGAACATATGACATGAATATTACATCATACTTGCACAAGGTCAGCCTGGATCACTATGAAATTAGAGGTATACTTTACACACACAATTATATGCTATCTCTTTAATTCTCTCCCTCTCACTCTCTCTCTACACACACATATACACACCCACAGACTCTCTCGAGTAAGAAAAGAAATGATGCACAGTTAGTCAAGAAAAAAATAGAAAAAAAAAAGAAAAAAAAGCTGTTGCCTCAGCTTTACCATGTTTTTATAGCCTGACGAGCCAGTCCCACATCAAGATGTAGGTTCTGGGAACTTACCATAGGCACTGCTCAATCCGAGGGGCGGGATAAACGATTGTCTTTCAAATTTTCTCTGCACACAATAGGATAGCACAACAACCAGCTACAACTCATGAGTCACATTTTCCCACCAGCGGAGCTAGTTGGCTAGTTGATCAAACTTTTGCCAATTTAAAAAAAAGCTTAACTCGAGTTGCGATTCAAAGATCACTGTTTGCCAGCAGCAGCATCCATCTTCTTTGTTTTCAAGTAGAAGGAAATTCACGTGGAAATTCATGCCTTGGACTGATTACATGAGTTCATCCACAATTTTGTAATAGCTGATACATTTCCTGTGTTGTGCTTGAATATGAAAGGTCCAGAACCACCGTGAAATGATGAACTATCTTGTAACGTGACGTACTCAACGACCAGCGATTTATTGTCTGCGACACGCCATGTCACGATGACAAAAAGTCTAGCATAACAGAATGTTTGGATAATCCTATTACACTTTTGGTGACACTGAAACTATGACGACATGCAACCATATGATAGGCTAAGTGATCTTGTAATGGCTAATCTCCTGACCAAGATGCGGTGATAATTTATGGTTGCAGGTTATGCAGAAAAGGTTTATCAGAAATCCTTTTAAAGATTGCTTTCTCATAGTTTAATTCTTGTAAATGTCATAGCAGTGCACTGCAGGGGTCAGAAGTGTTCGGTCGAGGTTACACAATTTGGAGAAGAATTTCCAATAATGTTGCAATGCAACTTGATGCTGGAGGACTATTATTCCGAGAGTCATCATAACCCAGCCTGCATCTGTATAGAAGATGTTTACAAATTAATGCCATTGAAACAAATCAACTTATCAACTCTGATAGCCATTTACAGCACACACATACACACATTCACACTCTTTCTCTCTTTCTCTCACTCACTCACACACACACACACACACACACAGAACATGTATGTAACTATAGACATGTATACACACACTGTGTTGTTTTGCAGACTCCTTCAATCAGCCGCTGCATTTGATCTGTTCTTCTGATGCCCATGACAATGATCTGTTGAAAGTAGTGTTTGTTAAAGTAAGCCATGTGTCACACTCATGCATGCATGTGCATGCACGCACACTCAGTATTTTAAAGCATGTTCTTATGCCTGTACTGATACTGCTGATACTGATGTTTGTGCTTTATGACCTGCAGGCTGATCCTGATGGACCACACTTTCTGAACACTTTTGAGAACACTGAACAAACACTTAAGGTAAATCCATAAAAATGTGTTTACCATATTTAGATAAATCATCGTAACCTTGTGATTTAACGTGGTGGTTATTATGAAGGTCTTGGGATATTCCACATTACATACTGCAGATTGTTTAATCTATAGACTGACTGTGAGCGACCGAGGCAGCCAGCCCACCAATTGGGATGTGATCTTGGGGTTGTAGGTGGAAAAGGAGGTGCAGGAGAGGTTTTCAGCAGTGCAAGACTATTTATTAAATAACCAAAAAAACTTGCTGGAATAGCAATAGGCTATTATTTAACAAGAAAAACACTTTTAAACAAACAAACCAAAAATAAGTTCAGTATTCCAGTTCAGTAATCCAGATTTACACAAGAGCATAAAGCTAAATCTCTGCCTCACAACAGGAGAGCTGCTCTTTCTTTGCTCTCCAGGGGAACTGAGCTACCCCTCTTAAATAACCCTACTAATTGTCCTAAATTAGCCCAAATGAGGATATTGGCTCAAACCACCCAAATAGGTAACCACTTTTACTGGACATTCACTATTAACAAAATAACTATTACAAATATATACAAAATGACAATGGTGCATATTACTACAAAAATACATGTTAATTACCATAACACATATTCCCCACATACATAATAATAACAAGAAGACAAACAGACAAGGCAAACACCTCTGTATCACAATGCCCCACTCCCTCCCTCTGTGGGATGTTGGTAAAAGCATTGTCCCAATAATTAACTGTCCTACGTCCCACTGTCCTATAATTAACGCCGCATTGGGCAAAACTAAAGAAAAATCGCGGCAGACCAAACATTTGGTCTGACGCATGAATGAACGCCAAACTGGCAGCAAAACTCCCGACACCAACAATTAAACAAACTGTACACCAAACATACTTTACACAACATGAAACAATACTTCAAACAAACACACAACACCGTTTATAAGACAGGGAGATGTGGCGGGTGACTGTGTGCGTAGGGGTGCATGTATGTGTGTGTGCAACCGAGTGGAGTCTCTCCCTCTCTCGCACTGCCGCACCGAAAAGTCTTTAAAGTCCGATATAGTTAGAAGGGGGAAAGTTCAACTTCTCACACTGACGAAAATGTAGGCTACAAAACGTCATATTCATGCACAAGTCAACTTTAATTATACGATAGGCTACTCGAAGACATTAAAGGGAATTGGTTAATGTAGGTCTACTGTTCTAAAATGTAGGAATACCAGCAATTTATGTAGGTATAGCCTACAGCAGTGGTTAGTGTGGGGCAGGCCCCACTAGTGTGGAATAGAGACATGACAGGTGGGGCACGATGAACCGGAGGACATTTGTTTTTTGTGCCTATCTTTAATAATGCCTTTCTTTTTGTCAAGAATAGAATAGAATAGAATTAGAATAGAAACTTTAATTGCCACACAATAATGTTGGTGGTATTTTTTGTAGCTCAGTCCGGTGGGGAGGTGGGGGGTGGGGGGATTAATTGCGGGAGGGGATAAAATAAAATAGATAAATAAGTAGAGTTGCAAATCTTAAGGAGTTCAGGAGTCTAATTGCTGAAGGGTAGAAGCTGTTGTTGAAGCGCGTCATTCCAGTCTTCAGAGATCTATAGCGTTTTCCAGAGGGCAGAAGTTGGAAGAGATCATGTGATGTGAGGCATCTCTGATGGTCTTGGTTGCTCGGTGCGAGCTGCGTTCAGCATACAGAGTCCACCGAGGTGTCCTGTTATACAGAATTAATGGACGAGGGCGAGAGGCAAAGAACTCCCCAACGCACAGCGAAGTTGATTAATTCCGTATAACAGGACACCTCACCAAGCCTTTAACACGCAAAGGAAACAATCGGTTCCGTTTAAAAAGAAGCCAACTTGTACAACTTTCTTTGGCCCTATAACAGCGATCGCATGGACAGTTAGCTTGTTTACAGTTGATTCCATTGTTGCGAAGCCTGCTTTCAGGCTCAACCGTCGTCCTACTATGGTTGTTATAGTTACCATTCATAAGCATTGATATGGAACGGTGATTAAACTTTTTTTACCAGATCTATTTCATAGGTGTCCTGTTATTCAGAATTAATAGCCACCACACCAGCCAATCAAAAAAGAGTATTTCTTCTCTCCGGGTGATAATGAGTTATTAGCTTTTTCCATTACTACTTGCTTGAGTGGTTGTAGCTAGCCCTACCTGTTTATGGGGCAGCCGTGGCCTACTGGTTAGCTCTTTGTACTTGTTACCGGAGGGTTGCCGGTTCGAACCCCGACCAGTAGGCACGGCTGAAGAGCCCTTGAGCAAGGCACCTAACCCCTCACTGCTCCCGAGCGCCGCTGTTGTTGCAGTCAGCTCACTGCGCCGGGATGAGTGTGTGCTTCACCTCACTGTTCACTGTGTGCTGAGTGTGTTTCACTAATTCACGTTCACATTGGGATAAATGCAGAGACTAGTGTTGTCACGATACCAAAATTATGACTTCGATACGATACCTTCCATAAATATCACGATGCTCGATACTAAAACGATACTACGGCGAAATCCTAAGATATCTGGAGAAGAAAGGACTCATACCTCCTCCAAGTGTATTGAGTCATTTGTGTTAAATTTGGTGCACTTTTGTAGGTCAATTCTGGGTTCTAAACTTCCTACATATTTTTTTTTTTATAGTCAGTAAAATAGTAGGCCTACTTTGTGTGATTAAGTCCTTTATTGTTTGTTATAGTTAATTTACATTGTGTTGTGTTTTGGCAATAAAGTAGCTTTAAATAGCCAAACTAGGCTAGATCAAGGTCAGTGTTAAAATTACTGCATGCAAATCACTGAATGCTATGCAGAGGGGCCTAATCTTTAGGCCATCTGATGTACAGTATAGGCTACCCTAGGCCTTCCCGTGTTCATGGGATTTCTTTGACAGTTGCAAAAGGGAAAATGTGAGGATAGTCTTCTTTGCGCCCAGTGTACAAGTACGACGTTCCAACCACTCAGGTCTTCGTCAGATAGGCCTACACCGTTTCCTGTTGCAATATATCTGTGTGCATTCCTACATTACGTCTATTTCTTTGATAACATGATTTGCTACCACGTATAAGCCGCTATTATTAGGACTCAACACATTTGGTGGTATTATGCTTTGGGCTTTAATTAGCGCATTTCGGGTAGCCTATCCTACATCTGGACAATAATTATTGAACAAATTGCAGTCTACATGCCATGACAAATATTACCAGTAGTAGGCTACTGACCGAACATGAAATAGATCGTTTACAAGTTATGGTAGGCTAATGTTATTCTGGCGTGAACATTGCGCTTTCATCACGTTAGCACCCTATGATTACAGCTCGTTATGTCCTATTTTTTACAGTCTATAGTTATGTCTCGTCAAAATTCATGGATGAAGGAAGGTTCGCTTTATCCCAGATAACCATACTCGTTTTCGCTAGACTAAAACATAAGAAAAGAACTTGGCACTAACCATGTAGTCGTGTTCTCTATAGCATATTCGTTAACCTGTCGTTCTTTGAACTCTTTAAAAATGTTGGGATATGTCTGCGAGGTGTTTAGCCAAGTTCCATGCGTAGCCTACTGCTTTTAAATTACTTTGTGTACCTGATGGCTTGCCTTCACTATTCGCGATGTATCCGAAATAGTTGCAGATTTCACTGCACCTTTTGTTTTATCCTCAAGGCCTAGAACTGTCGGCAAAGAACTATGTTCACGTTGGCTGCGCACTCACTCACTCAGAGCTGCCTGCTTGACACGCCCACTTGCCTAGATGCGTGCAAGGAGCAGTGAGAGCAGCAGTTCACACAGACACAGAACGTTATTATTTTAATAAAGTATCGATTCTAAAAACGTCTGAAATCGTATCGTTTTTTGCGTGAAGGCATCGCGATACCTTTTTAGTATCGATACACCGTGCAACACTAGCAGAGACCAAATTTCCCTCACGGGATCAAAAGAGTATACTTACTTACTTTTTCAATGCCCATTGCCATTTGTCAAGAAAAGTCATGGAATTTTACATTTGACTTGAAATGGAAACCCTGGTAAAGATACACTAACAACAGCCTTTTTACAAGAGTCACTATTACCCATTACAGTGGAAAAAAGATTTATTATGAATGCGTAATATTTTTTAGTTTATTTCAAGTTCATTGGTGAATAGAAGCACTATTAAAATATATGTATGTATATATATATATGTGTATATATATAGTGGTGGATGTGCACAGTCACATACGGTCCGTTGACAGCGACAAGAACATTTTGTGGCCCTCTGTATCATCAAAGTTGCCCATCCCTGGTTTAAATGTAGCCTATTGAATAATTTGAAATACTTTGAATTGAAGCAGAAACTCTTCTTTCATAATTGCTTGTATAGCCTACTTGAATAATAAGATCATGTGATTCATGGCATGGAATGATAGTGAATGAGGCACATTTGTCCACTTTCAGTGTTCTATGACACTTAGTTGAAAATATATGCATATATGCAAGGGTAATGCAAGGATTTTGTATTTAATTAGGTGTGCCTGACCAATTTGAAGGCCGCTTGGGCCAAATATGCCAGGGCTGATTTTTTTTGACGGAGCGGCGTAGTCACCAGCGTACCCGTGACACCAAGACATACAAGACAAACAGCAAATAAATGAATAAATAAAAAGTAAAAAATAAAAGAAAATTAAAAAGAAAAAATCATGTTAAATTAGCCCAATTTCCAACCGGCTGAAAATGTCCAAGGACAGTGATGACCCGCGTGAAAACTCTGCTCAACTGTGTCTTCACAACCGATTCAATGCCAACTAAGTTCTTTACAACTGACCTACCCGGAGAATTCACTGGCAGTCAGGAGAGCACTGGAAGAACAAAACAGTCCAAAGTCATAATTGCTGATCAGCAGCTCGGTGGTTTTAGACAGCGACAGTCCCGCAGAACAGGCACCCTGCCCTGAGCAATCCTTCCATCCAGACATTGGATGTGCAGCGTCGTTCACAGATGGATGAGGGACTTCAGAGACACAAGGCAGGCTAGTCAAGGCAAGCTCATCATCCCAATGGAAGCTAGTTAACGTTAACTTGGTGTTAACATCACGGTATCAGCCGACTTGTATCAGAAAAAAAGGACTAAAAATAACAGAAAAACTATAGAAAATTATCTAATTAAAGAGTGATTACATTTAACTAGACAAGTAAATACAAAAAATTAAAGGGACACCAGGCAAGCCTGATGCTTTTTCTCTACGAAGCTCCCCCTAGCATCTGTACGTGTCGATATGTGAGCGAGCCCTCGCTCGGTCTGAAGCTCTTCCTTTTCTTTGCATCTTCTGTCAAGGGTTTTCGCTGCTTCTTCGCCGGCTCTGCCATTATACACACGTTTGCAACAATAGCTAGCATTTTGTTAGCCAGCCTCTGTGCTGGGGATGCAGGATGTAAGTGATCCTGCTTCTCGTGATGTCTGAGACTTTGTGAGACTGAAGGTCGGCAGGTCGGATACACCGAACTTGCAAGCGGGATATTCTTCCTACAGGCAGTAGGGGCGGGCGAGAGAGTCTTCATTCGCCCTGTAATGAGTCAATTAACCATATACCGACTTACGAAGATGATTAATTAGCACGAAAACGTTGCCTGGTGTCCCTTTAACAGAACATTACATAAAATTGCGAACATTACATAAAAACAAACAAAAACATGATGCCAGACGGAGTGGCGTGTCTCGCCAGCGTCCCTGTAACCTAGCAACTGAATGTACCTGCAATGCAAAAAACTGACACTTATCTACCGCTTTCTTGTAAAATCATTTGACTTAACCCTTAGAACCCGATTGACGCAAAGTGCGTCAAAAAACACACCCTTTCTTCTCTGTTACATTGCTCCGAAACTGTTCATCGCAGCGAGATGAAATCTTTATTGCACGACAGAGCAGAAGTGGGGCTTTCCAACGAGACTACACACTTGTCTGTACGATCAAGTATGAAAATTAAAAAAAATCATGAAATTAAATCAAATTGCATCATATTTACAGTCTCTGCGTTCACCTGCACACACATTACTCTAGTTTGAATAACTCGCGAACCCGTGATCGCATCGATATGGCAAGCATATCAGATGAAAGAGGGGGCACAGGGCTATCCATTGGTACCATGTTTATCGATCCTTCTGGCTTATAAAACCAGACGAAGTGACTGCAAAATAATAACGTCATGTACACAAACCAATGCTGCACACTCATTACTCTCGTTTGAATTACTCGCGGACCTGTGATCGCATAGATATGCCACGCATGTCAGATGAAAGAGGAGACTCAGAGCTATCATTTGATACATCCTTCTGGGTTATAAAACAGACGAAGTGACAGCAAAATAATAACTTCATATAGCTGGACTTACCCCACGTTTTTGTCTGTTCTTGTGGCAAAGCATGTTTATAATCCAATGCTATCATGTGTTTCTCTATGGCAAAGCATGTTCATATTCCGGTTTTGAGATCCTAGCAAATTCCTGCATGGCATCCAATTCAAGGCTCACATTGCATCCCAATTTGTTCAACAAATAAACACCTTTTTTGCCTTTACTTTGTTCATGGCAATGCAGTAAAAAGTTGAGAATTATTATGACTGCATACACACAGGCACGCAACCTCGGGTCAAGTCAGGTCAGATCAGTTCATGTCACCGATATGGAGCGCAGAAAGGTCATTTTTCATCACTAAATAAAAAATGGCATTTATTTCCGTAAATCACACAGCAAATATTTCTGTAAATTGCTCAGCCCCAGAGTATCCCTCCAACAGGGCAATTATATTGCCCGATTCAGGACAGTCTGCCCTACACACACATGAAATGCATGTAGAGCTGTGAGCTTGCTGTGGTGAGATACATGTTGAAATATAAGAATTTTTTTAATACACTTTTTATATTTTAATTCTTTAAAAATCTAAATAAAATCAATGCTAGTATTAATACATGAAATTATTCAATATATGTGTGTGGCACTTACAATGACCAGAATAAATACTTATGAATAAAGGTAGTGAAAATGCCCTAAAAACAGCTTAGGGTTCTAAGGGTTAATTTAATAAGAGTTTGACTGATTTTAAGACATCAAGAAAACTAATCACTGAGATATTGTCAAAATGGACTATGTACTAGCTGTAAGTCTGTAAGGGGTGGTGGTAGTGTAGTGGTTAAGGAGCTGGTCTAGCATGCAGTACCCAGAAAATGTGTAGGTTCAATTCCCGGCTTCCACCTTTGTGCCATATTGGATCAGTACTCTGACATTGTTTGGTGATGAGGTGAAAGTGTTATGAGGCGATTGTTTGATTTTGCTGTCAGACGTTCTGTGAATGTAGTTTGAGAAAGGAGAAAAGGGTGGAAGGTTTTAAAAAAAATGTGTTTTAGCAATTTTAAGTGTTTCCTTTATTTTCAGCGGTATATAATTGACATATGTAAGTCGCTCTGGATAAAAGCATCTTGTAAATGAATACATGCAAATGTAAAACAAGCAAATTTAGCTGCCAGCGGGTTACATTTTTGTTTTTTTAATATAAGATTAATAACACTTAACTAGATATCAGTTTTTGCATTGTAAATATGGATCTTACCTGTGCATATGTGTATTTTTGTGTTCAGGTTGAGTTCTCCTCTCTGGATTTTCTCCTCCACACCAGAGCACTGCTGTCTTGCATAGATTGTTTAAGCTCAGCCCTGCCTGAAGAGTGGACGACAGGCAGAGACAGACAAGAGAGGAGTCACCATGAGAAAGACTTGGAAAAGATGGGTAAATATGATATAGGACAATAGACAAGGCTAAATTGCATCACATAATCACACATTCAGGCAAGGGCCCTCCATAATTATTGGCACCTCTCGTAAAATATGAGTAAAAAAGGGTTATACAAAAAAAGATAGATGAACATAAATCCAACCTTAAATAAATAAAAATCCAACCTTTATGTGACACTAATTTATGTAGAGAAAATGTACCTAATTAAGAAATACATTTTTTCACAAAACCACAATTATTGGCACACTTGCTTTTAAAACGTTACTGTTTGGTATTGATTGTTATTATAAATGAAATGTGAAGGTGAACTGCAGCATATTTTTTTGAACAAAGGTTGAGGAAATACAACTTTTGTGAACATAAAAATAAAATTCTACTGAACGTCATAAATGTATTGTTCAAATGTTTAAGTCCATATCAGAAACTCAATATCAAATACCATATGCAAACCCCTTGAGATAGAACATGTTTTTTGCCATTTCAGCATTCACCAGAATTATTTTTTTCCCTTCCATCAGAGATTAAAGGATCCAGAGATGCAGATGTTGTGGCCTTTAAGGTTGTTGCTGTACTTGGATCCTTTGGAATTAGGGTGTGTGATGACCAAGTTGAAATAGCTGATATCAAAATACGAGGTACAGTATTGTCTATTTATGTACATGCTACAAGTGTATGTTTCCTTGGTCCTTAGCATAGTGTTGTAATAGTTTGTTGGCCTACATTTCATACACATTATGTTCTAGAGCTCGACCGATATGGGATTTCGAAGGCCAATGGCGATACCGATATTGATATTTATCAAATATTTCAAAAGCCAGTCATAGTCAATAGTCATTTTTAGCAAAAATAAATGTAAACATGTTCTCCCATAACAAAGTTCTGATCAAGGTGGGACATTATAGCCCCTATTTTGACGATCAGAAACGCAGTGCATAGTGTATTCTTATCACAACGCAAAGTTTATTCCTATCTTACACTCAAATTTTTCGCCATGCCATTCTCTTTTATTACACAATGTGCCCAGGTGTGTGCCAATTAACATGTGGTCTGGCGCATGATCTAAGAATCGCTATCTTACACCATTTAAAAAGCATTACGCCACTGGCCAAGAAAAATCTGGTCTATAGCGAAAGGCACATATGAAGCACAGCTGAAGGCGTACTGATACGAGATGTAAACAGCGACTCCTCTGCAGGATAAATGTCCTTAGGTTATTTTATTATTATTTAGGTCATTCAAACATTATTGGGGTAAGTGTTGTTTTTTTCATGCTGTATTTTCGATGGTAACCTATTGTCAGTCAATAGTGAAAGTAATTAACTGTGTATACCTGTTTTGTTGTTGACTATGACACCACAGTGAAGTTAGTTTCACTTTGCCTAGGAGTTCAAATAATAGACGGTAATAGATGTTTAACTAAAGACGTTGTAGTTAAACATGGTTTAGTAGAATACCTGTTAAATACAGTCTCGTGTGCATGCAGATTTCTTCAAATGCGCCGGTGACCATCAAAATACGCGCTGATTGCTGTTAAAGGGAATGACAGATGTCACTCTCATTGGTTTAAAGGATGTTACTCCAAAAACACACCCATGACTGATTAAGAACCATAAGAACCGGGCTTTCTGCTATATTAGAGCTATCACTCTACTATTATTCCCAGTCATTATCATGGGAAATATAATGTTCAGATATGCCTCACATTATTATAATGGCATTGTATAACAACCCTCATAGTAATAGGTATATTTTAACATTTTCAAATGTATTTATTTGTTGCTTTTATTTTTCCTTCCAACTTGCTGAGGCCCCCCTGGCACCCCCTCGCAGCCCCCACAATGAAAACCACTGACCTAGGCTACTACTAGGTGTCCCGATTGGAGTGCGCTTCTCTGTTTGCATTAACACCACATTGTCTTGTGAAAGTGAACTGGGCATACGCTCACATCATAAACAAACCATTTTACACCACTGACAATGTTCAAAATAGAATGACACTTCTGTGGTAGTGTGGTTAGGTTGTCTACAGACAAATTGAAGTATTGTAAACGTAAGTGTTTTGAAAGGTTATAAAAGTGTTATTTGCCCAGGTTGTTTTTGTTGCCGTTTTTAAAGCCTGGGCTGTCCACAGATTGCATTTTTTACAGTGTATTCAGCACATAGACAGCTAGTGGTTGGTTAGGTGATGTTTGCAGTAAGTGACATAAAATGTTATAGCCTAAAAAACGTGTGGCATCGCTTAGAGTACCTTTAATATAAGATTAGTACAGTAACACTTAGTAAGATATCACTTTTTGCCGTGTACTGAAAACATTTTATTAGATACACAGTTTTTGCAGTGTAAGATTAATAACTCTTGGTTAGATTTTATTTTTTGCAGTGCGGAAGCTAGTATTTTTTTAATTTAAGCAGTATATAGACATAGATGTATGTGAATGTATATATATGTTTGAATTATATTTGAAAAATATAAAGCCTATGCATTCTTTTTTACAGGAATCGATGCATCTGCTATGGTCCAGTCAAAGAAGACAGAGGTGTTTGTTAGGCTGAAGGATATTGCAGTTATGGACATTGCTCCAAAAACGCTCCATAAAAGGGTATTATTATTATTATTATTATTATTATTATTATTTCAGGAATGCATACTAGAACTTCAGCATATAGACAGTAGCTTGTTGTGAGTTTAAATAAGCTAAGGACTCAAACTAATGAAGAGATAAAAAATGCAGTGAGGTCAAGCTGCTTGAGCACAGAGGTGTGTGCTATCTAGGGCTGTAACGATATACGATTCGAAACCGAAATCGCGACATTCATATCCACGATACTGTGTCGCGTTGTGAAAAGGCAGAATCGCGACACACCCTTTCTAGTGTTTCACCCAGTGCTGCAGCTTACGCGGCCGCAAAAGCAACCACATCTCCCGCTTTACTTATCGGTAGCCTACGTTGTCCAAAAACAAATAAATAAATAAATAATAATTTCATACCTCTCCTTGCTTTCATTGTAGACTATGTGTGAAACTTTAGCAAACAGTATAGAAGTAAACCCCCTCTCCTTGCCCCGCGCTCTCTCGCGCTCCCTCCCTCTCTCTCCCTCCCTCTCCTGCTCAATGAACATGCGCGACTTAAATAAAACATTCACAATTGTGAAAGCAAGGACGCATAGAAGACGACTAGCTAAATTACTATTAAATCCGCTTAGCATCATCAGCATGCTGCACATATTTTTTTTAAACTCTTGCATTGAAGTTGACTGATCATCTCAATACCAACGTTTCCCAAAAGGGCCTGTCCCAAGGAGAACAAGTATTACCTTGAAACATAAACACACATGGGGAAACTGAACAGTCCAATCAGTAGACTATGATAGCATAGTTGGCTAGCTTAGCCTACTTTGTTTACAATATTTCCAGGCTTCAACCAGACAGCTGAATTAAAGACGTAGAGTTGTAATAAAAAATAGTAGGCCTAGGCTATAGGCTAATCTGCATAAAGTGTGCTGTCATAAATATCAGTCATTCAGAAAAAAATATTTTTATATCAGGATATAAAATAATAGATATATTATATTGTAATTCTCTGGTGTTCTAAGGGAGGCTATTAAAATGTTATTTAATAACAAACCCCCCCCCCAAAAAAAAAAAGAAAAGAAAAATCGAGATTCATATCAAACCGTGGGTCAAAAATCGTGATACAAACCGAATCATGAGGTTGGTGTATCGTTACAGCCCTAGTGCTATCTGAGTTATCTTGAGGTTTTTAGCATTGCATTCACAGGTAGGGTGACCAGATGAGATTGGCTGAAATTCGGGACGCTTTTTCGCGGGGGGGGGGGGGGGATGGTAGGCTTACAGCGAATTTTCAAACCTGTACCAAAACACATTTTATTCAAACATCAAGTCTGCCTCAAAATACAACAGAGAAATCATGAACTCAAAATGTCATTGTGGGAAAAAACAAAAAAACAATGACTGCGTAACAGTGCAAATCAGACCTTTCAGAATAAGGATAATAGCCTAACGCTAATAACAAGCCTTGCCAAAATGATGGGTCATTAAGTAAGAATACAAAATAATTGTTAGATTAAGTAGATTATGTTAAAACGACATGGACATTAGGCCGAACTTCCGATGTATTTTTTTGGCACACACGCTGGCTCTGCCTGCTGCGCTGCCTGCATGTTCAATGTCCTCGGCTTCGCGAAATCAGTGCATATTCGCGCCTAATTATAGAACGTCAAAAAGAAACAAAGTAGCCGGGCTGCATCCAGACACTTAGCTGCCGTCGGGGGCTGCATGCAGTCGACTCCGACTCTCTACGGACAGTTTTTAATGTTTATCAGAAAATAAATACTCAGTATTCTGATTGAGTATAATTTTCGGGACAATTAGGGCAGGATTCGGGATTCGGGACAACTGCTTGGATATCGGGACTGTCCCGAATTTTTCGGGACGTCTGGTCACCCTATTCACATGATACCTTAGCTAGCCAGCTAGTCACTAGTCACACTAACAGAACTGCCCTACCTAACAGCACTTCCAAAATAAAAAAAGCTTACCACATACCCCACTGAAAATGTATTGACATTTTTAAGCTTTTAAATTCTTTAACATTTTTTATGTTATGAGAAATTGCACACTTTCAACTTTCACATGACTTTCATGTTGCTGTATTGCCGTTAACTAAACTGCTGTGTCATGTCATATTTTACACTCATTATCATCTACTTACGAATTTGTCTGCACCTCAAACAGTGTTGGGAGTAATGCGTTACAAAGTAACGCGTTACTGTAATTCCACTACTTTTAGTGGTAACGAGCATGTAACGAAGTATTTTTGTAAATCCAGTAACGCAATTACAATTACTGAAATTTCAAAGAGTTCGTTACTTGCGTTACTCTGTTGATCTTGAATGAATGACTGCAGACAAGATGCACATTTGCTGCTTTGTCTCCCGACCTTAGCTGTGTTTCCAGCAATTGTGTTTCATGTTTAGATTGCAGATGCATTCTTTACAGTTAATAGGAGCTTCCTCACATTCCTCCTTATTTCGGATTTATGCTAAAACACACAAGAGTGCATTACGCTACAATTTAAATGGGCATCTTAAAAGCCTTTTCCCTTTCGTTTCCATCTCGTAAGCTCCACTACAGTAAAAGCGCATTGTTGTTTATCTCCGCTCTTTTTCGCCTATTGCGCAAAAGCCTCATTATATCAATTTCTCATTCTTACAACATAGCCACGCCACAACACCAATAGGCTACGGTAGCCTATATATAGCCTTGGCACAAGCAAGCACACGTTTAACTCGAGAGGAAAATGCAGATTTCACTTACCAGATAAAGAAACCTCCAAATAGCCTACCCTACGTAACAGCGACTTGAGTTATTTGCACAGTAGGCTATGTTTACATCGGAATTGACGTCCATGGTGTTATGGATTCATTTGTCTGCGCCGGAACATGCAACTTCTCTCTGGAACACCTTATCAGCTGAAGAGTAACCTTCTGCATAGTGCGCGACAATCCCAAACTCTCGGATGCATTAGAACTTATTTCGGTAAGTCAGCACTTGTGCAGCGCAGGCTTTTCCCAAACTGGTGGTGCTTAAAATGCTATATAATACAACTGTGTTCAAAGCAGGATGAGGATAACCTAAGGTTATGTGTGTGTGAGCAGACAATAACTGCTTTGAAAATAGGCCATTTAACATTGTTTCACATTACATCCCATTGAACGAATTCCATGTAGCCTACAGAAGGATTGCAATAATAATGATAATAATAACTTATTACTATATTGCAGAAGGCAAGTAGTAGGCAAGCAGTAGGCAGTGTACTGTACATATCTATCAAACCACCTAGATGGTGAGGGTGGCGCAAAACAAGGTCAGGGAGGCCTTCATGCATTGTAGAATGTTTTGTGGTCGGAAAAAGTTTGAGAACTCATGCACAAGGCTATTGATTTGAAGGCCAGTTGAAACTACAATAAATAGGTCCAAAAATTAGGTTTATTGTGTGTGTGACTGTTCAGTACTGTTCATATTGACATTTTAAAAGCAGACTTAAAAGTAACTCAAAAGTTACTTTCTCTAGTAACTAATTACTTTTGATATACAGTAATTGGTAACGTAATTGAATTACTTTTGAAAGAAGTAACTAGTAACTGTAACTAATTACTAATTTTCAGTAACTTGCCCAACACTGACCTCAAACCTGATACTCCCTGTTTACTTACGTAAAATAGTGTGTTGCGTTGATGTTGATCACATGGATGTGTAGGTCAGTTCAGGGTTCACAGTGGAATGTAATGTGTGCACACATTAGAATATCATGAAAAGGTTTTCAATGTAATATATTTTACAAAGTAAATCTTTCATACATTCTAGATTAATTAATTTAATGATTATGGCTTATACACTGCAAAAACTGCTTATCTAACCAAGTGTTATTAATCTTATATCAAGATCAAAAAATCTAAATGGCATTGTTTTCAGTACAAAGAGACTTACCTAGCACTTTCTCTTAAAATAAAACTTAATTTGAATATAATTTTGACATTATTTGAAGATGTCTCATCATGAAAACAAGCAAATTTTGCTGTCAGTGTGTTAAGGAAATTTGTCTTAAAAATAAGCAAGCACATTTGTCTCAAAAACAAGCAAGCAGATTTGACTTCAAAACAAGCAAATTTGGCTGCCAGTGCGTTGAAAATTTGTCTTGATAAGACTCCTTAAGATAAGGCTAATTCTTATTAAATTAAGTAATAACTAAATCATAGACAAATGTTATCAAAATGTTTGAAGTTATATCACTTATCACTAATATATCACTAATATATCACTAATCATGACATGCCCTTTTGCTTTTGTTTGTTTGTCTTTTGTTTTTTTTTATGTTAGGTGGTCTCCATTGTTGGAGAGGAGGTGTTCAGCTTTAAATTGTGTCTTTACCCTAATTCTACTGAGGGTGAGGGTTACTTAGACACTTCAAAGGTCGATGGAAAGGTTACTCTCAGGATGGGCTGCATCCAGATTGTGTATCTACACCATTTTTGTATGTCTCTGCTGGTAAGAACACATGCACACACACAATCACATATAACATTACTGATGTTGAATGTATTTGTATGTGACATTTTTTTATGATGTGAGTTCTGGTGAGGAATGGATAGTTTCTCTGATACGTATATTTAAAATGTGCATTTCAAATACAAATTAGTATTTTGTCATTTGTATTTCATTGGGTTGAAAATAGCTTTGTGCTTTGTATCAAAATGTATTTATACTTTATTGACGTGTACTTTTGTGTTTTTTTTTTTTTAACTGCAAAATACTTTTTCTAGGAAATCTATGCCATAAAAGTGAAAAATGATGCATGCAACCTCTGATTGTTGCTGACTTATGCCTAGCAGACACTGTACGATTTTGACCCAATTTTAACACAGACTCTGATCTGGCAAAATGTAGTATCTGCTCTGTCTGACTTGTCATGTTGGAAATCTCAATCTGGAAATTCTCTTAGGGCCTCAGGAAAACCTCTGCCAAGTTTATGGAATTACACAGTCATGTCTCAGACATCAAATGAAAAGGTGTCGGGTCTCGGGAAAACCTCTGTCATGCTTATTGAATTGCACCGTCAGGTTTCAAACATTACACAAAAATGCTTCAGGTAAAATCTCTAAGGCAAAACGGCCTCAGGCGAAACGTCCACAGATGAAAATTGTGTCAGAAAGACCTCTGAAGTTAGCATCCCATATGATGAAAATATGAATAAAAGTATTTTGATTCATTTCGGCTAGGGCTATGAGCGTTTACTGTTTTCTTTTAATCACGTGTTGCCTATGATTTTTTTTTTTATCTTGCCTTGTGACTTGTCCTGTTACCCACAATCCCCTTTGACTGAGTACTATTTTGACCCTTTGATGCACCGTTTCCTGTCCTCAAACTGCCACAGACACTTCCTAGTAGGCTTCTGCCTAGCCCTCTTCCTCCTGTAGTCATGGAGATAATAAACACCAATGCAGTTCTGATGCTTTAAAGGAACACGCCACCCAAAATCAGTAGTAATATATATGTTCTTACCTTAACTTTCACGAGTTGAGTCATACCTCTCCCGCGCCAGTAGGTGCACTCAAACGCTCTGTCGTGCGGCGCGAATGTGTTAGCATGTTGCTATGCTAGCGGGCTCTGCCGTGGCCGTAGAGAGAGGAACATAGCAGTAATCAAACACCTCCATTTTTTCCCTACTTGAATACAGTTGCACAAGTAGTTGATAAAAATGTGTACGTCACACAACATGAAACGTGCCGATTTTCCAAGCGAATAAACAGGAGAACTACAATGTGTGGCGCAATAGCACTTGGGAGTACTTCGACCTAGCGTGGTAATATTATTAACACCTAATTGTAGATCCTATCCACCACAGAGTTTAAAATCCATGCTGGATCGACCCTCAGCCTCTCCCTCCCCTCTGAGCGAGAGAGAGGCACACACACTAGAGATGCGCTGATGGGCTATTATTTCAACCATAACTGCATAGCAAAACATATCATCCATCAGCCATCCATCAGCACCAAAGTTTGCTGACCAATTTTCAAAACTGCACCCGCCCACCATCCGTTGGTTGTTTTAATGTAGGCTATATGGATGATGCAGCGCTGCTGACGTGAGGCTAGAAAGCCCTTGCCTGTTCTAGAAAGACTGATCTAATTCTAATGCAGCAAATATATTAAAAGGCTGAAGTCGTACATTGGCTAGGCCTATCCCCAGAATATCAGAATATCAGCAGCAAACTCAGTCTCTGTCGCGCAAAACAGTCTCCAAATAAAACGCACATCGGCCTGTTGCCTATTCTGCCATGCAGCTTGTGACAATATATCGTCCAAAATGCTTGATTGCATTGCATTACCACATCAGCATTTTTGTTCAGTGAATCTTTTGTAAATTGCTTTACAATTACCGTCGGGCCTATAGGCCTATTGCCTGGCTTGCCTCAGCTTCGGTCACGTCCTTTTACAATTTTATCATTGTAATAAAAAACGCAATTTGCCGCATAATTTCAGCATGCTCCTGGCCTACTAATTAATGCCTATTGTACTTTATTTTTTGCAAAAAGAAAGAAATCCTTGATAAAATAACAAGTCATTCACATTATAGGCTACACATATGTCAGGTTGACTGACAAGCCTGTTCTGAAGACTCCCATTCATTTTGACTACACGAGCGCATCTTTTTCAGACAGACATCGCAATTCATTTTATAGCAGGCCATCGGACAAATATGACGCCTCGATATTAAAGAAACTCCGACTCCATTCATTCTGAAAGTCCACCGCACAACAGTGCAACAGTGCAACGTGCATGTTCACATTTTTAGTAACAACCGCCAAACTTGCTTGCTTGCCTTACACATCTAAGTTTTCCGACTATTTTTCTTCCCTTCTTTTTCCGCTGTGGATGTTATGGAGTTTGTAGAAGTTTCAGCTCTTACGTTCTGAACATCTCGCACTGCCATCGCCCGATGTCATTTCTGAGTCATATCACTCTCTGTCTCTCTTTTAAATGCCTATTCCCTGAATGGTAGGCTACAATAATGTGTTTTATATATAGGCTAATATCTAAACAAAATAACCCAGGCAGTCTCATCTAGGATATAACACAGGTTGAAGTCAACGTCAAGTTGGTTCTATTTAGGGAGGTGAATGTGTGTAAACATCTGAAATGACATCGGAAGACAAGGAGTGAATAGTGGCAAGAGGCAAGCCGAAGTCTGCTGACAAAGGCCCGACGGTAATTGTAAAGTAATTTACAAAAGATTCACTGAACAAAAATGCTGATGTGGTACATGAAAATTTAGCTAAAAATGTGGAGAATGCAATGCAATCAAGCATTTTGGACGATATATTGTCACAAGCTGGCAGAATAGGCAACAGGCCGATGTGCGTTTTATTTGGAGACTGTTTTGCGCGACAGAGACTGAGTTTGCTGCTGATATTCGTGGGATAGGCCTAGCCAATGTACGACTTCAGCCTTTTAATATATTTGCTGCATTAGATCAGTCTTTCTAGAACAGGCAAGGGCTTTCTAGCCTCACGTCAGCAGCGCTGCATCACCCATATAGCCTACATTAAAACAACCAACGGATGGTGGGCGGGTGCAGTTTTGAAAATTGGTCAACAACCTTTGGTGCTGATGGATGGCTGATGGATGATAAGTTTTGCTATGTAGTTATGGTTGAAATAATAGCCCATCAGCGCATCTCTAGTGTGTGTGCCTCTCTCTCGCTCAGAGGGGAGGGAGAGACTGAGGGTCGATCCAGCATGGATTCTAAACTCTGTGGTGGATAGGATCTACAATTAGGTGTTAATAATATTACCACGCTAGGTCGAAGTACTCCCAAGTGCTATTGCGCCACACATTGTAGTTCTCCTGTTTATTCGCTTGGAAAATCGCCACGTTTCATGTTGTGTGACGTACACATTTTTATCAACTACTCGTGCAACTGTATTCAAGTAGGGAAAAAATGGAGGTGTTTGATTACTGCTATGTTCCTCTCTCTACGGCCACGGCAGAGCCCGCTAGCATAGCAACATGCTAACACATTCGCGCCGCGCGACAGAGCGTTTGAGTGCACCTACCGGCGCGGGAGAGGTATGACTCAACTCGTGAAAGTTAAGGTAAGAACATATATTACTACTGATTTTGGGTGGCGTGTTCCTTTAATGCGCTGTGGACACGAGTGACATGAGTGCGGCGCACTCCGCTTTCGACATTCAATTACATTAGATTCTGTTGTTCTGTAGTCAAAAGCTTATTCAAATTAAGTAGGATGTCCAGTCCACATTGGGAGTGTTTTCGGAAAATAGGATTTCGGTCCCTTCCAGTAAAAAAGTAATCCAATGCAGATGTAAATTAGGTAAATAATGAAACAAAACGAAACCGAACTCTGGGATTTATTTGAACGTTTATTTTGAAGTGTTTCAGTTGATTTGATGTCAGATTTACATGATTCAAATGTCCCTACCAAGGCAGGCTACTTGCTGTAGGGTTTAATATTTTTATTCAGAATGTTCTTTCTATCCATAATCATAAGTCTTTCCGGCATGAAAACTCCTCACCTTTCGGCGAAATTCGCCGTTTTGAATCCAGAATAGGGGACCTGCGTGGTTCGCGCAGATCCGATGAGAAAATATTTGGGGGGGGGGGGGGTATGGGGTTACAACTGACTTTACAAATTACGCGCAGACGCGAACGCATCTTGATGCGTTGTAAGACGAGCCCAATTAAAAACTTGTCTGATCCTGCAACGATTATGTGAATGGAGCCCCTATGCATTTAGCCTATTAAACAGTGGAAGCTCATTTTTGCCGCGGATGCAATGCGAACAGAACGCTTGCGCTGGACTACAGATATGCGTCTGAAATGTCAGCTGGAATGTGAGCCCGGCCAGGAGAGATGCTTATAGATGTCACAGGTGGGCTAGTTGAAACTTTCAACTTCTGTAACTGTAAGAAAAAGACGTTGAGATTGGTGTAGCAACGTAGCATAGGCTGTTGTTAAAGTTAGCGATATTGGACAGAAATATAGAAATAACGAGTTCATTTGATGTAGAATACGTGCAGTTTGAGCCATCTAGATCGACAAAAGGTGAAGAAAATAGGCATACTTTATCAGTATAGCAAAGGCTAATGTGAATAACTAAATAGTTGAATTAAATGCTCCTAAACTGGGCTGGTGCGTTTTGTCAAGTTGAGAGACAAAATCAGTGTTTGACATGGTAATGCTGTCTTTTAAGAAACGTTCAGTGGCCTGGGGCCGTATTCACAAAGAATTTTAAGGCTAAAAGTAGCTCCTAAGTGGCGAATTTAGG